>NC_092037.1:39819047-40166414 GCF_003086295.3 Arachis hypogaea
GATGGTGATTAAGCAACTTAGTTAAATGGTAAGTTTAGTCAAGCGAACATGATTTTGATTTTATGAGCAATGTGACTTTATCATAATTACAGGAATTAAAATGGCAATTAAGAATAAGAATATAGAAACAAAATGGAAGTAAATAACTGAAACTTAAATTGCAAGAAACTTAAATAACATCAAAGATAAATGCAAGGAATTAAATGTGCAGAAATTAAAGAACATAAGAGTGAATGGCCAGAAGTAAATGAACAGAATGTAAATACAAGAAAAATAAAGTACCGAATGTGAAAGGGAATTGGGTTGTGGGAAATTAAACAACTAGAAGCAATAGAAAAAAGAATTAATGATAGAGAGGATCATTAGGGATTAGAGATTTAGTTTTCATGAATTGATGTTAGTCAAATCCTTCTCAATCATGGGTATAGATCTATGGCAGTGGGTGATTGAATCCCAATCTCTTGGTGATTCAATCTCTCTCAACGTAACCAACTGCCACTCTCGTGATCTAATTGTTCATGAGAAGAGATGAAGCTCAATTTTAATCCAGCCACACAATTTCCAAAATCTCAACCAAGGAGAGTTACATCTCACATACTAACCAAGGTATATTGATTGAGGAAATCATGAAAGGATGAAACTCTAAACTGAATTATGTGGCTCATTCATCAAATTCACCACATAATTCATATAGATTAACCCTCTCTCGATGGTGGTTGAATCTTTGAAGAACAAGAGTTCCCTCTTTAGATCAACCACTAAAATTGAGAAAGAGAAGATGGGTTCACCAATTCATTCCAACCAACAGAGCTCCTCCCCCTAATGAAAGTGGGGTTTAGTGAGTCATTGCTCCAATTTCAACAACAATTGCCATGAACAAAAGTTAAACTAAATTGCAAAGAAAGATGAAGAAGAATAAGTAAATGCTTGAAGATTAAGAAAATGAAGAAGAGAAGTTCCAAGATGAACCAAAATTAGCTCTCTGCGTCTTCTCTCGGAAGTACCAAAAGAGTTTCCAATACAATGCTAAAAATGTAAAATGACTAGTGTAAAAAGTAAGTAAAAGTGTAAAAGTCAAAGTGCCTCAAGTACAAACTCAATCTCTATTTATACTGTCCTAAGATCTTCAAGTGGGTTAGCAAGATGGCTTCCTCTTGTTAATTCTTGCTCAATTATGAAGTTTCTGGCCTTGTGAGGAATAGGGGAAGTAGAGCAATTTGGCACCAATTCTGGCCCATTGAGGGCGTTATTGGCACTACTCCAGCCATTGAGGCGTATGGCACTAACTCCAGGCAAATGCACGTTGGCAACGTCAGACAATTTCCTGGCATGAAGTATGAACTTGGCGTTGCTAGCCCAAGTTGTTGCCAACAACTTGCTTTTCCTCTTCTTGGCCTTACTTTCATGCTAAATGTAGCCCAAATTTGAGTCACCTTCAGCTTCAATATGGACTATTATACATCATTGGAAGCTCTTGATGTCTATTTTCTAATGCCACTGGAATCACCCCAATTGGACTTTCCTAGCTCAAGTTATGGTTCCTCAAAGAAGGTAAGGTCAAGCTGCCAAGTTGTTGCCAAGTTGTTGTGAATAACGCACCCTCAACCCCAAGTTGGCAACGTGCCCGTGCATCACTCTCCCAAGGCAGGACTTGGGGCTGGCGTTGTTGCAAAACACGCCCCCCTTGTGGCACGTTGGCAACGTGCTCGACCCACACCCCAAGGCCAATCTCTAGCTTTCTTGAATTTCACTTCATGTTCTTGTTTTTAGGGCCTAAAGATGACTCTGGTTTGGCTCCAATCTTGTGCTCCACCATGGACTATTATATATGGTTGGAAAGCTCTGAATGTTAGCTTTCCAACGCAACTAGAAGTACTCAATTTGGATCTCTGTAGCTCAAGATATCTTCCATTGAAGTGGACATGTTCAGGCTGCCTTGTTTTGGTAAGTTGGCGTTGGCAACGCCCATCTAGCGTTGGCAACGTGAGTGGTGCGGCATTTGGGCGTTTGGAACGCGGTTGGTGTGCCATTGGGCGTTTGGCACCCTGGTTGGTGCGCCAAGGGCGTTTAGCAGCCTGGTTGGTGCGCCATTACTTGGTGCCTAGCCAAGCTTTCTTGTGTGGCGTTGGCAACGCCATTCTTGAGTTGGCAACGCCAGCTCCTTTTCTTCCAGGGCTCCATTTGTTGCTTGGTTGTGTGGCGTTGGCAACGCCCATCTTGAGTTGGCAACGCCAGCTCCTTTTCTTCCAGGGCCAAGCTTGATTGTTTGGCGTTGTTAGCCTGCGTTGTCCTCAAAAACGCCCCTCATCTCTAGGCTGGCAACGTGCTCGAGGCTCCAAATTAGCTCTCTAAGATTGCTTGGGTGGACGTTGGCAACGTGGTTCTAGAGTTGGCAACGCCAGCTCTTCCTCCAGGGCCAAGTTCCTTGCTTGTGTCTTGTGTGTGGCGTTGGCAACTTGGTTCTAGAGTTGGCAACGCCAACCTTGCTTCCAGGGCCAAGTTTGCTTGCTTGTGGCTTGTGTGTGGTGTTGGCAACTTGGTTCTAGAGTTGGCAACGCCAACCTTGCTTCCAGGGCCAAGTTTGCTTGCTTGTGCTTGTGTGTGGCGTTGGCAACGCCAATCTCAAGTTGGCAACGCCAACTTTGCTCCTTGGTTGCTTCCAGGGCCAAGTTTGCCTTGTGTTGTGGAGTTGGCAACGCCAATCCCAAGTTGGCAACGCCAACTTCTTGCCTTGTTGCCTCCAGGGCCAAGCTGCCTTGTGTTGTGGAGTGGCAACGCCAATCCCAAGTTGGCAACGCCAACTTCTTGCCTTGGTTGCCTCCAGGGCCAAGATTGCCTTGTGTTGTGGAGTTGGCAACGCCAATCCCAAGTTGGCAACGCCAACTTCTTGCCCAGCTTGCATCATTCTTGCTTCCATGCTTCCTTGTTTCATCACCTATCATCAACAAGGGAAATAGCTTCAAAGTCTTACCAATTCAAGCAATAAATTTCATGAGATTCATTCATACTCATTCATATATGCATTCCTTAAATCATTTGCATGAATTTGGCTAGAATTAACATGTTCCTTGATATCATCATGCATGGAAACAAAACTCATAAAAGGACTTGTTTATTAAGAGAAAATGAGTGAATTTAAGCTAAAACTAACTAAACTAACTAACTAATAAAGCAAATATGCACTTGCATCACAACACCAAACTTAAAGTATTGCTTGTCCTCAAGGAAAATATAAAGGACTTTGTCACAAGAGTTTAAGATGTAAGACTTGAATGTTCTTCCAGAGAGTAATTTCTCATTGAGCATGTCATCCTCACTTGTGTGGTCATTAATTTATTGTAATTGAACACAACTATTCAACTTTTTCAATTAAAATGCTTGCTTTACTACTAAATTGGTTAACTTCACTAGACTTCTTTCATACCTTAGCACATGATCCTTGAACCAATTTTTTTGCTTATTTCTTTTTCCCTTTTTTTTTTCAATTAAGCTCGAAATCTTGTCTTAAGGCGGCTCTTTAGCATAAGCTTTCAATCAACAATCCCAAACCAGTTGGTTCAAGTTGTTAAGTGTTGAGACACTCTTAAAGATTTACTCACTCAAGCCTCTTTCCTTAACACATTCAGTCACAGGCATATAACATTGAAATTTTTGTTTGGATAGTGGTGTCCAGCACCTCTTTGGGTTGCTAAATGTTCTGTTATAGAGCTACTCTTGATTGTGGGTTTTCAATTGATAATCCCGAGTTAGTTAACTCAAGTTACCGGGTGATGAAGCACCCCTCGGATTTACTAGCCCAAGTATATCTCTTAACATCAATCACCACAGACACATATCCAAATTTTGTCATTGATGCCTAGCCTTTCATTCTTTGTACTCTATTTTCTTTATTGTCAAGGTTATTTGTGCTTTTACTGTTAAAGTCTTTGTGATCCTTAACCAAACTAGTTTTGTATAGTAAGCATTCTTTTGAGTTCATTGAACCTTGATTCTTTCACAATAAATATACTAGCACTTTTCCTATGGGACAACATGATCCTTTTTAAGCTAGATTTCTCTCTGTTCTTGCTCAAACTACATCTTTTATTCCAATGACAAGTAAAAGTATTAAAGACAAGCAACCATTCCAAATCTGTGAGTGGTGATGCATGGAATGGGCAACATAAAAGACAATGCTTCAAAAAGAAAATGCATCCTAGAAGGTATACCATCTTTCAGACATACATCTTCTTTATTTAATAAAACATAAAGAAAAACATAGGAACTTCACCACCTTTAGTCTTCATGTCCCTTTTCCTTTGCTTGATTCTCCTTGCTTTCCTTTGCCCTTTGGATCTTCTTTCTTTTTGCTTCTCCGTTCTGCTTGTTGTTGTGTTGTTGCATCTCCCTTTGAATCTTCTTTCTTTTTGCTCCTCCTTTCTCCTTGTTGTTGTGTCGTTGCATTCCCCTTTGGATCTTCTTTTTGCCAAATTCCTGAACTTATCATTGTCTCCTGTAGCCTCTGTTGATTGAATCTCACCCTTGCTAGTTCTTGCTGTTCAAATATCTTCCGAGCCTCATTAAAACATTTGATTTGTGGGTTGATCAATGGGGGTGTGGAACAGAGGTAACTAAGTTTTTCTTGGGTGCATATGTCATAGTCAAGTCTGTCCTTGTGCCTGGCTTCCTTGAACATTCTGTTTTCATTGAAATCTCTGTAGAGTGTTTCATGTCTAGCATCCAACCTATGGAGAAGTTCTCTTTGCTGAGCTTGCTCTATCCTTAGTTGAGCTTGTTCTTGTATCACTTTCTCCATGGCTTTTTCATGTTCCATAGCTGAATTGTTGATGGCTTCTTGCATCTTGGCATATTGTTCTCGTTGCAACTCCATCATGTGTGCTTGGTACTCATTTTGTTGGTTCATCCATTGAACTTGAACCCCTCTTTGTTGATCCATCAATTGCCAAAGGTCCCTTTGTTGTTGTGCTTGTTCCTCTTGGCTTCTTTGAATTTGTGAATATTGCCCAGAAATCCCTTCCAAGGCGGCTTGGAGTTGGTTCATGTTCAAGGTGTGGGATTCATCCATTTCTTGAGGCTCCTCTTCTTGTCTTACTTCTTTCATTTTCTTCCTTCTTGCTAAAGGTTGCCTTTCCAATTGGGTTGTGGTGATAAACTCCAACCTTTCTTTGGTAAGAGGTTTTCCAATAGAGACCAAATCAGTTTCTTCAAATTCTCCCAGAGGCACTCCAGCTTCTTCACATAGGCGCAGAATAGTACTAGGATATCCTAGCCAGCTGTCCTGTTTGACCTTTTGAGCTATTTCAATGATGTTCTTGGCTATAATGTATCCAACATTGATTTCCCCTCCTTTCATTATGCAATGGATCATTATAGCTCTATTCACCGTTACCTCAGAGTTATTTGAAGTAGAGATCAATGACCTCCTCACTATGTCGTGCCATCCTTTTGCTTGAGGTATGAGATCACCTCTCCGAAGTTTGAGTGGTCGGCCATGTGAATCCAATACCCAATCCGTGCCTACTCTGCATAAGTCACTCACCACATCCACATATCTTGGGTCATTTTCAACCCTTTCTTCATAGCTAGGTCGTTTGAACTGTTTGTGCTTGACCCTTAGCACCCTATTGATGGTGTCCGGGCTAAAATCAACATCCACACCTCTTACATAGCTCATGTATGGTTCTTCATCATCATATTCTCTTATCACATTAGTGAAGAACTCATGGATGAGAAGCATGCTTACTTCTTGAGGTTGGTCACAGAGAAGCTCCCATCCCCTTTTTCTGATTATTTTTTGTATCTCAGGATATTCATCTTTTTTAAGCTTGAATGGTAGCTCTGGAACAACATCTTTGCTTGACATCCAACTAAAGATCCGCTCATTGTGTTTGGATTTGAATCTTCTTTCATCAAATTCATCTTCTCTCCTCTCCCTTGATGATGAGGCCATTGAGATTCACTTGCAAGGTTAGATCTCCCCAACACCAAACTTAGTTGAATGCTTGTCCTCAAGCACAAGGAAAATGATTGTGAATGAGAGATATGAGGTAAGCACGGTGACTTAGAAAATGATGGTGAAGGAGATTGAGTGTTTCGGTTATGTGAGAGATGTGATGCTTCAAGAGGAGTTTTGTTGGGTAAAGATGAGGTTCAAGGTTAGAATTTGTGAAACATGGAGTAGGTTGGAGGTTGAGTGTGATTTCGGTTAGTGAAGTGAAAGTTGGTGGGTAGAAGAATGAATGATGAATGAATATGGTTGAAGTATTTAAAGTGAAAGTTGGTGGGAAGGCATTTAAGGCTCGGTCATGGCATGCTTCCTTGTGCACAATGTATGTTGATTTCTTTTTCCCCATGCACAAAGTTCAAAATTCATGTGACTACCCTTCCTTATGTATCCGTGATCTCTCTTCAAGATTCCCCATCATTTCTTTCCTTCTTTCATTATATGCTTCCAAGATTCCCCATCACTTCTTTCTTTCTTTCCTGCAACAAAATGCCAAAGGCTTGAGATTCTTAAAGTGACATTAATGGCTAAAAACGTATGATTATGTTCCTATGCAAAATTGACTAAATTAGATTCCCTAATCTATTTTTTTAGCATTAATAATGCAAGTAAAGACACCAAACTTAGTTTGTGACTAAGTGTTCTATGGAATTAATTCCAAAGATAGCCACATCAAACTTAGTAATTTACCTACATTAAATGCTTTTTTTCACGTTTTTATTTTATTTTATTTTATAACTAAAGTAGATGACAAAACTTTCATAGCCTAGCATTTTCGTGTATGTATGGACACCAAACTTAGTTTGTGGCTAAGTGTTGTAGAACACACATTTGCCATTACTTCAAGATTGGCCACACCAAACTTAGTGCCTTGCATACACCATGTACTAGTCTACTTGATCATTATTGGTTACTAAAACATGAAATTAAAAGACTCCCTGTGCATGGGTTGCCTCCCATGAAGCGCTTTGTTTATTGTCCTTAGCTCGACATTGCAGCTTCTTTGCTCATGTTAAGAGTTGCACACTCTCTTCCTTGCTCCAAGGGCCACCAAAATAATGCTTCACCCTATGTCCATTGACTGTGAAGGTTTGTTTTGAGGCTTCATCAAGCAATTCAACATAGCCATGAGGTGATACTTTGGTGATGGTGTATGGACCAGTCCATCTAGACCTCAGCTTCCCAGGGAAGATCTTCAATCTTGAATTGAATAATAACACCTTTTGGCCTGGTTCAAATGTTCTTTGAGAGATCCTCTTATCATGCCATCTCTTTGCTCTCTCCTTGTATATTTTGGCATTGTCATATGCCTCCAATCTGAACTCCTCAAGCTCATTGAGTTGTAGCAACCTCTTCTCTCCTGCTGCTTGAGCATCTAGATTTAGAAGTTTGGTGGCCCAGAAAGCCTTATGTTCAAGCTCTACAGGGAGGTGGCATGCCTTTCCATATACCAGCTGAAATGGAGATTTTCCTATGGGTGTCTTGAAGGCTGTCCTATATGCCCAAAGTGCATCATCCAGCTTCCTAACCCAATCCTTTCTTGTTGTTCCCACAGTTTTCTCCAAGATCCTTTTTAGCTCTCTGTTGGCAAGTTCAGCTTGTCCATTGGTTTGTGGGTGATATGGGGTAGCTACTTTGTGTGTAACACCATACTTGTGGAGTAAGGAATTGAGTTGCTTGTTGCAAAAGTGGCTTCCCCCATCACTTATAAGTCCCTTGGGCACTCCAAATCTAGTGACGATGTTCTTCTTGAGGAATTGCAAGACCACGTTGGTATCACATGTGGTGGTGGCTATTGCTTCTACCCATTTGGAGACATACTCCACTGCTACCAGGATGTATTTGAACGTGTAAGATGGGGGAAAAGGTCCCATGAAATCTATTCCCCACAAATCAAAGAGTTCCACTTCCAAAATGAACTTTTGAGGCATCTCATTTTTCTTTGACAAACCCCCTGCTCTTTGACATTCATTGCATTGGCTCACAAACTCCCTAGCATCCTTGAAGATTGAAGGCCAATAGAAACCACTTTGAAGGACCTTAGCAGCAGTTCTTTCAGCTCCAAAATGACCACCATAACTAGAGTTGTGACAATGCCATAGTATGTCCTTCATCTCATTTTCTGGCACACATCTTCTTATCATTCCGTCTGGGCATCTTTTGAACAAGAATGGTTCGTCCCAAAAGAAGAACTTAGCCTCATGCAACAGCTTCTTCACTTGTTGTCTTGTGTACTCTTGTGGAATGATTCTTCCTGCCTTGTAGTTGGCCATGTCTGCAAACCATGGGACATGTTGAATGTGCAAGAGATGTTCATCTGGAAACTCTTCATTTATTGATGGAAGGTTGTCTTGGCATTCATCTTGTGGCACCCTTGATAAGTGATCAGCAACTTGATTTTCACTGCCCTTTCTATCTTTGATCTCAATGTCAAACTCTTGTAAGAGTAGCACCCATCTGATTAGCCTTGGTTTGGCATCCTGTTTTGACATAAGATACTTAATGGCAGCATGGTCAGTATACACTAAGACTTTAGATCCAATCAAATATTGTCTAAACTTATCAAAGGCATACACCACGGCTAGTAACTCTTTCTCTGTTGTGGTGTAGTTTCTTTGAGTTTCGTTCAATACCTTACTTGCATAGTAGATAACATGAAGCCTCTTTTCCTTCCTCTGCCCCAACACAGCACCAATTGCAAGGTTGCTTGCATCACACATGAGTTCAAAAGGTAGTCCCCAAGTTGGGGGTGTGATGATTGGTGCTGTGGTGAGCTTAGCCTTTAGAGTTTCAAAAGCATGTATGCATTCATCATCAAAGATAAAAGGATTGTCTACCACCAGCAAATTGCTTAGTGGCTTTGCTATTTTTGAAAAATCTTTGATGAATCTCCTATAAAATCCAGCATGCCCCAAGAAACTCCTAACGGCTTTCACACTAGTTGGCAAAGGAAGTTTTTCTATAATTTCTACTTTTGCCTTATCAACCTCTATACCTTTTCTTGAAATTTTATGACCAAGAACAATGCCTTCGGGTACCATGAAATGGCATTTCTCCCAATTCAGAACTAAGTTTGTTTCTTGGCATCTTTTCAAGACTAAGGTAAGATGGTGCAAGCAAGTATTGAAGGAATCACCAAAAACAGAGAAATCATCCATAAAGACTTCAATGAACTTTTCTACCATGTCTGAGAAGATTGATAGCATGCACCTTTGGAAGGTAGCTGGGGCATTACACAGCCCAAATGGCATTCTCCTATATGCAAAGACTCCAAAGGGGCAAGTAAAGGAAGTCTTCTCTTGATCCATGGGGTCAACCACAATCTGGTTATACCCAGAATATCCATCAAGAAAACAATAATAAGCATGGCCAGCCAACCTTTCAAGCATCTGATCAATGAAAGGTAGAGGGAAGTGGTCCTTCCGGGTGGCATCATTCAGCCTCCTATAGTCTATGCACATCCTCCATCCTGTCACTGTTCGTGTTGGAATAAGCTCATTCTTCTCATTAACAATGACAGTCATGCCTCCTTTCTTAGGTACTACTTGTAATGGACTAACCCATGGGCTGTCAGATATAGGGTAGATGATCCCAGCCTTGCACAACTTCAGAACTTCCTTTTGAACAACCTCTTTCATTGTGGGATTCAATCTTCTTTGAGGTTGTACCACCGGTTTGGAACCCTCCTCTAAGAGTATCTTGTGCATACATACAGCAGGGCTTATGCCTTTCAAGTCATCAATGGTCCACCCCAACGCCTCTTTGTGAGCTCTCAAAACCACAAGGAGCTTCTCTTCTTCCTCTTCATTCAATATGGAGTTGATGATCACTGGGAAGCTATCTTTCTCACCAAGAAATGCATATTTAAGATGAGGGGGTAGTGGTTTCAACTCTTGTTATGGTGCCTCTTCTTTGGTGGCTTCACTTGGTTCCTTTGATGCTTCCAACGTGTTTTCTTCTTGTCCCTTGATGTTATGGGGTTCTTCTTGTTTCATTTGATGGTTTGTGTCAAGCACTTCTTCAACCAAAGAATCTACTACATCAACCCTCATGCAACTTTCTTTCTCAACAGGGTGTTGCATTGCTTTGAAGACATTTATGGTCATTTGCTCATCATGCACCCTGAAAATCATCTCTCCCTTTTCCACATCAATGATTGTTCTAGCTGTAGCCAAAAAGGGTCTACCAAGAATGACTGAGTTGTTTCCCTCTTCATCCATGTCTAGGACCACAAAATCAGCTGGGAATATGAAGTTTCCCACCTTCACCAAGAGATTCTCAACTACTCCATTTGGTACTTTGATGGATCTGTCAGCAAGTTGAAGTGACATCCTTGTGGGTTTAAGCTCTTCAATCATCATTTTCTTCATCATGGTAAGGGGCATTAGGTTAATGCTTGCTCCCAAGTCACAAAGTGATTTGTCAACGGCCATGCTCCCAATCGTGCAAGGTATGAGGAAGCTGCCAGGGTCTTTGAGCTTTGGAGGTAGCCCTTGTTGAATGATGGCACTACACTCTTGATTGAGAATCACAGTTTCTTTTTCCTGCCAACTTCTCTTCTTGGTGATCAATTCCTTAAGAAACTTTGCATATAATGGCATCTGTTCCAAAGCTTCTGCCAATGGGATGTTGATTTCAAGTTTCTTGAATATCTCTAAGAACCTTGGGAATTGTTGGTCTTTTGCTCCTTTGTGTATCCTAGTTGGGTATGGAAGCTTGGGTACATAAGCTTTCACTCCTTCATTTTTGTTTTCTTTTTGTGAATTCATACCCTCCTTGCCGTCACGGTTGCCTCCTTGACTTGGTGGATTGCCTTGTGGCTTGACAACCTCCTTGCTTTTGTTAGATGTTGAACCCTTTTCTTCATCTTGCCTCTCCACTGTGTCTTGCTCTTTGGGTTTTGTTGCTTCTTTATTTGAACTTTCACCAACTACCTTGCCACTTCTTAACTGCAGAGCCTTACATTCTTCTCTTGGGTTGGGTATTGTGTCACTTGGAAGAACATTGGTTGGTCTCTCGGCTTGTTTGGCTAGCTGTCCCACTTGTCTCTCAATGTTCTTCATGATGACCTCATGTTCCTTGTGTCCCTTAGCTAAGGCTTGAGTGGTTTGAGCAAGTGCTTGCAAGGTAGCTTCAAGACTTGCAATTCTAGTCTCATGATGGTCAATTGGGGGTATGATGGGGGGTGATTGTTGTTGGAAGTTGTTGGGTGGATTAGTGTGGTAATTCTGTGTGTTGGATGTTGGTGCAGGGAAGTTATTTTGGTGGGTTTGTGAGTTATGATGGGGTGGTTGATATGTGTTTTGTGGTTTTCTATATTGGTTAGTGTTGTTGGCATGGTGATTTTGGTTGCTTGTGTGACGGTTTTGGTTGTGGTTGTTATTCTTTTGCCAATGATTTTCACCCCACTTAAGATTGGGATGATTTTTCCAAGATGGGTTATATGTATCTCCATGAAATTCATCATGCGAATTTGAAGTATTCTGCATGTATTGAACTTGTTCTTGTGGTTGTTCAACATTGGTCCCTTCACCTTGGTTCCATTCAAGCAATGGTTGATTTGTTGTGTTCACTGCTGCAAGTTGCAAACCATCCATCCTCTTTGTTATCATCTCCATTTGTTGTTGGATTTGTTGGTGCATTAACTTGTTTTGTGCCAAGATAGCATCAACACCTTCAAGCTCCATTACACCTTTCTTTGGGGGCGGATTGTTTTGCCTCTCTGATGAGTAATAGTATTGGTTGTTTGCCACAATCTCAATGAGGTCTTGGGCCTCCTCGGCAGTTTTCATCATGTTGAGTGATCCTCCTGATGAGTAATCTAGTCCCTTCCTTGCTTCAAAGCTTAAGCCTTCATAGAAGTTTTGGAGCTTAACCCAATCACTAAACATGTCAGGGGGGCATCTTCTCATTAGTGCTTTATACCTCTCCCAGGCTTCATACAATGACTCCCCTTCCATTTGCCTAAAAGTCTGGACCTCTGTCTTCAACTTGATGATCTTTTGAGGTGGGTAGAACTTTGCTAGGAACTTGCCCATCACTTCATTCCAATCATTGAGGCTTTCCTTGGGGAATGATTCTAGCCATTGAGTGGCTTTGTCCCTCAAAGAGAACGGAAATAGCAACAACTTGTAGACATCCGGATGCACTCCATTTGTCTTCACTGTATTGCATATCCTTAGAAAAACAGAGAGATGTTGATTTGGGTCTTCAAGAGGCCCCCCTCCATAAGAGCAATTGTTCTGTACCAAAGTAATGAGCTGAGGTTTTAGCTCAAAGTTATTGGCCTGAACATTTGGTGTAGCAATACTGCTCCCACAATGTCTTGGATCAGGGATAGTAAATGATGATAATACCCTTCTAGCTTGTCCACCATTATTGTTGGCCCCTCCAGGAGGGTTTTGCATCTCATCATCCATGACTTGATCTTCTCCCTCTGATTCCCCTGACCCTTCTTCACCAACTATGAACTTTCCTCTTTCTGCTCTCCTTAACCTTCGGCGGGTTCTCTCGTCCTCAATATCGCGTCTACTTGTTCCTGACATACACAAACCGAACCAAAATCACAAATGCAACACGCTAGAATTAGAGTGAAATTGGAGTTAGTGAAACAAAGTATCGAACAGTTAGTGGGCTTAATGAAAACACAAAAGAAAATGCTTAATCTAAACCACCTTTCACTTAATCATTGTCAATCTTTCCAATCCCCGGCAACGGCGCCAAAAACTTGATACGTAAAAATTTTTATTTACGTACAACCGGCAAGTATACCGGGTCGTATCAAGTAGTAAGACTCACTAAGAGTGAGGTCGATCCCACGAGGATTGGTAGATTAAGCAACTTTAGTTAAATGGTAAGTTTAGTCAAGCGAACATGATTTTGATTTTATGAGCAATGTGACTTTTAATCATAATTACAGGAATTAAAATGGCAATTAAGAATAAGAATATAGAAACAAAATGGAAGTAAATAACTGAAACTTAAATTGCAAGAAACTTAAATAACATCAAAGATAAATGCAAGGAATTAAATGTTGCAGAAATTTAAAGAACATAAGAGTGAATGGCCAGAAGTAAATGAACAGAATGTAAATAACAAGAAAAATAAAGTGACCGAATGTGAAAGGGAATTGGGTTGTGGGAAATTAAACAACTAGAAGCAATAGAAAAAAGAATTAATGATAGAGAGGATCATTAGGGATTAGAGATGTTAGTTTTCATGAATTGATGTTAGTCAAATCCTTCTCAATCATGGGTATAGATCTATGGCAAGTGGGTGATTGAATCCCAATCTCTTGGTGATTCAATCTCTCTCAACGTAACCAACTGCCACTCTCGTGATCTAATTGTTCATGAGAAGAGATGAAGCTCAATTTTAATCCAGCCACACAATTTCCAAAATCTCAACCAAGGAGAGTTACATCTCACATACTAACCAAGGTATATTGATTGAGGAAATCATGAAAGGATGAACTCTAAACTGAATTATGTGGCTCATTCATCAAATTCACCACATAATTCATATAGATTAACCCCTCTCTCGATGGTGGTTGAATCTTTGAAGAACAAGAGTTCCCTCTTTAGATCAACCACTAAAATTGAGAAAGAGAAGATGGGTTCACCAATTCATTCCAACCAACAGAGCTCCTCCCCCTAATGAAAGTGGGGTTTAGTGAGTCATTGCTCCAATTTCAACAACAATTGCCATGAACAAAAGTTAAACTAAATTGCAAAGAAAGATGAAGAAGAATAAGTAAATGCTTGAAGATTAAGAAAATGAAGAAGAGAAGTTCCAAGATGAACCAAAATTAGCTCTCTGCGTCTTCTCTCGGAAGTACCAAAAGAGTTTCCAAATACAAGTGCTAAAAAGTGTAAAAATGACTAAGTGTAAAAAGTAAAGTAAAAGTGTAAAAGTCCAAAAGTGCCCTCAAAGTACAAACTCAATCTCTATTTATACTAGTCCTAAAGATCTTCAAGTGGGTTAGCAAGATGGGCTTCCTCTTTGTTGAATTCTTGGCTCAATTGATGAAGTTTCTGGCCTTTGTGAGGAATAGGGGAAGTAGAGCAATTTGGCACCAATTCTGGCCCATTGAGGGCGTTATTGGCACTAACTCCAGGCCCATTGAGGGTGTTATTGGCACTAACTCCAGGCCAAATGCACGTTGGCAACGTGTAGGACAATTTCCTGGGCATGAAGTATGAAACTTGGGCGTTGCTAGCCCAAGTTGTTGCCAACAACTTGCTTTTCCTCTTCTTGGCCTTACTTTCATGCTAAATGTAGCCCAAAATTTGAGTGTCAACCTTCAGCTTCAATATGGACTATTATACATCATTGGAAAGCTCTTGATGTCTATTTTCTAATGCCACTGGAATCACCCCAATTGGACTTTCCTAGCTCAAGTTATGGTTCCTCAAAGAAGGTAAGGTCAAGCTGCCAAGTTGTTGCCAAGTTGTTGTGAATAACGCACCCTCAACCCCAAGTTGGCAACGTGCCCGTGCATCACTCTCCCAAGGCAAGGACTTGGGGCTGGCGTTGTTGCAAAACACGCCCCCCTTGTGGCACGTTGGCAACGTGCTCGACCCACACCCCAAGGCCAATCTCTAGCTTTCTTGAATTTCACTTCATGTTCTTGTTTTTAGGGCCTAAAGATGACTCTGGTTTGGCTCCAATCTTGTGCTCCACCATGGACTATTATATATGGTTGGAAAGCTCTGAATGTTAGCTTTCCAACGCAACTGGAAGTACTCAATTTGGATCTCTGTAGCTCAAGATATCTTCCATTGAAGTGGACATGTTCAGGCTGCCTTGTTTTGGTAAGTTGGCGTTGGCAACGCCCATCTAGCGTTGGCAACGTGAGTGGTGCGGCATTTGGGCGTTTGGAACGCGGTTGGTGCGCCATTGGGCGTTTGGCACCCTGGTTGGTGTGCCAATGGGCGTTTAGCAGCCTGGTTGGTGCGCCATTACTTGGTGCCTAGCCAAGCCTTCTTGTGTGGCGTTGGCAACGCCATTCTTGAGTTGGCAACGCCAGCTCCTTTTCTTCCAGGGCTCCATTTGTTGCTTGGTTGTGTGGCGTTGGCAACGCCCATCTTGAGTTGGCAACGCCAGCTCCTTTTCTTCCAGGGCCAAGCTTGATTGTTTGGCGTTGTTAGCCTGCGTTGTCCTCAAAAACGCCCCTCATCTCTAGGCTGGCAACGTGCTCGAGGCTCCAAATTAGCTCTCTAAGATTGCTTGGGTGGACGTTGGCAACGTGGTTCTAGAGTTGGCAACGCCAGCTCTTCCTCCAGGGCCAAGTTCCTTGCTTGTGTCTTGTGTGTGGCGTTGGCAACTTGGTTCTAGAGTTGGCAACGCCAACCTTGCTTCCAGGGCCAAGTTTGCTTGCTTGTGGCTTGTGTGTGGCGTTGGCAACTTGGTTCTAGAGTTGGCAACGCCAACCTTGCTTCCAGGGCCAAGTTTGCTTGCTTGTGGCTTGTGTGTGGCGTTGGCAACGCCAATCTCAAGTTGGCAACGCCAACTTTGCTCCTTGGTTGCTTCCAGGGCCAAGTTTGCCTTGTGTTGTGGAGTTGGCAACGCCAATCCCAAGTTGGCAATGCCAACTTCTTGCCTTGGTTGCCTCCAGGGCCAAGCTTGCCTTGTGTTGTGGAGTTGGCAACGCCAATCCCAAGTTGGCAACGCCAACTTCTTGCCTTGGTTGCCTCCAGGGCCAAGCTTGCCTTGTGTTGTGGAGTTGGCAACGCCAATCCCAAGTTGGCAACACCAACTTCTTGCCCAGCTTGCATCATTCTTGCTTCCATGCTTCCTTGTTTCATCACCTATCATCAACAAGGGAAATAGCTTCAAAGTCTTACCAATTCAAGCAATAAATTTCATGAGATTCATTCATACTCATTCATATATGCATTCCTTAAATCATTTGCATGAATTTGGCTAGAATTAACATGTTCCTTGATATCATCATGCATGGAAACAAAACTCATAAAAGGACTTGTTTATTAAGAGAAAATGAGTGAATTTAAGCTAAAACTAACTAAACTAACTAACTAATAAAGCAAATATGCACTTGCATCAAGGGACCTCGGGGATCACCTTCTTCAAGGCCACAACTTCATAGAAGTGGTCTTGATGCACCCTTGAGATGAATCTCTCCATCTCCCATGACTCGGAGGTGGAAGCTTTTGCCTTCTCTTTCCTCTTTCTAGAGGTTTCTCCGGCCTTGGATGCCATAAATCGTTATGGAAAAACAAAAAGGAATGCTTTTACCACACCAAACTTAAAAGGTTTGCTCGTCTTCGAGCAAAAGAAGAGAGTAGAAGAAGAAGAAATGAAGGAGATGGAGATGGCTTTGTGGTTCGGCCAAAGGGGGAGAAGTAGTGTTTAGGTTGTGTGAAAATGATGGAGTGAAGAGGGGCTTATATAGGGGTGAAGAGAGGGGTAGGGTTCGGTTATGGGAGGGTGGGTTTGGGAGGGAAAGTATTTTGAATTTGAATGGTGAGGTAGGTGGGGTTTTATGAAGGATGGATGTGAGTGGTGAAGAGAAAGATGGGATTTGATAGGTGAAGGGTTTTTGGGGAAGAGGTATTGAGGTGATTGGTGAATGGGTGAAGAAGAGAGAGAGTGGTGGGGTAGGTGGGGATCCTGTGGGGTCCACAGATCCTGAGGTGTCAAGGAAAAGTCATCCCTGCACCAAGTGGCAAGCAAAATTGCTCTTCATGCCAATTCTGGCGTTAAACGCCGGGCTGGTGCCCATTTCTGGCGTTTAACGCCAACTTCTTGCCCTTTCCTGGCGTTTAACGCTAGTCTGGTGCCCCTTTCTGGCGTTAAACGCCCAGAATGGTGCCAGACTGGGCGTTAAACGCCCATCTGCTAGCCTTACTGGCGTTTAAACGCCAGCAAGCTCTCCTCCAGGGTGTGCTATTTTTCTTTCTATTTTTCTTTGTTTTTTCTTTTTCAATTGATTTTGTGACTTCTCATGATCATCAACCTATAGAAAACATAAAATAACAATAGATAAAGTATAACATTGGGTTGCCTCCCAACAAGCGCTTCTTTAATGTCAGTAGCTTGACAGTGGGCTCTGGTGGAGCCTCACAGATGCTCAGAGCAATGTTGGAACCTCCCAACACCAAACTTAGAGTTTGAATGTGGGGGTTCAACACCAAACTTAGAAGTTGGTTGTGGCCTCCCAACACCAAACTTAGAGTCTGACTGTGGGGGCTCTATTTGACTCTGTTTTGAGAGAAGCTCTTCATGCTTCCTCTCCATGATTACAGAGGGATATCCTTGAGCCTTAAACACAAAGGATTCTTCATTCACTTGAATGATCAATTCTCCTCTGTCCACATCAATCACAGCCTTTGCTGTGGCTAGGAAGGGTCTGCCAAGGATGATGGATTCATCCATGCGCTTCCTAGTCTCTAGGACTATGAAATCAGCAGGGATGTAATGGTCTTCAACTTTCACCAGAGCATCCTCTACAAGTCCATAAGCTTGATTTCTTGAATTGTCTGCCATCTCTAGTGAGATTTTTGCAGCTTGCACCTCAAAGACCCCTAGCTTCTCCATTACAGAGAGGGGCATGAGGTTTACACTTGACCCTAGGTCACACAAGGCCTTCCTGAAGGTCATGGTGCCTATGGTACAAGGTATTGAAAACTTCCCAGGATCCTGTTTCTTTTGAGGCAGTTTCTGCCTAGACAAATCATCCAATTCTTTGGTGAGCAAAGGGGGTTCATCCTCCCAAGTCTCATTGCCAAATAACTTGTCATTTAGCTTCATGATTGCTCCAAGGTATTTAGCAACTTGCTCTTCAGTGACATACTCATCCACTTCAGAGGAAGAATACTCATCAGAGCTCATGAATGGCAGAAGTAAATCCAATGGGATCTCTATGGTCTCAGTGTGAGCCTCAGATTTTCATGGTTCCTCATTGGGGAACTCATTGGAGGTCAGTGGACGTCCATTGAGGTCTTCCTCAGTGGCGTTCACTGCCTCTCCCTCCTCTCCAAATTCGGCCATGTTGATGGCTTTGCACTATTCTTTTGGATTTTCTTCTGTATTGCTTGGAAGAGTACTAGGAGGGAGTTCAGTAATTTTTTTGCTCAGCTGACCCACTTGTGCCTCCAAGTTTCTAATGGAGGACCTTGTTTCCATCATGAAACTTTGAGTGGTTTTGATTAGATCAGAGACCATGGTTGCTAAGTCAGAGGTGTTCTGCATAGAACTCTCTGTCTGTTGCTGAGAAGATGATGGAAAAGGCTTGCCATTGCTAAACCTGTTTCTTCCACTATTATTGTTGTTGAAACCTTGTTGAGGTCTCTGTTGATCCTTCCATGAGACATTTGGATGATTTCTCCATGAAGGATTTTAGGTGTTTCCATAGGGTTCTCCCATGTAATTCACCTCTTCCATTGAAGGGTTCTCAGGATCATAAGCTTCTTCTTCAGATGAAGCTTCCTTAGTACTGCCTGGTGCATTTTGCATTCCGGACAGACTTTGAGAAATCAAATTGACTTGCTGAGTCAATATCTTGTTCTGAGCCAATATGGCATTCAGAGTATCAATCTCAAGAACTCCTTTCTTCTGATTAGTCCCATTGTTCACAGGATTCCTTTCAGAAGTGTACATGAATTGGTTATTTGCAACCATTTCAATCAGCTCTTGAGCTTCTGTAGGCGTCTTCTTCAGATGAAGAGATCCTCCAGCAGAGCTATCCAAAAACATCTTGGACAGTTCAGACAGACCATCATAGAAAATACCTATGATGCTCCATTCAGAAAGCATATCAGAGGGACACTTTCTGATTAATTATTTGTATCTTTCCCAAGCTTCATAGAGGGATTCTCCTTCCTTCTGTCTGAAGGTTTAGACTTCCACTCTAAGCTTACTCAATTTTTGAGGTGGAAAGAACTTTGCCAAGAAGGCATTGACTAGCTTTTCCCAAGAGTTCAGGCTTTCTTTAGGTTGTGAGTCTAACCATATCCTAGCTCTGTCTCTTACAGCAAAAGGGAATAG
The DNA here is from genome assembly GCF_003086295.3 of Arachis hypogaea. Lineage (NCBI taxonomy): Eukaryota > Viridiplantae > Streptophyta > Magnoliopsida > Fabales > Fabaceae > Arachis > Arachis hypogaea. Next base: position 39,838,060 of record NC_092037.1, read on the forward strand.
CATAAGTCTGTAGAGCTCAGGGTCAACCCCATTGGTCTTGACAGTGTCACAGATTTATAAGAATTCAGCTAAAAACTGATGAGGATCTTCCAATGGAAGTCCATGAAACTTGCAATTCTGTTGCATTAGAGAAACTAATTGAGGCTTAAGCTCAAAATTGTTTGCTCCAATGGCAAGGATAGAGATGCTTCTCCCATAGAAGTCGGGAGTAGGTGCAGTAAAGTCACCCAGCACCTTCCTTGCATTGTTGGCATTGTTGTTGTTTTCGGCTGCCATGGGTTCTTCTTTTTTGAAGATTTCTGTTAGGTCCTCTACAGAGAGTTGTGCCTTAGCTTCTCTTAGCTTTCGCTTCAAGGTCCTTTCAGGTTCAGGATCAGCCTCAACAAGAATGCTTTTGTCTTTGCTCCTGCTCATATGAAAGAGAAGAGAACAAGAAAATATGGAATCCTCTATGTCATAGTATAGAGATTCCTTGAGGTGTCAGAGGAAAAGAAAAATGGAAGGAAGAGGTAGAAAATTCGAACTTATCAAGAAAGGTGGAGTTCGAATTGTGCATTATGGAATAGTGTTAGTCCATAAATAGAAGAATGTGAGAAGAGGGGAAGAAATTTTTGAAAATAATTTAAAAAGATTTTAAAAACATTTTGAAAAACTTGAATTGATTTTCGAAAACCATGATTGAGAAAGAAGTAAAGTGATTTTTGAAAAAGATTTTGAAATTAGAAATAAAAAAGATTTGATTGAAAACTATTTTGAAAAAGATGTGGTTAAGATATGATTGGTTTTTAAAAAGATGTGATTGAGAAGATATGCTTTGAAAAATATTTTAAAAAAAAAGATTTGATTTTAAAAATTAATGACTTGGCTAACAAGAAAAGATATGATTCAAACATTAAACATTTCTCAACAGAAAAGGCAACATACTTGAATTGTTGAATCAAATCATTAATTGATAGCAAGTATTTTTGAAAATGGAAAGAAATTGATTTTGAAAAAGATTTGATTGAAAAGATATGATTTGAAAAAGATTTGATTTTGAAAAATTTTGAAAATTTGAAAAAATTTGCTTTGAAAACAGAATCTTCCCTCTTGTGCCATCCTGGCGTTAAACGCCCAGAATGGTGCACATTCTGGCGTTTAACGCCCAAAGCACTACCCTTTTGGGCGTTAAACGCCCAGCCAGACACCCTAGCTGGCGTTTAAACGCCAGTTTGCCTTCCTTACTAGGCGTTTTGAACGCCCAGCTTTTTCTGTGTAATTCCTCTGCTGAATGTTCTGAATCTTCAATTCTCTGTATTATTGACTTGAAAAGACACAAATTAAAAATATTTTTGGATTTTTAATAATGAGGAATAATCAAAATGCAACTAAAATCAAATAAACAATGCATGCAAGACACCAAACTTAGAAGTTTGTATACTACTGACACTAACAAAATGAGAATGCATGTGAGAAACAACAAAACACTCAAGTCAAGAGAATTTAAAGGTCAAAGCAAGAAAATCATCAAGAATAACTTGAAGATCCTTAAGACACATGAATGAATGCAAAAAGAACAGAAACATGCAATTGACACCAAACTTAAAATGAAACACTAGACTCAAACAAGAAATATTTTTGGATTTTTTGATTTTGTCATTTTTTTGGATTTTTCGAAAATTAAGTGGAAAAAGAAAATAAAGATATCAAAATTCTTAATGAGAATTCCAAGAATCATGCAATGTTAGTCTAAAGCTTCAGTCTAAAGAAATTAGACATGGCTGAACAAGCTTCAGCAGGACATTGCATTCAAGAGCTAAATTGATGAAGATCAATCAGCTTTGGTGATGATAAGAACATCACCTTGAAACACTAGAATTCATTCTTAAGAACTCTGAAAAAAAAATACCTAATCTAAGCAACAAGATGAACCGTCCGTTGTCCAAACTCAAACAATCCCCGGCAACGGCGCCAAAAACATGGTGTGCGGAATTGTGATCATCAATGGCGCCATCAACATGGTACGCACAATTGTAATCTCAACTCTTCATCACAACTTCGCACAACTAACCAGCAAGTGTACTGGGTTCCAAGTAATAAACCTTACGCGAGTAAGGGTCGATCCCATAGAGATTGTTGGTATGAAGCAAGCTATGGTCACCTTGTAAATCTTAGTCAGGCAAACTCAAATGGTTATGAATGATGTATGAATAAAACATAAAGATAAAGATAGTGATACTTATGTAATTCATTGGTGAGAACTTTAGATAAGCGAATGGAGATGCTTTGTCCCTTCCGTCTCTCTGCTTTCCTACTGTCTTCATCCAATCCTTCTTACTCCTTTCCATGGCAAGCTGTATGTAGGGTTTCACCATTGTCAGTGGCTACCTCCCATTCTCTCAGTGAAAATGTTCAACGCACCCTGTCACGGCACGGCTAATCATCTGTCGGTTCTCAATCAGGTTGGAATAGAATCCAGTGATTCTTTTGCGTCTGTCACTAACGCCCAGCCCTCAGGAGTTTGAAGCTCGTCACAGTCATTCAATCATTGAATCCTACTTAGAATACCACAGACAAGGTTTAGACCTTCCGGATTCTCTTGAATGCCGCCATCAGTTCTAGCTTATACCACGAAGATTTCGGTTAAAGAATCCAAGAGATATCCACCCAATCTAAGGTAGAACGGAGGTGGTTGTCAGGCACACGTTCATAGGTGAGAATGATGATGAGTGTCACGGATCATCACATTCATCAAGTTGAAGAACAAGTGATATCTTAGAACAAGAACAAGCTGAATTGAATAGAAGAACAATAGTAATTGCATTAATACTCGAGGTACAGCAGAGCTCCACACCTTAATCTATGGTGTGTAGAAACTCCACCGTTGAAAATACATAAGAACAAGGTCTAGGCATGGCCGAGAGGCCAGCCCCCAAAACGTGATCAAAAGATCTAAAATGATCCAAAGATGAAAATACAATAGTAAAAGGTCCTATATATAGAGAACTAGTAGCCTAAGGTTTACAGAGATGAGTAAATGACATAAAAATCCACTTCCGGGCCCACTTCGTGTGTGCTTGGGCTGAGCATTGAAGCATTTTCGTGTAGAGACTCTTCTTGGAGTTAAACGCCAGCTTTTGTGCCAGTTTGGGCGTTTAACTCCCATTCTTGTGCCAGTTCCGGTGTTTAACGCCGGGCAGTTTTGAGCTGATTTGGAACGCCGATTTGGGCCATCAAATCTTGGGCAAAGTATGAACTATTATATATTTCTGGAAAGCCCAGGATGTCTAATTTCCAACGCCGTTGAGGGCGCGCCAATTGGGCTTCTGTAGCTCCAGAAAATCCACTTCGAGTGCAGGGAGGTCAGAATCCAACAGCATCTGCAGTCCTTTTTAGTCTCTGAATCAGATTTTTGCTCAGGTCCCTCAATTTCAGCCGGAAAATACCTAAAATCACAGAAAAACACACAAACGCATAGTAAAGTCTAGAAAAGTGAATTTTAACTAAAAACTAATAAAAATATACTAAAAACTAACTAGAACATACTAAAAATAATGCCAAAAAACGTATAAATTATCCGCTCATCAGTTTTGCAAACCACTCCTATCTTTGATTTCCAAATCAAATTCTTGCAACAATAGAACCCATCTAATCAATCTCAATTTGGATTCCTTTTTAGCCAACAAATATTTCAATGCCGCATGATCCGAGTACACTACTACCTTAGAACCTAGTAGGCTCGAAATTTATCCAAAGCGAAAACAATAGCCAAGAGTTCCTTCTCGGTAGTAGTGTAATTGGATTGGGCTCCATCTAGTATTTTTGATGCATAGGCTATGAAATATGGATTCTTACCCTCGCGTTGTGCTAACGCGGCTCCTACCGCATAGTTTGAAGCATCGCACATTATTTCGAACGGCCAACTCCAATCCAGCCCTCTTACGATAGGAGCTTGTGTCAATGCCACTTTAAGCTTGTCGTAAGCTTCCATGCATTCTTTGCTTAGATCAAACTCAATGTCCTTTTGTAATAGTCGAGAGAGAGGCAATGCTACCTTGCTAAAGTCCTTGATAAATCTTCGGTAAAATCCTGCATGTCCAAGGAACGAAGGGACTTCCCTTTCGGCGGAGGGATAAGGCAAGCTAGATATAACATTTATTTTTGCCGGATCTACGGAAATACCTTCTTTGGAAACAATATGTCCTAACCATGAAATGAAATTTTTCAAAATTTAAGACAAGTTTTGATTTAGTACATCTTTCCAAAACTTTTTCAAGGTTGTCCAAGCAATGATCAAAAGAATCACCATACACACTGAAATCATCCATGAAAACTTCCATGCATTGCTCTAGAAAATCCGCAAATATGCTCATCATGCACCTTTGGAAAGTTGCCGATGCATTGTATAAGCCAAATAGCATATGCTTATAGGCATAAGTTCCAAAAGGGCAAGTAAATGTTGTTTTTTCTTGGTCTTCTAGAGCAATGTGTATTTGGAAGTACCCCGAATAACCATCTAGAAAATAATAATGAGATTTACCAGCTAATCGATCAAGCATTTGGTCCATAAACGGTAGTGGGAAGTGATCTTTTCTAGTGGCCGAATTCAACCTTCGGTAGTGTATGCACACCCTCCAAGAGTTTTGCACCCTTGTTGCTATAAGTTCTCCGCTCTCATTCTTGATTGTGGTCACCCCAGATTTCTTTGGCACCACTTGGACCGGGCTTACCCATTCACTATCCGAAATGGGATAGATGATGTCCGCTTCTAGTAGCCGGGTGACCTCTTTTTTCACCACCTCTAGAATAGTGGGATTGAGTCACCTTTGAGGTTGTCGAACGGGTCTAGCTCCTTCTTCAAGGAATATTCGGTGCTCGCATACTTGGGGGCTTATTCCCACTAGATCCGCCAAGCTCCACCCTATGGCCCTTTTGTTCTTCCTCAAGATGCATAGCAACATTTCTTCTTGTTGAAGGTTTAGTTCCTTTGCAATGATTACGGGGAACTTGTGGGCTTCATCAAGATATGAGTACTTTACGTGGAGTGGTAGTGGCTTTAATTCTACCTTTTGCTCTTGGCTTGAAGTTTGAATTTTCGGATGGTCCAGGTGGGGTAATGTGTTTGCTTCGCTTGGATCTTCATTTGTGTCTTCAATCATATACTTCCCATCCAACTTTGCAAGATGCACTTTGGCGACAATGTTGTCAATCGGGTCACACCAGAATAGAGAATGATTCTCCGGTGGATGCTTCATTACTTCTTCTAGGCTAAAACTCACGACTCTCCCATCTATTTCAAACGAGTAGGTTCCCGAGTAGGCATCTAACTTGAATCTAGAGGTCCTCAAAAATGGTCTCCCAAGTAGAATAGATGATGCCCTCTCGGACTCGCTTGATGGAATCTTAAGAACATAGAAATCAATCGAAAACACCAACCCTTTTATATTTACCAATACATCTTCCGCAACACCCGGCACGGTTATTATGCTTTTGTCTGCTAAAACAAATCTTGTCATTGACCTCTTCAATGGTGGTAGCCTCAATACCCGGTAGACGGAGAGCGGCATAATGCTAACACACGCACCGAGGTCACACATACAATCTAGAAATTGCACTCCATTTACAGTGCAAGTGACCATGCATGGGCCCGAATCATCACACTTCTCGGGGAATGCTCCCATTAGAGCGGAAATAGAACTCCCCAATGGAATAGTCTCTAACTCAAGAATTCTATCCTTGTTCATGCATAAATCTTTAAGGAATTTTGCATATTTAGGTACTTGATGGATAGCATCAAAGAGGGGGATGGTTACCTCAACTTTCTTGAACATTTCTATCATTTTGGGGTCAAGTTCCATGCACTTCCTAGCTTTCTTTGCAAGTGTTGGAAATGGGATTGGTTGTGCAATTTCTTCTTCCACGGTTTCCTTATTCTTGGGGACCTCACTTGTTGGTTGAGTTTCTTCATCCTCAACTATGACTTGTGGTTCCTCCTCTTCTTCTATTTCTTCTATCTCTATTCTTTCCTCCTCTTGAGTGATTATGATCAGACTTGGGTCCTTTGCCTTCTTCTCTTTTAATTGAGTCCCGAATCTCAAGGTAATGGTATTAATGCCGCCCTTGGGATTGGGTTGAGTTTGAGAGGGAATGACACTAGGATTTGGGGCATGAGGAGTAGAATTAGATGGTGGGTCCATGCGTGCAAGAAGAGCTTGTAGTGTAGATATAAGACTGGTAAGGCCGGAAGCAAGTGTGGTTTGGAGCTCTTTTTGGCTTTGGAGGATAGTCCGGAGTGTATCATCTTGATTGGGAGAAGTGGAAGGGTATGTGATTTGAGGGGCTTGTGATTGGTTAGGTGGTGGTCGTTGATGTGGTGGTTGATAGGTTTGGTAATTTCTTCCTTGATTTTGTTGGGTGTATGATTAGTTTTGGGGGTATGGAGGTCAGTTTTGTGAGTTGTTGTTGTTCTATCTTTGGTTACCTCCATTGTTGTTGTTGTCCCTACTTCCTTGTTGGTGGTTGTCCCTCTAATTTTGATTATAATTGCCACCCCCTTGATTGTAGATTCCTCTTTGTTGGGGATACCCTTGATTGAAATTACTGCCTTGTTGGTAGTACCCTTGATTCGGGCGGTCATAGAAGTTGTGGGTAGCCGCCAAGGTGTTATCTTCTTGAAGACTTGGGCACTCATCCGTGTAGTGGAAATAGCAAGAACAAATGCCACACACTTTTTGGGGGACCAATTGTTGACTATATTGTTGAGGGGATGGTGGAGGTTGTTGTTGGTAGGGTTGTTGTTGACCCAATTGGAGTTGCTTTAGGATGTTTGTCATTTCGCCCAAAGATTTGGCTAGAGCAGTGGTCTCGCTACTAGAGGATACTTCATTCATGGTTTTTTGCCATGCTTCCTCCGCCGTCTTGTATTTAGACAAAGAACCATTGCTAGAGGAATCCAAGAGAGTCCTATCTTGTTCTCGCATCCCTTGGCATATGTAACCGAGCAACACTTGACTGTCAATCATGTGGTTAGGGCATGCGTCAAGAAGTTTACGAAACCGTTCCCAATACTCACATAGGGGTTCCGTTTCGCCTTGCACAATGCATGAGATCTCCTTCCTTAGCTTGTCCATCCTTTCCGGGGGCAAGAATTTTTCTAAGAACCCTCTTCTAAGCAAGTCCCAATCGGAAATACCCTCACTAGGTAGAGTGTAGAACCATTCTTTAGCCTTATCTTCAAGAGAGAAGGGAAAAGCAAACAACCATATAGCAACTTCATCGGATCCTACCCGTCTAGTTGTTGAGCATATTCTATGAAAATCTTTGAGGTGTCGAATAGGGTCTTGTGCGGGAAGTCCATGGAACCTAGGTAGGAGGTGAATCAAAGCGGTCTTGAGTTCAAAATTTGTGTTCAAGTTGGGATGAAGCACATGAACGGGTTGAAGAACATAATCCGGCGCACCCCCTTCCTTGAGGGTAACTCTCCTCGGAGCGGCCATGGTGTTGGTGCCTAGATCAAAAGAAGAATTATTAGTAGTATTAATGGAGGGATAGTTAGTGCCTTCTTCGAATGATGGTTTGAAATTCACTTCGGGTAGGGTTGGTGAATTGGTAGGAACCTTTTCACCTTCCCCAAAGGTTAACCGCCTCTGAGCTTGTCTAATGTGAAGCAAAGTTCGTTCAATTTCTAGATCAAATCGGACTAAGCTCGGATTCAGTTGTAAATGCGTCATGCAATGAAGGGGGAGTAAAGCTCATGGTAATAAGTGGGATTAGTCAATCAACAAAGAATCAAGAGAAAATGCAACTATGTACATATACACATATTTACACTAAGCAATAACATGGCACACATAAGCAATTCCCCGGCAACGGCGCCATTTTGATGAACGAAATTTTGTATGTCGATATAGAATTTAATAGTGAATACAATCGTGAGTATAGTCTAATCGACACTCAAATCTCGCATTAAACAATTCTACAATCTATAATCAATAGTATTAATCTCCCGAGTCGTCCTCCCTTGGAATTGCTAGAGAATGCATGTTATTGATTAGGAAGCTTTTGTTGTGATTTTTTGAAGGTCGATGTACTAATTCAAGCTAGCAAAAGTAGATGACAAACAATCAATATTAAAGGACTTGGCCTAGGGTTAGCATTAGAAATTCTATCACTATAGTTTCCTTCAATAATGATAACAATTAAGTCTTGCTCCACTTAGTTGACTGGTGGACGAAATTGTGATTCAATTGTTATTCCATTTTGCAAAATTCATTGCTTTTCATTCCCTGGTAATGGCGCCAAAAAACATGATGCCAATACCATAGTTCACAACTTCGTTCAACTTAACCAGCAAGTGTACTGGGTCATCCAAGTAATACCTTACATGAGTAAGGGTCGATCCCACAGAGATTGTTGGTATGAAGCAAGCTATGGTTACCTTGTATATCTCAGTTAAGCAGATTAAATAGTTTTGGGTTTCGAAAATTAATAATAAAAAGAAAATAAAAGGGATAGAAATACTTATGTAAATTAATAGTGGGAATTTCAGATAAGTGTATAGAGATGCTGTGCTCCTCTTGAATCTCTACTTTCCTATTGCAGTCATCCAATCCTTCCTACTCCTTTCCATGGCAAGCTGTATGTAGGGCATCACCGTTGTCAATGGCTACATCCCATCCTCTCAGTGAAAACGTTCCTATGCTCTGTCACAGCACGGCTAATCATCTGTCGGTTCTCAATCAGGTTGGAATAAAATCCCTTGATTCTTTTGCGCTTGTCATCACGCCCAGCCTTCAGGAGTTTGAAGCTCGTCACAGTCATTCAATCCCAGAATCCTACTCGGAATACCACAGACAAGGTTTAGACTTTTCGGATCCTCATGAATGCCGCCATCTATCTAGCTTATACCACGAAGATTCTGTTGGGGAATCTAAGAGATATGCGTCCGGCCTAAGGTAGAACGGAAGTGGTTGTCAGTCACGCGCGTTCATAGGTGAGAATGATGATGAGTGTCACGGATCATCACATTCATCAAAGTTAAGTGTAACGTATATCTTGGAATAAGAATAGAAGAGAATTGAATAGAAAGTAATAATAATTGTATTGAAACTTGAGGTACAGCAGAGCTCCACACCCTTAATCTATGGTGTGTAGAAACTCCACCGTTGAAAATACATAAGTAAAAAGTTCAGGCATGGCCGAATGGCCAGCCCCCTTGAGTGATCAAGAGACCGAATAATCAAAGGCTAAACAGTCAAGAGATTAAACTGTCAAAAGATGTCTAATACAATAGATAAATGTTCTATTTATAATAAACTAGCTCCTTGGGTTTACATGAGTAAGTAATTGATGCATAAATCCACTTCCGGGGCCCACTTGGTGTATGTTTGGGCTGAGCTTGATCTATCCACGAGCTGAGGCTTCTCTTGGAGTTGAACTCCAAGTTATGACATGTTTTGGGCGTTCAACTCCGGATCATGACGTTTTTCTGGTGTTTAACTCCAGATAGCAGCATGTACTTGGCGTTCAACGCCAGGTTACGTCGTCAATTTCCGAATAAAGTATGGACTATTATATATTGCTGGAAAGCTCTGGATGTCTACTTTCCAACGCCGTTAAGAGCGCGCCATTTGGAGTTCTGTAGCTCCAGAAAATCCATTTCGAGTGCAGGGAGGTCAGATTCTAACAGCATCAGCAGTCCTTTTGTCAGCCTTTTTCAGAGTTTTGATCAAGTCCCTCAATTTCAGCCAGAAATTACCTGAAATCACAGAAAAACACACAAACTCATAGTAAAGTCCAGAAATGTGAATTTAACATAAAAACTAATGAAAACATCCCTAAAAGTAGCTTGAACTTACTAAAAACTACCTAAAAACAATGCCAAAAAGCGTATAAATTATCCACTCATCATTGACCTCTGAGTGTAGAGGAGAGTCAAGTGAGAGTGACTAGCTTGAGTCACAAGTCCTAGCTTCACCCTAAGGGAATCTAGCTTTAGTGCATTCAAAGCCAATTATCAATCCTTAATTCTCAATCAACAATGGACATCCACTATTCAAATTTTCCTAACGGTCCAAACCCTAAGCCAAGTGAGAAACTTTTACTCCAAAACTAGTGTTGGCATTTTATCAAACATTTGGTGAGCATTCATAAGAGGCATTAAGAAATTAGAATGAAGACTTGAAATGAAGAGATCTAAATCACACAATTATCTACAATTGAACAATTATAAGTAATGAATATGAAAGTACCTCAGTTCACTAGTTCCAAATCCAAGTAACAAAGGCAAAGCTAAATCCAAAGTTAGAGGATCAAAGAACCCTAATTGAGAATATGAGAAGAATAGATCTACTAATTGCATCAAAATAAAAGTGCATTACAATGGATCTCACCAAGAAAAATCAAAGGAGAATTGTAGTGGAAAGTGTGGAGAATAAAATCCTAGAGAGAGGTTGGAGGTTCTCTCTCTACCCAAAATGTAACCAACTCTAAGAAAATATCTAAGAACATGTAAAATGAGTCAAAAGTCCCTTAACCCTTCAATCTTTGGCCTTCTTAAGCTTTTCCTGCCAAAGCTCTTCCCCAAAATATGGTCTCTAACTGCCTCCACGCTCTGGTCACGTACTCTCTTAAAAAATCATGTGTGACCATCGGTGCGTACGCGCACAGCACGCGCACGCACCCCTGGGGTAATTGCAATCTGCGCACAGGTGTAATCTGCGCGGACGCATCCATGATGGTCATGACTTAGCTGCTACACGCGCCGGCTTGTAGCTTGGCTCCTGGCTTTGGCTTTGGTGGCGCAAACTTGCACGGACGCGCCATGTGCGCGCACGCGTTGATGTTGAAGTTTCCAAAGCTCAATTTCCCATGCTCCTTTCCTTTATACATGCTTCCATTCTCTCCTCCAAGTCATCCTTGCCCTATAAACTCCGAAACCACTTAACATACGGGTCACGACATCGAATGGCACTAGAGGAGGATTAGAAATATATCTAATTTAGTGCAAAAAAAGCATGTTTTCATCCATGAGGCAAAAATTAGGAAAGGAACACAAAGTCATGTATTTTCATATGAAAAGTGTGTAGAATCATTGATAAAACCTTCGAAATCAATACCGGATAAACCCTAAAAATGGGGTTTATCAGGTATATAATAAGCTTAGTCAAATAATGAAATTTTCTAAGAAATCTATCTATAGAGCACCCCAATTGATTTAAGTAAAAATATTTTTTTTAGAACTTGCATGAACTATATACATATTGTGGATCATTTTTTTGAGCTAAGAAAACAAGCATATGAGTTTTGAGCCTAATTGTGTGGTTACATCATATAACCACTATTTTCATTCTTGTGTGTATTATTCTCTTTCTATGATTGTAATCTTTGATTTGTTTGATTCTATATGTCCATTATTTTGTGTATGAATGTACTTATATGATTGAGGCCATTGTTTCAAATAGCTCACTTACCCAAATAACCTACCTTTTATCTTCTATTGTTAGCCAACTTTGAGCCTATGCTAAACCTCTCTTGTTCTTAATTTTAGCACATTACAAGCCTTAAAGCGAAAAAAATAAATGTCCCTTGTTTGGATCTTTGATTAGCTTAGGCTAGTGAGAGTGTTTATCATTTAAGTGTGGGAAATTTGGGAACATTGGTTGGGATAAAAGGATGTTTTTATATTTTTGTCAAAATTTTGGGAATTGGGTACATACTCATGTATTAATTAAATGTTAAACCATATGCAGTGATACTTTTGTATATACTTTATTGCAAAAAGAAAAAATACAAAATAAAGAAAAATATATATCAAAAGAAAAATAAAAAGAAAAAAATAGAAAAAAAAGCAATAAAAAGGGGACAAAATGCCCCAAAGTGAAGTTCAATAATAATCAATGCATATGTGTGGTGATCAAAAGAGAATGCATGAGGGTGTGAAAAAGTGAGAATTATGGGTAGTTAGGTTTGTTTAGAATTGTGTAGGTTGTTATATAGGTTAGGTGTGAAGCTTAGGTTAATCAAATATTCAAATTTCAAGCTCACCTAACCAAATACAATCCTATCTTGACCCTAGCCCCATTACAACCTATGGGAAAGTCCTCATGATATTTGTATGCATGCATGAAATAATTGTTGATTTTTAGACAAAAAACAAATCTTAGAAAGCATGATTAGAGGAGAATTGAGTTAATCAACCCTATACACTTGAGTGACTAGAGCGGATACACATCCGGTGAGGGTTCAATTGCTCAATTACGTGTTTTCAATAACTCAAATCAATTATGGCTTTAATTTGGTTGTTAATACCTTTAGCCCTCATGTTTATATATGTTTTCTTGAAAACTGATTTATTTTGACCAAGTAATTGCATTTATTTAGATAGGTTGCATGTAGGTAGGTTGCATCTAGATAGCTTGCATTGAATAAATGTTGATACCCTTTGTTTCTTTCTTGAGTTTAGCTTGAGGACATGCTTAGTTTAAGTGTGGGAAGGTTTGATAAACCCTAATTTTGTGGTTTATTAATTTAGGAGATTTTATCAACTTATCTCACATTTAATCAATGAAATAGCATGGTTTTTTAATTCTCCCTAAATTTGTGAATAAGTATAAAAACATACTTTTTAGGCCTTAAAATAACTAAATTTAATTCACCTTAATTTCATTTGATGCCTTGATATGTTTGTTGAGTAATTTCAGATTCATAAGTCAAGTACTAGATGGAAGAAGTGAAGAGAAAAGCATGCAAAGTGGAGAATTCATGAAGAAATGATCATTTGGAGTATTCAAAGCGACGTGCAAGCATGACAGACGCGCACGTGTGAAGAGGTGCATCGTCCAGGAGACGTGTACGTGTGACATGAGATGTACACGTGAGAAGAAAACGCCATTAAAGTGAATTCACTGGGGGCGATTTCTGGGCTTCGCAAGCCCAAATCCAACTCATTCCTGAGGCTATTTTATGCAGAATTGAAGATTAGATAAGGGAGGAGCAATTAGTTTAGCTTAGGACCATGCTTTAGTTAGTTTCTAGAGAGAGAAGCTCCCTCTTCTCTCTAAAATTAGGTTAGGATTAGGTTAATTTCTCTTAGATCTAAGTTTAATTTCTTCTTTCCATCTTGTTTTCTTTACATTTCCTTGCTCTATTGTCTTGATTTTCCTATTTCTTCTTGTTAATTTCTCATTTTGGTTACTTTTTATGATTAATGAACTCTTCTTAATTTCCATTCTCTTTAATGCAATTTTGAGGTATTTCATGTTTAATGTGCTTTCCTTAGTTGTTAATGTTAATTTCTATCATTGGGTAGTTGTAGAATTTACTATGTCTTGCAATTCACTATGCTTTTCTTTTATGCCCACAAAGTGTTTGACAAAATGCTTTGTTGGGTGTTAGAGTAGCGTTTTGAGCATTCTTGGCTTGAAAAGAGAAATTAGGTGATCTTGAGAAATTAATACCCACTTTAGATTGGTGATTTAGAGTTATTAGTTAATATTCTTTCCATTGACTCTAATCTCTTGCTAATTCAATTAGTAAGATGATTAGGACTTTTGGATTGAGATTAACTAGTCTTATTTGACCTTCTCTCATGTGAAGATAACATTGTACTTTCTTCCAATGTTGGAGATGACTAAAAAGGATAAATTCTTGTTAATCTTTGTATGACTAGGATAGAAAGTTTATATTCTCAATCCCTGCCATGAATGTCTCTTTTTTTGCTTGCTTTATTTAGTTGTTTGTTCTATTTTCTTGTCATTTAATTTCTTGTACTTTTACCAACCCACCTCTTGGATACCATAACCAATAATGTGCACACCTCACCACAATTCCTTTGAGAGATGACCCGAGGTCGGTTACTTTTATTGGGTTGGACTTGTGACAACCAAAAATTAAACTATGATTTGAGCATTACTTGTCGTTTGGGAACTATACTATCAACGGAAATATTTTGTGTGAAAATTCCTAACCGACGATAATACGCTCTTTCAATTTTCGCGGTTTGTTGAGCTTAAGTTAACGCTTTTTACATGAAATTTTTTGAAGAAGAAATTTTATTGATGAAAAATCCCTTTACATAGGTTTGTTACTAAGGGTTTTGTCTACCACCTAGCCTTAGTTATGGTGCCTTGTTAAAACCTCCTTCAGAAAAAAAAACCTTTTTAGAAAAAAAATCTTAAGGTTGGGAAAAAGAGTACACCAGGGAACAAGGTACTACCTAACTATAATATTTCTTTAGGTTACTGATGCATGCGCATCATGTATGTTTTCCTATGCTTTTTAATATCAAAAATTAGTTCATAATGCTTAATTATTGAGCATTGTTGTGCTTAAGTCATATATTGCTTTGATCTCCTTGAATCGCTTAATTTGGTAGAAAAGGGTAGAAAAAGAAGCAAAAAGCACAAAACAAGCTCAAAAGAAGAAAAGATGAGCTTTTGGACACGCTTTGAAGTTTGGATACGCTTTGGAATCTTAGGCCACGCTTTTAAAAACGTGGCCCATGACCCTTGAGCTAACAAGGATGTTGGTAACACCAACTTGGGCCACCAACACCAAGCACAAAGACAACAATGGCGTTGGCAACGCCAACCTTGGCCACCAATGCCACCTTGACCTTTTCATACTCCAACAAGGATAACTTGAGCTACAAAGCTCCAAATGAAGTGATTCTAGTGACATTGAAAAGTAGGAATCTATAGCTTTCTAAGCATGTATGCCACTACATGGTGGACACTACATCGGAGGGAGAAAACTTACCCCAAAAGTGCAAAGATGAACATAGTATCAACCTGTAGTAAGGCCAACTGACCTCTGCACCTTCTATGGAGTATAACTTGAGATGTAGAGCTTTAAATGATGAGATTCTAAAAGAATTAGAAAGTATACATCTAGAGCTTTTCAACTATATAGAATAGTATGGGGTGTACTGGTGCACGAAATTGCAATCACACTTTTGCAATCCCGCACAACTAACCAGCAAGTGTACTGGGTCGTCCAAGTAATACCTTGCGTGAGCAAGGGTCGATCCCACAGAGATTGTCGGCTTGAAGCAAGCTATGGTTATCTTGTAAATCTTAGTCAGGATATCAGAAATTATCAGGATTGATTGTGAAAAGCAAAAGAACATGAAATGGTTACTTGTTTTGCAGTAATGGAGAATAGGTTGAGGTTTGGAGATGCTCCATCTTCTGAATCTCTGCTTTCCTACTGTCTTCTTCTTCAAACACGCAAGTCTCCTTCCATGGCAAGCTGTATGTAGGCTTTCACCGTTGTCAATGGCTACCTCCCATCCTCTCATTGGAACGATTCCTAATGCCCTGTCACGGCACGGCATTCCATCTGTCGGTTCTCAATCAGGCCGGAATAGAATCCAGTGATTCTTTTGCGTCTGTCACTAACGCCCCGCCTTCAGGAGATTGAAGCACGTCATAGTCATTCAATCATTGAATCCTACTCAGAATACCACAGACAAGGTTTAGACCTTCCGGATTCTCTTGAATGCCGCCATCAGTCTAGCTTATACCACGAAGATTCCGGTTAAAGAACCCAAGAGATAACTACTTAATCTAAGGTAGAACGGAGGTGGTTGTCAGTCACACGTTCATAGTTGAGAATGATGATGATTGTCACGGATCATCACATTCATCCGGATTAAGAACAAGTATTATCTTAGAATGGAAGCAAGCATGATTGAATGAGAAACAGTAGTAATTGCATTAATCCATCAAGACACAGCAGAGCTCCTCACCCCCAACCATGGGGTTTAGAGACTCATGCTGTGGAAGAAAACATGTAAAAATGTCATAAGGTCTTCAAAAGGTTGCATAGCGTACTGATACAATGTCAAAAGATCCTATAAATAGTAAGCTAGTGTCCTAAGGTTTACAGAAATGAGTAAATGACAGAAAAATCCACTTCCGGGCCCACTTGGTGTGTGCTTGGGCTGAGCAATGAAGGAATTTCGTGTAGAGACCTTTTCTGGAGTTAAACGCCAGTTCTCATGCCAGTTTGGGCGTTTAACTCCAAATTTTATGCCAGTTCCGGCGTTTAACGCTGGAATTTCTGTAGGTGACTTTGAGCGCCGGTTTGAGCCATCAAATCTTGGGCAAAGTATGGACTATTATATATTGCTGGAAAGCCCAGGATGTCTACTTTCCAATGCCGTTGAGAGCGCGCCAATTGGGCTTCTGTAGCTCCAGAAAATCCGCTTCGAGTGCAGGGAGGTCAGAATCCAACAGCATCTGCAGTCCTTTTTGGTCTCGGAATCAGATTTTTGCTCAGGACCCTCAATTTCAGCCAGAAAATACCTGAAATCACAGAAAAACACACAAACTCATAGTAAAGTCCAGAAAAGTGAATTTTAACTAAAATCTAATAAAAATATACTAAAAACTAACTAAATCATACTAAAAACATACTAAAAACAATGCCAAAAAGCATACAAATTATCCGCTCATCACAACACCAAACTTAAATTGTTGCTTGTCCCCAAGCAACTGAAAATCAAAATAGGATAAAAAGAAGAGAATATACTATAGACTCCAAAATATCAAGGAAACATAGCTCCAATTAGATGAGCGGGACTAGTAGCTTTTTGACTCCGAACAGTTTTGGCATCTCACTCTATCCCTTGAAGTTCAGAATGATTGGCATCTATAAGAACTCAGAACTCAGATAGTGTTATTGATTCTCTTAGTAAAGTATGATGATTCTTGAACATAGCTAGTGTATGAGTCTTGGCTGTGGCCCAAAGTACTCTGTCTTCCAGTATTACCACCGGATACATGCATGCCACAGACACATAATTGGGTGAACCTTTTTCAGATTGTGACTCAGCTTTGCTAAAGTCCCCAATTAGAGGTGTCCAGGGTTCTTAAGCACACTCTTGTTGCCTTGGATCACAACTTTATTTCTTTCTTTTTCTTTTTTTCTTTTTTTCTTCTCTTTTCTTTTTTTTCGAAAATTTTTTTTTTGTATCCACTGCTTTTTCTTGCTTCAAGAATCAATCTAATTATTTTTAGATCCTCAATAACAGTTCTCTTTTTCCTCCTTCTTTCAAGAGCCAACAATTTTAACATTCTCAAAACAACAAATTCAAGAGACATATGCACTGTTCAAGCATTCATTCAGAAAACAAAAAGTATTGTCACCACATCAAGCTAATTCAACTAGTTTCAATGATAAATTTTGAAATCCTGTATTTCTTGTTCTTTTGTGATTAAAGCATTTTTCATTTAAGAGAGGTGATGGATTAATAGGACATTCATATCCTTAAGGCATAAAATTTCAATTTTATTAATTATGAATTAAAATAAGACTCAAAAATAGATATAAAATGAAACTTAAAAAAAACGAAAAATAAAAACAAAACAAAGGAAAAAGAAAACGCAAACATAGGCTCCTAATGATAGAGGTTTTCACAGAGTTAGGACTCAACAACCTTGATTTTGAGAAGTAGATGCTCCCTCAGCTTGAGAGGAGAACTTTTGGCGTTTCAATTCTTGGATTTCACGCCCCTGCTTCTCTTGCTCCTTCAGCAATTTGCAGAGCATGCAGTTCTGATTCTGCTGTTCTTCCTTCAGTTGCTCCATAGTCTCTTGCAGCTTGTTAATGGATGCTTCTAGGCTGGACCAGTAGTCAATTCTTGGGAATTCAGGGAGGAATTCCTGCGCCCTCCTCTTGATGGAGTTGTCTTGCACTTGTCCTTCCATTGACTTCTTGGTGATTGGGTGTTCAATGGGTATGAACTCATCTACTCCCATCTTCACCCCAGCCTCTTTACAGAGCAAGGAAATCAAGCTTGGGTAGGCCAATTTGGCTTCAGTGGAATTCTTATTTGCAATTGTGTAGATCTCACAAGCAATCACATGATGAACCTCCACTTCTTTTCCAAGCATGATGCAATGAATCATCACTGCTCTCTTGATGGTGACCTCAGAACGGTTGCTAGTGGGCAATATGGAACGCCCAATAAAGTCTAGCCAACCTCTTGCAATTGGTTTGAGGTCTCCCCTCTTGAGTTGGTTTGGGACACCCTTTGAATTGGTAATCCACTTAGTCCCAGGGAGGCATATGTCCTCTAGAACTTGATCCAACCCTTTATCTACTCTCACCATCCTCCTATTGAAGGAGTCAGGATCATCTTGTAGTTGAGGTAGTTTGAAGATTTCTCTTATTTTGTCCAGATGAAAGTACATAACTTTCCCTCTGACCATGGTTCTGTAGGTATGGTAAGCAGTTCCAGTCATTCTCTGCTTATCTGTCAGCCACAGATTAGAGTAGAATTCCTGAACCATGTTCCTTCCAACCTTTATTTCAGGATTGGTCAGAACTTCCCATCCTCTGTTTCGAATTTGCTCTTGGATCTCCGGATATTCATCTTCTTTCAGATCAAATTTAACTTCCGGGATCACTGACCTCAGACCCATTATTTTGTGATAATGGTCTTCATGTTCTTTAGTTAAGAACTTCTCTTGATTCCAAAGATTCTTTGGATTAGTCTCTTTCTTTCCTCTTGAGTTGGTTTGTTTTCCCTTGGGAGCCATGATCTTGATGAATCTTGGCTTAGTGATCACGGAAAAGCACACCAAACTTAGAGGTTTTGCTTGTCCTCAAGCAAAAAGAAAAGGAAGAAGAGAATAGAGAGAGAGAGGAAGAGGAAATTCGAATGGTGTGAGGAAGGAGGGGTGAGGAACGTTCATTTATAGAGTGGGGGGAGGAGAATTTCGAAAACAAAAGAGAGATTTGAAAGGAAATTTGAAAAGATATGAAAAGAAAATTGAGAAAAGGGTGAGTTTTTGAAGAAGATTTGAGATTATTTTGAAATAGATTTGAAGAATGGTTTTGATTTGTGAAGATTTGAAAGTGAATGATGAAAGGTTGAAGTGCATTTATGTAGAAGAGTATGGGTAAAAAGAGGAAAGTTTGAAAAAAATTGAGTTGAAAACAAAAGTGTGGTCCCCCCACCTTTCTGGCGTTAAACGCCCAGAATGGCACCCATTCTGGCGTTTAACGCCCACTTGGCACCCCTTTTGGGCGTTTAACGCCCAGCCAGGTACCCTGGCTGGCGTTAAACGCCAGAAAGCCTTCCTCACTGGGCGTTTTTCTGAACGCCCAGTGATGCTGCACACCTGGCGTTAAACGCCCAGAATGGTGCCCATTCTGGCGTTTAACGCCCAAAATGGCACCATTCCTGGCGTTAAACGCCCAGAATGGTACCCATTCTGGCGTTTAACGCCCAAAATGCTCCTTACTGGCGTTTTTTCGCCAGTAAGCTCATTTTCTCTGCTTTTTGAGCTGAATCCTTCTGTAACTCTGTGAATTCCTTCATTTTTGATTTTTGCCTCTGTAAGAACAAATCATACAACCTACTAATGACTGGGTTGCCTCCCAGCAAGCGCTTCTTTACTGTCTTTAGCTGGACCTTCACTGAGAATCACTCAAGTCTCAGTTCTGAGCATTCCTGCTCAAGATTTCCTTCAAGATAATGCTTGATTCTCTGTCCATTAACAATGAACTTCTTATCAGAATCAATATCCTGAAGCTCAACATATCCATATGGTGACACTCCTGTAATCACATACGGACCCCTCCAACAGGATTTGAGTTTTCCTGGAAACAGTTTGAGCCTAGAGTTGAAGAGCAGAACTTTTTGTCCTGGCTCAAAGACTCTGGTTGACAATTTCTTGTCATGCCATTTCTTTGCCTTTTCCTTATAAATTTTTGCATTTTCAAAGGCATTGAGTCTGAACTCCTCTAGCTCATTTAGCTGGAGCAGTCTTTTTTCACCAGCTAACTGTGCATCCATGTTTAGGAATCTGGTTGCCCAGTAGGCTTTATGTTCCAGTTCCACAGGCAAATGACAGGCCTTCCCATACACCAGTTGGTATGGGGAGGTTCCTATAGGAGTCTTGAATGCTGTTCTGTATGCCCACAGAGCATCATCCAAGCTCTTTGCCCAATCCTTTCTTCGGGCCATCACAGTCCGTTCCAGGATTCTCTTTAGCTCTCTGTTAGAGACCTCAGCTTGTCCATTTGTCTGTGGATGATACGGAGTTGCCACTTTGTGGCTAATTCCATACCTAACCATAGCAAGGTGTAGCTGTTTATTGCAGAAATGAGTGCCCCCATCACTGATTAGCACTCTGGAAACGCCAAATCTGCTGAAAATGTTTTTCTGGAGGAATTTCAGTACGGTCTTAGTATCATTGGTGGGTGTAGCAATCGCTTCTACCCACTTAGATACATAGTCCACTGCCACCAGAATGTAAGTGTTTGAGTATGATGGTGGGAATGGCCCCATGAAGTCAATTCCCCATACGTCAAACAACTCTATCTCTAATATCCCTTGTTGAGGCATGGCATATCCATGAGGCAGGTTACCAGCTCTTTGGCAACTGTCACAGTTACGCACAAACTCTCGGGAATCTTTATAGAGAGTAGGCCAGTAGAAGCCACATTGGAGGACTTTAGTGGCTGTTCGCTCACTTCCAAAATGTCCTCCATACTGTGATCCGTGGCAGTGCCATAGGATCCTCTGTGCTTCTTCTCTGGGTACACACCTGCGGATCACTCCGTCAGCACATCTCTTAAAGAGATATGGTTCATCCCAGAGGTAGTACTTGGCATCTGAAATTAATTTCTTTCTCTGCATGTAACTGTACTCTTTGGGTATGAACCTCACAGCTTTATAATTTGCAATATCTGCAAACCATGGAGCTTCCTGAATGGCAAATAGTTGCTCATCGGGGAAAGTCTCTGAGATCTCAGTAGAAGGGAGGGACGCCCCAGCTACTGGTTCTATTCGGGACAGATGATCTGCTACTTGGTTCTCTGTCCCTTTTCTGTCTCTTATTTCTATATCAAACTCTTGCAGAAGCAACACCCATCTAATGAGCCTGGGTTTTGAATCCTGCTTTGTGAGTAGATATTTAAGAGCAGCATGGTCAGTGTACACAACCACTTTGGATCCCACTAAATAGGATCTAAACTTGTCCATGGCATAAACCACTGCAAGTAACTCTTTTTCTGTTGTTGTGTAGTTCTTCTGTGCGTCATTTAGAACACGGCTGGCATAGTAAATGACGTGCAGAAGCTTGTTATGCCTCTGTCCCAACACTGCACCAATGGCATGGTCACTGGCATCACACATTAGTTCAAATGGCAATGTCCAGTCTGGTGCAGAGATGACTGGTGCTGTGACCAGCTTAGCCTTCAGGGTCTCAAATGCCTGCAGACACTGTGTGTCAAACACAAATGGTGTGTCAGCAGCTAGCAGGTTACTCAGAGGTTTTGCAATTTTCGAAAAGTCCTTTATAAACCTTCTGTAGAATCCTGCATGCCCAAGAAAGCTTCTGATTGCCTTAACATTGGCAGGTGGTGGTAATTTTTCAATTACCTCCACCTTTGCCTTATCCACCTCTATTCCCTTGCTTGAAATTGTGTGCCCAAGGACAATTCCTTCAGTCACCATAAAGTGACATTTCTCCCAGTTTAAAACCAGGTTAGTCTCTTGGCACCTTTTCAAGACAAGTGCTAGGTGATTAAGACAGGAGCTAAATGAGTCTCCATATACTGAAAAGTCATCCATGAAGACTTCCAGAAATTTCTCTACCATATCTGAGAAGATAGAGAGCATGCACCTCTGAAAGGTTGCAGGTGCATTGCACAGACCAAAAGGCATTCTCCTATAGGCAAACACGCCTGAAGGGCAGGTGAATGCTGTTTTCTCTTGGTCCTGGGGGTCTACTGCAATTTGGTTGTAGCCTGAATAGCCATCCAAAAAGCAGTAGTAGTCATGACCAGCTAGTCTTTCTAGCATTTGGTCTATGAATGGTAAAGGAAAGTGATCCTTTCTGGTGGCTGTATTGAGCCTTCTGTAGTCAATACACATGCGCCACCTTGTGACTGTCCTTGTAGGAACCAGTTCATTTTTTTCATTATGAACCACTGTCATGCCTCCCTTTTTGGGAACAACTTGGACAGGGCTCACCCAGGGGCTATCAGAAATAGGATAAATAATCCCAGCCTCTAGTAATTTAGTGACCTCTTTCTGCACCACCTCCTTCATGGCAGGATTTAGCCTCCTCTGTGGTTGAACCACTGGTTTGGCATTATCCTCCAATAGGATCTTGTGCATGCATCTAGCTGGGCTAATACCCTTAAGATCACTTATGGACCACCCAAGAGCTGTCTTGTGTGTCCTTAGCACTTGAATCAGTGCTTCCTCTTCCTGTGGATTTAAAGCAGAGCTTATGATCACTGGAAAAGTATTACCCTCTCCCAGAAATGCATATTTCAGGGACGGTGGTAGTGGTTTGAGTTCAGGCTTGGGAGGCTTATCCTCCTCTTGAGGAATTTTCGAAAATTCCTTTGCCTCCTCTAGCTCTTCTTGATCAGGCTGAGCATCCTTGAAGATGTCCTCAAGCTCTGATTCTAGGCTCTCAGCCATATTGATCTCTTCTACCAGAGAGTCAATAATGTCAGCGCCCATGCAGTCATTTGGTGTGTCTGGATGCTGCATGGCTTTTACAGCATTCAACTTGAACTCATCCTCATTGACCCTCAAGGTTACTTCCCCTTTTTGTACATCAATGAGAGTTCGTCCAGTTGCTAGGAAGGGTCTTCCTAGAATGAGAGTTTCACTCTTGTGCTCCTCCATTTCCAGCACCACAAAGTCAGTTGGAAAGGCAAATGGCCCAACCTTGACAATCATGTCCTCAATTATGCCTGACGGGTATTTAATAGAGCCATCAGCAAGTTGGAGGCATATCCGGGTTGGTTTGACTTCTCCAGTCAACCCAAGCTTTCTGATAGTGGATGCAGGTATTAGATTGATGCTTGCTCCAAGATCACATAGGGCTGTCTTAGTGCAAGCACCTTCTAATGTGCATGGTATCATAAAGCTTCCTGGATCTTGAAGCTTTTCTGGTAAGCTCTTTAATATGACTGCACTGCATTCTTCAGTGAGAAACACTTTTTCAGTTTCTCTCCAATCCTTCTTATGACTTAAGATTTCTTTCATGAACTTAGCATAAGAAGGTATTTGCTCAAGTGCCTCTGCAAACGGAATCTTTATTTCAAGAGTCCTTAGATAGTCTGCAAAGCGGGCAAATTGTTTATCCTGCTCCGCTTGGCGGAGTTTTTGAGGATAAGGCATCTTGGCTTTATATTCTTCAACCTTAGATGCTGCAGGTTTATTCCTTACAGAAGTGGTTGAGGAAGCCTTGTTAGAGGGATTACTGTCAGCACTCTCAGGTGTCTGATCTTCCCTTGGCGTTTGAACGCCAGGAATGGGTGAAATTTGGGCGTTAAACGCCAACTTCTCTCCCTTTTCTGGCGTTTGAACGCCAGAACTGGGCAAGGAATGGGCGTTTAACGCCAGCTTTCCTTCCCTTTCTGGCGTTTGAACGCCAATAGCATTCCTCTCTGGGCTCTTACTGTCCTCAGAGGGATTTTGAACAGTGGTGTGGTTGTCCTCTGTCAATTGTTCCTTGTTTCGCTTTTTACTCTTTTGAGCAGTGTTACTCAGGGTCTTCCCACTCCTCAATTGAACTGCTTGACATTCCTCTGTTATCTGTTTAGATAACTGCTGTTTTGCTTGATTCAACTGCAGTTCTATGCTCTTGTTAGCAACTTTAGTTTCATGGAGCATCTCTTTAAAGTCTGCTAACTGTTCTGTCATCAGGAGCAATTGTTGATTAAGCTCATTTATCTGTTCTTGAGGACTAGAGTCAGTGACCACTGCCATGACTTCCTCTTTTGGAGAGAACTCATTGCTAGAGTACAAATATTGGTTTCTAGCAACAGTGTCTATAAGCTCTTGAGCTTCTTCAATTGTCTTCCTCATGTGTATAGATCCACCAGCTGAGTGGTCTAAAGACATCTGAGCTTTTTCTGTAAGCCCATAGTAGAAAATGTCTAACTGTACCCACTCTGAAAACATTTCAGAGGGACATTTCCTTAGCATACCTCTATACCTCTCCCAGGCATTGTAAAGGGATTCATTATCCTCTTGTTTAAAGCCTTGGATGTCCAGCCTTAGCTGTGTCATCCTCTTTGGAGGGTAAAAATGATTCAGGAATTTGTCTGACAACTGTTTCCATGTCTTTATGCTTGCTGTAGGTTGGTTATTCAACCACCTCTTAGCTTGATCTTTCACAGCAAATGGAAACAGTAATAGTCTGTAGACATCCTGATCCACCTCTTTATCATGTACTGTGTCAGCAATTTGTAAAAATTGTGCCAGAAACTCAGTAGGTTCTTCCTGTGGAAGACCGGAATACTGGCAATTTTGCTGCACTATGATAATGAGTTGAGGATTTAGTTCAAAGCTGCTTGCTTTGATGGGAGGTGTACAGATGCTACTCCCATATGCAGCTGTAATGGGGTTAGCATATGACCCCAGAGTCCTTTTGGACTGATTGATCCCACTTAAGTCCATGATGGACAAAAGGGAAATGATAATGATTGCAAAGAGATAAATTTTGTTTTTTTTTTCTTTTTTTTTTGAATAAACGAAAAAATAAAATAAAACAAAGGAAAATTAAAGTAAAAATTCAAAAATCAAAAAGAAAATAAAATCAAAGTAAATTGAAAACTGAATCAATTAGTTAATTAAAAAGATTTTGAAAACAGCAATTAGAAAGATATGATTGAAAAATTTTTATGAAAAAGATTTGATTTTGAAAAAAAGGAAAGAGAAAAACACAAAAGACACCAAACTTAAAACTTTTAGAAAATCAAACACAAAATTTTCGAAAATTTTTAAGGAGAAACACAAAGAGGACACCAAACTTAGAATTTTTATGAATCAAAAAGGGACTAAGAACATGCAAAGAAAAGTCAAAAATTAAAAGAAAAACAAAGGCATGCAAATGACACCAAACTTAGAATATGAAACTAGACTCAACTAAAAAAAGACTCTAAACCAACAAAACAAAAAGTCCTAATCTAAACAACAAGATAAGCCGTCAGTTGTCCAAACTCAACAATCCCCGGCAACGGCGCCAAAAACTTGGTGCACGAAATTGCAATCACACTTTTGCAATCCCGCACAACTAACCAGCAAGTGTACTGGGTCGTCCAAGTAATACCTTGCGTGAGCAAGGGTCGATCCCACAGAGATTGTCGGCTTGAAGCAAGCTATGGTTATCTTGTAAATCTTAGTCAGGATATCAGAAATTATCAGGATTGATTGTGAAAAGCAAAAGAACATGGAATGGTTACTTGTTTTGCAGTAATGGAGAATAGGTTGAGGTTTGGAGATGCTCCATCTTCTGAATCTCTGCTTTCCTACTGTCTTCTTCTTCAAACACGCAAGTCTCCTTCCATGGCAAGCTGTATGTAGGGTTTCACCGTTGTCAATGGCTACCTCCCATCCTCTCATTGGAACGATTCCTAATGCCCTGTCACGGCACGGCATTCCATCTGTCGGTTCTCAATCAGGCCGGAATAGAATCCAGTGATTCTTTTGCGTCTGTCACTAACGCCCCGCCTTCAGGAGATTGAAGCACGTCACAGTCATTCAATCATTGAATCCTACTCAGAATACCACAGACAAGGTTTAGACCTTCCGGATTCTCTTGAATGCCGCCATCAGTCTAGCTTATACCACGAAGATTCCGGTTAAAGAACCCAAGAGATAACTACTTAATCTAAGGTAGAACGGAGGTGGTTGTCAGTCACACGTTCATAGTTGAGAATGATGATGATTGTCACGGATCATCACATTCATCCGGATTAAGAACAAGTATTATCTTAGAATGGAAGCAAGCATGATTGAATGAGAAACAGTAGTAATTGCATTAATCCATCAAGACACAGCAGAGCTCCTCACCCCCAACCATGGGGTTTAGAGACTCATGCTGTGGAAGAAAACATGTAAAAATGTCATAAGGTCTTCAAAAGGTTGCATAGCGTACTGATACAATGTCAAAAGATCCTATAAATAGTAAGCTAGTGTCCTAAGGTTTACAGAAATGAGTAAATGACAGAAAAATCCACTTCCGGGCCCACTTGGTGTGTGCTTGGGCTGAGCAATGAAGGAATTTCGTGTAGAGACCTTTTCTGGAGTTAAACGCCAGTTCTCATGCCAGTTTGGGCGTTTAACTCCAAATTTTATGCCAGTTCCGGCGTTTAACGCTGGAATTTCTGTAGGTGAATTTGAGCGCCGGTTTGGGCCATCAAATCTTGGGCAAAGTATGGACTATTATATATTGCTGGAAAGCCCAGGATGTCTACTTTCCAATGCCGTTGAGAGCGCGCCAATTGGACTTCTGTAGCTCCAGAAAATCCGCCTCGAGTGCAGGGAGGTCAGAATCCAACAGCATCTGCAGTCCTTTTTGGTCTCGGAATCAGATTTTTGCTCAGGACCCTCAATTTCAGCCAGAAAATACCTGAAATCACAGAAAAATACACAAGCTCATAGTAAAGTCTAGAAAAGTGAATTTTAACTAAAAACTAATAAAAATATACTAAAAACTAACTAAATCATACTAAAAACATACTAAAAACAATGCCAAAAAGCATACAAATTATCCGCTCATCATGTACACTAAGTTTGGGCTTCAAAAGCCAGCATTGACAACGCCACCTTTGGCCACCAATGCCAGCAAAGGGCGTTGGCAACGGTAACTTTGCCCTACCAATGCCTGTGACCCCTGATAGCATGACCTTGTCCTCTTCAAAGGAGCATAACTTGAGCTACAAAGGTTCAAATCATACGCTTACAGTTGTGTTAGAAAGCTAACATTTAGAGCTTTCCAATGATGTATAATAGTCTATAGTGGGTGGTAGGCAAAATTGTGATTTCTGATAATGGCATTCATGTTCGTTCTCTCCCTGGTAATGGCACCAAAAACTTGGTGCATGATACCATGGTCCAAACATAACTTCACAACTTCGCACAACTAACCAGCAAGTGCACTGGGTCGTCCAAGTAATAAACCTTACGTGAGTAAGGGTCGATCCCACGGAGATTGTTGGTATGAAGCAAGCTATGGTCATCTTGTAAATCTCAGTTAGGTGGATAATAAATGATTATAGAGTTTCCGAATAATAATAATAAATAAATAGAAAATAAAGATAGAAATACTTATGTAAATCATTAGTGGGAATTTCAGATAGGCGTATGAAGATGCTATGCTCCTTTTGAATCTCTACTTTCCTACTGCCTTCATCTAATCCTTTTTATGTAGGGCATCACCGTTGTCAATGGCTACATCCCATCCTCTCAGTGAAAAAGGTCCAAATGCTCTGTCACGGCATGGCTAATCATATGTCGGTTCTCGATCATGTCGGAATAGAATCCATTGATTCTTTTGCGTTTGTCATCACGCCCAACAATCGCGAGTTTGAAGCTCGTCACAGTCATTCAATTCCTGAATCCTACTCGGAATACCACAGACAAGGTTTAGACTTTTCGGATTCGTATGAATGCCGCCACAAATTCTAGCTTATACCACGAAGATTCTGATTAAGGAATCTAAGAGATATGTGCTCAGTCTAAGGTAGAACAGAGGTGGTTGTGAGTCACGCGTTCATAGGTGAGAATGATGATGAGTGTCACAGATCATTACATTCGTCATGGTAAAGTGCAACGAATATCTTAGAACATGAATAAACTGAATTGAATAGAAAATAGTAGTAATTGCATTAAAACTTGAGGTACAGCAGAGCTCCACACCCTTAATCTATGGTGCGTAGAAACTCCACCGTTGAAAATACATAAGTGATGAAGGTCCAGGCATGGCCGAATGGCCAGCCCCCAAAACGTGATCACAGGATCAAAAATACAATCCAGGATATCTAATACAATAATAAAATGTCTTATTTATACTAGACTAGCTACTAGGGTTTACAGAAGTAAGTAATTGATGCAGAAATCTACTTCCGGGGTCCACTTGGTGTGTGCTTGGGCTGAGCATGAGCTTTACACATGCAGAGGCTTCTTTTGGAGTTGAACACCAAGTTGTAACGTGTTTTTGGCATTCAACTCTGGTTCGTGACGTGTTTCTGGCGTTTGACTCTAGAATGCAGCATGGAACTGGCGTTGAGCGCCAGTTTGCGTCATCTAATTCCGAATAAAGTATGGACTATTAAATATTGCTGGAAAGCTCTGGATGTCTACTTTCCAACGCTGTTGAGAGCGCGCCATTTGGAGTTCTCTAGCTCCAGAAAATCCATTTTGAGTGTAGGGAGGTCAGAATCCAACAGCATCAGCAGTCCTTTGTCAGCCTTCTTATCAGAGTTTTGCTCTGGTCCCTCAATTTCAGCCAGAAAATACCAAAAATTACAGAAAAACACACAAACTCATAGTAAAGTCCAGAAATATGAATTTAGCATAAAAACTAATGAAAACATCCCTAAAAGTAGCTAGATCCTACTAAAAATTACCTAAAAACAATGCCAAAAAGCGTATAAATTATCCGCTCATCACAACACCAAACTTAAATTGTTGCTTATCCCCAAGCAACTGAAAATCAAATAGGATAAAAAGAAGAGAATATACTATAAAGCTCAGAATATCAATGAATATTAATTCTAATTAGATTATTAATTCTAATTAGCTTTCTGCTTGCTTTTTTTTTTCTTTTTCTTTCTATTTTTTTCGCCAAAATTTTTTTTTCGCAAGCTTTTGCTTTTTCACTGCTTTTTCTTGCTTCAAGAATCAATTTCATGATTTTTCAGATTATCAATAGCATTTCTCTTTGTTCAACATTCTTTCAAGAGCCAACAATTTTAACATTCATAAATAACAAGATCAAAAATATGCATTGTTCAAGCATTCATTCAGAAAACAAAAAGTATTGTCACCACATCAATATAATTAAACTAAATTCAAGGATAAATTTGAAACTTATTGGTGCACAAAATTGTGATCATCAATGGCGCCATCAACATGGTACGCTCAATTGCAATCTCAACTCTTTATCACAACTTCGCACAACTAACCAGCAAGTGCATTGGGACGTCCAAGTAATAAACCTTACGCGAATAAGGGTCGATCCCATGGAGATTGTTGGTATGAAGCAAGCTATGGTCATCTTGTAAATCTCAGTCAGGCAGATTCAAATGGTTATGGATGATTTATGAATAAAGCATAAAATAAAGATAGAGATACTTATGTAATTCATTGGTGAGAATTTCAGATAAGCGTATGGAGATGCTTTGTCCCTTCCGTCTCTCTGCTTTCTTACTGTCTTCATCCAATCCTTCTTACTCCTTTCCATGGAAAGCTGAATGTTGGGAATCACCGTTGTCAGTGGCTACAGTCCCGTCCTCTCAGTGAAAATGTTCAACGCGCTCTGTCACAACACGGCTAATCATCTGTCAGTTCTCAATCAGGTTGAAATAGAATCCAGTGATTCTTTTGCGTCTGTCACTAATGCCCAGCCTTCAGGAGTTTGAAGCTCGTCACAGTCATTCAATCCTTGAATCCTACTCAGAATACCACAGACAAGGTTTAGACCTTCTGGATTCTCTTGAATGCAACAATCAATTCTAGCTTATACCACGAAGATTCCGATTAAGGAATCCAAGAGATATCCACTCAATCTAAGGTAGAACGGAGGTGGTTGTCAGGCACACGTTCATAGGTGAGAATGATGATGAGTGTCACGAATCATCACATTCATCAAGTTGAGGAACAAGTGATATCTTGGAACAAGAACAAGCTGAATTGAATAGAAGAACAATAGTAATTGCATTAATACTCGAGGTACGGCAGAGCTCCACACCTTGATCTATGGTATGTAGATACTCCACCATTGAAAATACATAAGAACAAGGTCTAGGCATGGCCGAGAGGCCAGCCTCCCAAAGAGGGTTCAATTATAAAAACATGATCAAAAGATCTAAGATTGAAAGATGAAAATACAATAGCAAAAGGTCCTATTTGTAGAGAACTAGTAGCTTAGGGTTTACAAAGATGAGTAAATGACATAAAAATCCACTTCCGGGCCCACTTGGTGTGTGCTTGGGCTGAGCATTGAAGCTTTCATGTGTAGAGACTTTTCTTGGAGTTAAACGCCAGCTTTTGTGCTAGTTTGGGCGTTTAACTCCCATTCTTGTGCCAGTTCTGGCGTTAAATGCCAGAATTCTTAAGATGACATGAAACGCCTGTTTGGGCCATCAAATTGCAGGCAAAGTATGAACTATTATACATTGCTGAAAAGCCCAGGATGTCTACTTTCCAACGCAATTGAGAGCGCCCAATTGGGCTTCTGTAGCTCCAGAAAATCCACTTTGAGTGCATGGAGGTCAGAATCCAACAGCATCTGCAGTCCTTTTCAGCCTCTGAATCAGATTTTTGCTCAGGTCCCTCAATTTCAGCCAGAAAATACCTGAAATCATAGAAAAACACACAAACTCATAGTAAAGTCCAGAAAAATGAATTTTAACTAAAAAATAGTAAAAATATAATAAAAACTAACTAAAACATACTAAACACATACTAAAAACAATGCCAAAAAGCGTATAAATTATCCGCTCATCACAACACCAAACTTAAATTGTTGCTTATCCCCAAGCAACTGAAAATCAAATAAGATAAAAAGAAGAGAATATGCAATGAATTCCAAAAACATCTATGAAGATCAGTATTAATTAGATGAGCGGGGCTTTTAGCTTTTTGCCTCTGAACAATTTTGGCATCTTACTTTATCCTTTGAAATTTAGAATGATTGGCTTCTATAAGAACTCAGAATCCAGATAGTGTTATTGATTCTCCTAGTTAAGTATGATGATTCTTGAACACAGCTACTTTATGAGTCTTGGCCGTGGCCCAAAGCACTCTGTCTTCCAGTATTACCACCGGATACATACATGCCACAGACACATAACTGGGTGAACCTTTTCAGATTGTGACTCAGCTTTGCTAGAGTCCCCAATTAGAGGTGTCCAGGGTTCTTAAGCACACTCTTTTTGCCTTCGATCATGGCTTTATTTTTTTCCTTTCTTTTTTCTTTTTTTTTTGAATATTCACTGCTTTTTCTTGCTTCAAGAATCATTTTTATGATTTTTCAGATCCTCAGTAACATGTCTCCTTTTTTCATCATTCTTTCAAGAGCCAACATTCATGAACAACAAATTCAAAAGACATATGCACTGTTCAAGCATACATTCAGAAACCAAAAGTATTGCCACCACATCAAAATAATTAGTCTGTTATAAAATTCAGAATTCATGCAATTCCTCTCTTTTTCAATTAAGAACATTTTTTCATTCAAGAAAGGTGATGGATTCATAGGACATTCATAACTTTAAGGCATGGACACTAAGACACTAATGATCATAAGACATAAACATAAGCATGAAAATTCAAAAAACAGAAAAATAAAGAACAAGGAGATTAAAGAACGGGTCCACCTTAGTGATGGCGGCTTGTTTTTCCTCTTGAAGATCTTATGGAATGCTTGAGCTCCTCAATGTCTCTTCCTTGCCCTTGTTGCTCCTCTCTCATGATTCTTTGATCTTCTCTAATTTCATGGAGGATGATGGAATGTTCTTGGTGCTCCACCCTTAGTTGTCCCATGTTGGAACTCAATTCTCCTAGGGAGGTGTTGATTTGCTCCCAATAGTTTTGTGGAGGAAAGTGCATCCCTTGAGGCATCTCAGGGATTTCATGATGAGTGGGATCTCTTGTTTGCTCCATCCTTTTCTTAGTAATGGGCTTGTCCTCATCAATGAGGATGTCTCCCTCTATGTCAATTCCAACTGAATAACAGATGTGACAAATGAGATGAGGAAATGCTAACCTTGCCAAGGTAGAGGACTTGTCCGCCACCTTATAAAGTTCTTGGGCTATAACCTCATGAACTTCTACTTCCTCTCCAATCATGATGCTATGAATCATGATGGCCCAGTCTATAGTAACTTCGGACCGGTTGCTAGTGGGAATGATTGAGTGTTGGATAAACTCCAACCATCCCCTAGCCACGGGTTTGAGGTCATGCCCTCTCAGTTGAACCGGCTTCCCTCTTGAATCTCTCTTCCATTGAGCACCCTCTTCACAAATGTCTATGAGGACTTGGTCCAACCTTTGATCAAAGTTGACCCTTCTAGTGTAAGGGTGTTCATCCCCTTGCATCATGGGCAAGTTGAATGCCAACCTTACATTTTCCGGACTAAAATATAAGCATTTTCCCCGAACCATTGTAAGCCAATTCTTTGGGTTCGGGTTCACACTTTGATCATGGTTCATGGTGATCCATGCATTGGCATAGAACTCTTAAACCATTAAGATTCTGACTTGTTGAATGGGGTTGGTAAGAACTTTCCAACCTCTTCTTCGGATCTCATGTTGGATCTCTGGATATTCACTCTTTTTGAGTTTGAAAGGGACCTCGGGGATCACCTTCTTCATGGCCACAACTTCATAGAAGTGGTCTTGATGCACCCTTGAGATGAATCTCTCCATCTCTCATGACTCAGAGGTGAAGTCTTTTGCCTTCCCTTTCCTCTTTCTAGAGGTTTCTCCGGCCTTAGGTGCCATAAATGGTTATGGAAAAACAAAAAGCAATGCTTTTACCACACCAAACTTAGAAGGTTTGCTCGTTGATAAACCCCATTTGTAGGGTTTATCCTGTATTAATTTTTAGGAATTTTATCACCTTTTACCCACATTTATTCAATGAAATAGCATGGTTTTTGATATTCTCCCTTAATTGTGCTTAAGAGTGAAAATGTGCTTTTTAGGACTCAAAATAGCTAAATTTAATTCACCTTGATTCTATTAGATGCCTTGATATGTTTGTTAAGTGATTTCAGATTTAGGAGGCAAAGATTGGATCAAGGGAATGAAGAAAAAAAGCATGTAAACTTGGAGAACTCATGAAGAAATGAAAGAACCGGAAAGCTGTCAAGCCGACCTCTTCACACTTAAATGACCATAACTTGAGCTACAAAGGTCCAAATGATGCGGTTCTAGTTGGGTTTGAAAGCTAACATCCCGGGCTTCGAAACGATATAAAATTTTCCATAGTTGCATCGCGCATAGAGGCGCGCACACGCACGGTACGCAGATGCGCCGATGGTGGCACATGACCCACTTAATGCAACACGTGGCCAGCGATTTTAGAAGCCTTGTGGGCCCAATCTAACTCATTTCTGATGCTATTTAAGCCAAGGATTGAAGAGGAATCAACATACCCTTTGATCATTAGTCATAGTTTAGTTTTAGAAGTTGTTAGAACTAGTTTTTAGAGAGAGAAGCTCTCACTTCTCTCTAGAATTAGGATTAGGAATTAGGGTTAGATTAGGATCTTATAGTTCTAGGTTTAATTCAAGTCTCCTTCTACTTCTACCCCTAATTGGTGATTGCTACACTTTGGTTCTTCTCTCTATCCCTATTCTCTTGTTGTAATTTCTCTTATTTTGTTTCTAGGTTTTGTAATTAAGATACTCTTGTTCTCTTTATTTTCTTTCAATAATGCAATTTGAGGTAATTCATGATAATTGTGATTTCCTTGATTGTTGTTGTTAATTCTTTACATTTAATTATAGTTAGAATTCATTCTTGTTGTGATTGACTATACGTTTCTTTTGTGCCTTCCAAGTATTTGATTAAATGCTTGGAAGAATGTTAGACTAGAATTTTATGTTCTTGGCTTGAGAAGGTAACTTAGGATCTCTTGAGTCACTAGTGTCCAATTGATTGATAGTTGATAGCCATTAACTCTAGCTTTCATTAATCTAATTAGTGGAAAGCTAGGACTTATGGACTAGGATTGATATAACTCACTTGACTTTCCTTTGTTAATTGATTTAAGGATGACTAAGTGGGATTAATCCTTGCAACGACCATACTTGTGGCTAGTGATAATGATGAAGACCCTTGACAACCAAACCTTGCCAAGACCATTTTGTGAATAAAGTTTTCCTACCATTTACTATTCACATTCCTCGTCCAAAACCCCAAAATAAACAAGACCATAACCAATAACAAGAACACTACCCTGCAAGTCCTTTGAGAGACAACCCGAGGTTTAAATACTTCGGTTTATAGATTTTAAAGGTTTGTACTTGTGACAAACAAATTTTTGTATGAGAGGATTATTGTTGGTTTAGAGACTATACTTCGACGAGATTTCATTTGGAAAATTCTAAACCGTCAAAAATATAATCATCACTCGTCCTCGAGCAAAAGAAGAAAGAAAAGGGTAGAAGAAGAAATAGAGGAGATGGAGGTGGCTTTGATATTCGGCCAAGGGGGAGAAGTGGTGTGTAGGTTGTGTGAAAATAAATGAGTGAGGATGGGTTTATATAGGAGTGGAGAGGGGGTGTATGGTTCAGCCATTATGGGTGGGTTTGGAAGGGAAAGTGGTTTGAATTTTGAATGGTGAGGTAGGTGGGGTTTTATGAAGGATGGATGTGAGTGGTGAAGAGAATGGTAGGATTTGATAGGTGAGGGGTTTTTGGGGAAGAGGTGTTGAGGTGATTGGTGAATGGATGAAGAAGAGAGAGAGTGGTGGGGTAGGTGGGGATTCTGTGGGGTCCACATGTCCTAAGGTGTCCAGGATAATTCATCCCTGCATCAAGTGGCGAGCGAAAATGCTCTTTCTGCCAATCCTGGCGTTAAACGCCAGGCTGGTGCCCATTTTTGGCGTTTAACGCTAGCTTGATGCCCATTTCTGGCGTTAAACGCCAGTCTGGTGCCCCTTTCTGGCGTTAAACGCCTGGAATGGTGCCAGACTGGGCGTTAAACGCCCAATTGCTGCCCTTACAGGCGTTTAAATGCCAGAAAGGTTTTCCTCTAGGGTGTGCTATTTTTCTTTCTATTTTTTCATTCTGTTTTTTCTTTTTCAATTGATTTTGTGACTTCCCATGATCATCAACCTACAGAAAATATAAAATAACAAAGGAAATTAGATAAATATAACATTGGGTTGCCTCCCAACAAGCGCTTCTTTAATGTCAGTAGCTTGACAGTGGGTTCTCATGGAACCTCCCAACACCAAACTTAGAGTTTGAATGTGGGGGTTCAATACCAAACTTAGAAGTTGGTTGTGGCCTCCCAACACCAAACTTAGAGTTTGACTGTGGGGGCTCTGTTTGACTATGTTTTGAGAGAAGCTCTTCATGCTTCCTCTCCATGGTTACAGAGGGATATCGTTGAGACTTAAACACAAAGGATTCTTCATTCACTTGAATGATCAATTCTCTTCTGTCAACATCAATCACAGCCTTTGCTGCAGCTAGGAAGGATCTGCCAAGGATGATGGATTCATCCATGCACTTCCCAGTCTCTAGGACTATGAAATCAGCAGGGATGTAATGGTCTTCAACCTTTACCAGAACATCCTCTACAAGTCCATAAGCTTGTTTTCTTCAATTGTCTGCCATCTCTAGTGAGATTCTTGCAGCTTGTACCTCAAAGATCCCTAGCTTCTCCATTACAAAGAGAGGCATGAGGTTTATGCTTGACCCTAAGTCACACAGAGCCTTCTTAAAGGTCATGGTGCCTATGGTACAAGGTATTGAGAACTTCCCAGGGTTCTGTCTCTTTTGAGGTAATTTCTGCCTAGACAAGTCATCCAGTACTTTGGTGAGCAAAGGGGGTTCATCCTCCCAAGTCTCATTACCAAATAACTTGTCATTTAGCTTCATGATTGCTCCAAGGTACTTGGCAACTTGCTCTTCAGTGACATCTTCATCCTCTTCAGAGGAAGAATACTCATCAGAGCTCATGAATGGCAGAAGTAAATTCAATGGAATCTCTATGGTCTCATTATGAGCCTCAGATTCCCATGGTTCCTCATTAGGAAACTCATTGGAGGCCAGCGGACGTCCATTGAACTCTTCCTCAGTGGCGATCACTGCCTCTTCCTCTTCTCCAAATTCGGCCATGTTGATGGCCTTACACTCTCCTTTTGGATTCTCTTCTGTATTGCTTGGAAGAGTACTACGAGGGAGTTCAGTAACTTTCTTACTCAACTGACCCACTTGTGCCTCCAAGTTTCTAATGGAGGACCTAGTTTCAGTCATGAAACTTTGAGTGGTTTTGATTAGATCAGAGACCATGGTTGCTAAGTCAGAGTGGCTCTGCTTAGAATTCTCTGTCTGTTGCTGAGAAGATGATGGAAAAGGCTTGCCATCGCTAAACCTGTTTCTTCCACCATTATTGTTGTTGAAACCTTGTTGAGGTCTCTGTTGATCCTTCCATGAGAAATTTGGATGATTTTTCCATGAAGGATTATAGATGTTTCCATAGGGTTCTCCTATGTAATTCACCTCTTTCATTAATGGGTTCTCAGGATCATAAGCTTCTTCTTCAGATGAAGCATCCTTAGTACTGCCTGGTGCAGCTTGCATTCCAGACAGACTTTGAGAGATCATATTGACTTGCTGAGTCAATATTTTGTTCTGAACCAATATGGCATTCAGAGTATCAATCTCAAGAACTCCTTTCTTCTGATTCGTCCCATTGTTCACAGGATTCCTTTCAGAAGTGTATATGAATTGATTATTTGCAACCATTTCAATGAGTTCTTGAGCTTCTGTAGGCATCTTCTTCATATGAAGAGATCCTCCAGCAGAGCTGTCCAATGACATCTTGGACAATTTAGACAGACCATCATAGAAGATACCTATGATGCTCCATTCAGAAAGCATGTCAGAAGGACATTTTCTGATCAATTGTTTGTATCTTTCCCAAGCTTCATAGAGGGATTCACCTTCCTTCTGTCTGAAGGTTTGGACTTCCACTCTAAGCTTACTCAATTTTTGAGGTGGAAAAAATTTTGCCAAGAAGGCATTGACTAGCTTTTCCCAAGAGTTCAGCCTTTCTTTAGGTTGTGAGTCCAACCATATCCTAGCTCTGTCTCTTACAGCAAAAGGGAATAGCATAAGTCTGTAGACCTCAGGGTCAACCCAATTAGTCTTGACACTGTCACAGATTTGCAAAAACTCAGCTAAAAACTGATGAGGATCTTCCAATGGAAGTCCATGGAACTTGCGATTCTGTTGCATTAGAGAAACTAATTGAGGCTTAAGCTCAAAGTTGTTTGCTCCAATGGCAGGGATAGAGATGCTTCTCCCATAGAAGTCGGGAGTAGGTGCAGTAAAGTCACCCAGCACCTTCCTTGCATTGTTGGCATTGTTGTTATTTTTGGCTGCCATGTCTTCTTCTTGTTTGAAGATTTCTGTTAGGTCCTCTACAGAGAGTTGTGCCTTAGCTTCTCTTAGCTTTCACTTCAAGGTCCTTTTAGGTTCAGGGTCAGCCTCAACAAGAATGCTTTTGTCTTTGCTCCTGCTCATATGAAAGAGAAGAGAACAAGAAAATATGGAATCCTCTATGTCATAGTATAGAGATTCCTTGAGGTGTCAGAGGAAAAGAAAAATAGAAGAAAGAGGTAGAAGAATTCGAACTTATCAAGAAAGATAGAGTTTGAATTGTGCATTGAGGAGGAGTGTTAGTCCATAAATAGAAGGATGTGAGAAGAGGGGAAGAAGTTTTTCGAAAATAAATTAAAAGGATTTTAAAAACATTTTGAAAAATACTAATTGATTTTCGAAAACTAAGAGTGGAAAAGAAATCAAGTGATTTTTTAAAAAGAGTTTGAAATTAGAAATTAAAAAGATATGATCGAAAACTATTTTGAAAAAGATGTGATTAAAAAGATATGATTTAAAAGTTATGGTTTTAAAAAGATATGATTGAAAAGAGATGGTTGAAAAACAATTTAAAAAGATTTGATTTTGAAAATTAATGACCTGCCTAACAAGAAAGATATGATTCAGACATTAAACCTTTCTCAACAGAAAAGGCAACATACTTGAAATGTTGAATCAAATCATTAACTGATAGCAAGTATTTTTTGAAAATGGAAAGAAATTGATTTTGAAAATATATGATTGAAAAGATATGATTTAAAAAAGATTTGATTTTGAAAAATTATGAAGACTTAAAGAAAATTTGAATTAAAAACAAAATCTTCCCTCTTATGCCATCCTGGCGTTAAACGCCCAGAATGGTATCCATTCTGGCGTTTAACGCCCAAAACACTACCCTTTTGGGCATTAAACGCCCAGCCAGGTACTTGGCTGGCGTTTAAACGCCAGTTTTCCTTCCTCGCTGGGCGTTTTGAACGCCCATCTTTTTCTGTGTAATTCCTTTGCTGTATGTTCTGAATCTTCAATTCTCTATATTATTGACTTGAAAAGACACAAATTAAAATTTTTTTTTGGATTTTTAATAATGAGACTAAGATCAAATAAACAATGCATGCAAGACACCAAACTTAGAAGTTTGTATACTATTGATACTAACAAAATGAGAATGCATATGAGAAACAACAAAACACTCAAGACAAGAGAATTTAAAGATCAGAGTAAGAAAATTATCAAGAACAACTTGAAGATTAGTGAAGACACATGAATGAATTCAAAGAATGCAAGAAGAACAGAAACATGCAATTGACACCAAACTTAAAATGAGACACTAGACTCAACAAGAAACATAAAATATTTTTGGTCTTAAGATTTTATAATTTTTTTTGGATTTTTCGAAAATTAAGTGGAAAAGAAAATAAAGATATCAAAATTCTTAATGAGAATTCCAGGAATCATGCAATGTTAGTCTAAAGCTTCAGTCTAAAGAAATTAGACATGGCTAGTCAAGCTTCAGCAGGACATTACATTCAAGAGCTAAATTGATGAGAATCAATCAGCTTTGGTGATGATAAGAACATCACCTTGAAACACTAGAATTCATTCTTAAGAACTCTGAAGAAATACCTAAGCTAAGCAACAAGATGAACCGTCAGTTGTCCAAACTCAAACAATCCCCGGCAACGGCGCCAAAAACCTGGTGCACGAAATTGTGATCATCAATGGCGCCATCAACATGGTACGCTCAATTGCAATCTCAACTCTATATCACAACTTCGTACAACTAACCAGCAAGTGCACTGGGTTGTCCAAGTAATAAACCTTACGCGAGTAAGGGTCGATCCCACGGAGATTGTTGGTATGAAGCAAGCTATGGTCATCTTGTAAATCTCAGTCACGCAGATTCAAATGGTTATGGATGATTTATGAATAAAGCATAAAATAAAGATAGAGATACTTATCTAATTCATTGGTGAGAATTTCAGATAAGCGTATGGAGATGCTTTGTCCCTTCCGTCTCTCTGCTTTCCTACTGTCTTCATCCAATCCTTCTTACTCCTTTTCATGGCAAGCTGTATGTTGGGCATCACCGTTTTCAGTGGCTACAATCCCGTCCTCTCAGCGAAAATGTTCAATGCGCTCTGTCACAGCACGGCTAATCATCTGTCGGTTCTCAATCAGGTTGGAATAGAATCCAGTGATTCTTTTGCGTCTGTCACTAACGCCCAGCCTTCAGGAGTTTGAAGCTCGTCACAGTCATTCAATCCTTGAATCCTACTCAGAATACCACAGACAAGGTTTAGACCTTCCGGATTCTCTTGAATGCCGCCATCAATTCTAGTTTATACCACGAAGATTCCGATTAAGGAATCCAAGAGATATCCACTCAATCTAAGGTAGAACGGAGGTGGTTGTCAGGCACACGTTCATAGGTGAGAATGATGATGAGTGTCACGGATCATCACATTCATCAAGTTGAGAAACAAGTGATATCTTGGAACAAGAACAAGCTGAATTGAATAGAAGAACAATAGTAATTGCATTAATACTCGAGTTACAGCAGAGCTCCACACCTTAATCTATGGTGTGTAGATACTCCACCGTTGAAAATACATAAGAACAAGGTCTAGGCATGGCCGAGAGGCCAGCCTCCCAAAGAGGGTTCAATCATAAAAACATGATCAAAAGATCTAAGATTGAAAGATGAAAATACAATAGCAAAAGGTCCTATTTGTAGAGAACTAGTAGCTTAGGGTTTACAAAGATGAGTAAATGACATAAAAATCCACTTTCGGGCCCACTTGGTGTGTGCTTGGGCTGAGAATTGAAGCTTTCATGTGTAGAGACGTTTCTTGGAGTTAAACGCCAGCTTTTGTGCCAGTTTGGGCGTTTAACTCCCATTCTTGTGCCAGTTCCGGCGTTAAACGCCAGAATTCTTGAGCTGACTTGGAACGCCTGTTTGGGCCATCAAATCTCAGGCAAAATATGGACTATTATACATTGCTGGAAAGCCCAGGATGTCTACTTTCCAACGAAATTGAGAGCGAGTCAATTGGGTTTCTTTAGATCCAGAAAGTCCACTTCGAGTGCAGGGAGGTCAGAATCCAATAGCATCTGCAGTCCTTTTCAAGAGCATCAATTTCAAGAACTCCCTTCCTCTGTGGCGTCCCATTATTCATGGACTTCCTCTCAGAAGTGTACATGAACTGGTTATTTGCAACCATGTCAATAAGTTCTTGAGCTTCTGCAGGCGTTTTCTTTAGGTGAATGGATCCACCTGCAGAATGGTCCAATGACATCTTGGAGAACTCAGATAGACCATAATAGAATATATCCAGAATAGTCCACTCTGAAATCATGTCAGAAGGACACCTTTTGGTCATCTGTTTGTATCTTTCCCAAGCTTCATAGAGGGATTTACCATCTTTTTGATTGCAAGTCTGAACATCCCAAGAACTTAGCCAAGAAGGCCGCGACCAGCTTATCCCAAGAATCCAGGCTATCTTTAGGTTGTGAGTCCAACCATGGTCTAGCTTTGTCTCTTACAGCAAAAGGGAAAAGCATGAGCCTGTAGACTTTAGGATCTACTCCATTTGTCTTAACAGTCTCACAGATCTGCAAGAACTCAGTTAAAAACTGGTAGGGATCTTCTGATGGAAGTCCATGGAACTTGCAGTTCTATTGCAGTAGAGCAACTAGTTGAGGTTTCAGCTCAAAATTGTTTACTCCAATGGCAGGGATTGAGATGCTTCTTCCATCAAACTTGGAAGTAGGTGTAGTGTAATCACCAAGCATCCTCCTTGCATTATTATTTTCGGCTGCCATCTCCTCTTCTTTTTCGAAAATTTCTGTAAGGTTGTCTCTGGATTATTGTAATTTAGCTTCTCTTAGTTTCCTCTTCAGAGTCTTTTCAGGTTCAGGATCTGCTTCAACAAGAATGTTCTTGTCCTTGCTCCTACTCATATGAAAAAGAAGGGAATAGAAAATAATAATAGGGATCCTCTTTACCACAGTAGAGAGACTTCTTTACGTTAGTAGACGAAAAAGGGAATGTAAGAAGGAAAAGGTAAGAATCCAAACACAAGGGTGAAGATAGGTTCAGATTCTTGAGATGAAGAAAAGTGTTAGTAAATAAATAAATAAGTAGAATAGGATGAGAGAAGGAGAAATTTGAAAATAAATTTTGAAAAAGATTTAGTGATTTTCAAAAATTAAGAGAAGAAACAAAATTAAAATTAAAATTTGAAACAATTAATTAATTAAAATGAATTTTTAAAAAAAGGAGGGAAAAATTTTCAAAAATTAGAGAAAGGAAAGTAGTTAGGTGATTTTGAAAAAGATAAGAAACAAACAAAAAGTCAATTAGTTAGTTGAAAAAGATTTGAAAATCAATTTTGAGAAGATAAAAAGTTAGAAAAGATATTTTGAAATTAAAATTTTTTTGATAAGATATTATTTGAAAAGATATGATTAAAAAGATATAGTTGAAAAAGAATTAAATTTTAAAATTTAAAATTAATTACTTGACTAACAAGAAACTAAAAGATATGATTCTAGAATTTAAAGATTGAACCTTTCTTAACAAGAAAGTAACAAACTTCAAAATTTTTAATCAATCACATTAATTGTTAGTAAAGTTTCGAAAATTATGAGATAAAATTAAGAAAAAGATTTTGAAAATTAATTTTTAAAATTTTCGAAAAAAATAGTAAAAAAATGAAAAAGATTTGATTTTTGAAAAAGTTTTGAAAAGATAAGATTTTTAAAATTGAAATTTTGACTTGACTAACAAGAAATAACTAATTTTAAAAATTTTTGACTAAGTCAACCCAAATTTCAAAAATTATGAGTAAAACAAGGAAAAGATTTTTTTATTTTTGAATTTTTAATGATGAGAGAGAAAAACATAAAAAATGACTCACAACATGAAAATTATGAATCAAAACACATGATGCATGCAAGAACACTATGAATGTCAAGATGAACACCAAGAACACTTTCAAGAAAAGGAAAACATGCAAGACACCAAACTTAGATATTTTCAATGCTTAGACACTATGAATGCAAAAATACACATGAAAAACAACAAAAGACATAAAACAAGAAAATATCAAGATCAAACAAGAAGACTTGTCAAGAACAACTTGAAGATCATGAAGAACACATGTATGAATTTTCAAAAAATGCAAAAAAATTTTAAAACATGCAATTGACACCAAACTTAAAAATTGACTCAAGACTCAAACAAGAAACACGAAATATTTTTGATTTTATGATTTTCTAATTTTTTTTTTTGGATTTTTTGAAATTTAATCTTTAGAAAAACGAAAATAAAGAAAAAATTTTTGAGAGATTTTTGAAAAATTTTTGAAAAGAAAATTACCTAATCTGAGCAACAAGATGAACCGTCAGTTGTCCAAATTCGAACAATCCCCGGTAACGGTGCCAAAAACTTGGTAGGCAAAATTGTGATTTCTGATAATGGCATTCATGTTCGTTCTCTCCCTGGTAATAGCGCCAAAAACTTGGTGCATGATACCATGGTCCAAACATAACTTCACAACTTCGCACAACTAACCAGCAAGTGCACTGGGTCGTCCAAGTAATAAACCTTACGTGAGTAAGGGTCGATCCCACGGAGATTGTTGGTATAAAGCAAGCTATGGTCATCTTGTAAATCTCAGTTAGGAGAATAATAAATGATTATGGAGTTTTTGAATAATAATAATAAATAAATAGAAAATAAAGATAGAAATACTTATGTAAATCATTAGTGGGAATTTCAGATAGGCGTATGAAGATGCTGTGCTCCTTTTGAATCTCTGCTTTCCTACTGCCTTCATCCAATCCTTTTTACTCCGTTCCATGGCAAGCTGTATGTAGGGCATCACCTTGTCAATGGCTACATCCCATCCTCTCAGTGAAAAGGGTCCAAATGCTCTGTCACGGCATGGCTAATCATCTGTCGGTTCTCGATCATGTCGGAATAGAATCCATTGATTCTTTTGCATTTGTCATCACGCCCAACAATCGCGAGTTTCAAGCTCGTCACAGTCATTCAATCCCTGAATCCTACTCGGAATACCACAGACAAGGTTTAGACTTTCCGGATTCTCATGAATGCCGCCATCAATTCTAGCTTATACCACAAAGATTCTGATTAAGGAATCCAAGAGATATGTGCTCGGTCTAAGGTAGAACAGAGGTGGTTGTCAGTCACGCGTTCATAGGTGAGAATGCTGATAAGTGTCACGGATCACTACATTCGTCATGGTGAAGTGCAACGAATATCTTAGAACAGGAATAAACTGAATTGAATAGAAAATAGTAGTAATTGCATTAAAACTTGAGGTACAGCAGAGCTCCACACCCTTAATCTATGGTGTGTAGAAACTCCACCGTTGAAAATACATAAGTGATGAAAGTCCAGGCATGGCCGAATGGCTAGCCCCCAAAACATGATCACAGGATCAAAAATACAATCCAGGATGTCAAATACAATAATAAAATGTCT
This sequence comes from Arachis hypogaea, assembly GCF_003086295.3. Taxonomy (NCBI): domain Eukaryota; kingdom Viridiplantae; phylum Streptophyta; class Magnoliopsida; order Fabales; family Fabaceae; genus Arachis; species Arachis hypogaea. The sequence continues at coordinate 39,881,663 of NC_092037.1, forward strand.
TATTTATGCTAGACTAGCTACTAGAGTTTACAGAAGTAAGTAATTGATGCAGAAATCTACTTCCGGGGCCCACTTGGTGTGTGCTTGGGATGAGCTTGAGCTTTACACGTGTAGAGACTTCTTTTGGAGTTGAACGCCAAGTTGTAACGTGTTTTTGGCATTCAACTCTGGTTCGTGACGTGTTTCTGGCATTTGACTCCAGAATGCAGCATGGAACTGGCGTTGAGCGCCAGATTACGTCGTCTAATCTCGAATAAAGTATAGACTATCATATATTGCTGGAAAGCTCTAGATGTCTACTTTCCAACGCCGTTGAGAGCGAGTCATTTGGAGTTTTGTAGCTCCAGAAAATCCATTTCGAGTGCAGGGAGGTCAGAATCAAACAGCATAAGCAGTCCTTTGTCAGCCTTCTTATCAGAGTTTTGCTCAGGTCCCTCAATTTCAGCCAGAAAATACCTGAAATTACAGAAAAACACACAAACTCATAGTAAAATCCAAAAATATGAATTTAGCATAAAAACGAATGAATACATCCCTAAAAGTAGCTATATCCTACTAAAAATTACCTAAAAACAATGCCAAAAAGCGTATAAATTATCCGCTCATCAGTGGGCATGAAATTCAAGCACAAACAATAGGCATCTTTAAGCCCAAAAAGCACATAACAAAGCAAGTAGCGTTGTTAACGCTAACTTTGGGCTCTCCAACGACCAAGCTTAATCCTGGGAGTATTCGTAGCGTTGTTAACGCTAACTTTGGGCTCACCAATGCCCAAGCTTAACCCTGGGAGTATCTATAGCGTTGTTAACGCTAACTTTGGGCTCACCAATGCCAAGTCACCCCTGGACCTCAATTTGATTCACTTCTCTCACTTAAGTCTACTTCAAAGATCAAGCAAGCAAGCTCACAATTGTCAACCAATAAGGGCCACAAGAATCATCTAGAATTAGCTAATTTTTATTTGATTGTAATTTGTTTTGAATTTCATTTGAATTTGTAATTTAGGATAGCTTATTGATAAACCACTATTTTATGGTTTACAATGTGTTTAATTGTGTGGTTTTATCATGGTCTTTACCCACTTATTCATATAATTAGCATGCATTTATATTTCCTTCCTAAAATTATTACATGATTGAAAACTTACTTCCTAGAGACCCTTTAATTAGGTATTTTAATCCCCCTTTATTCCATTCGATGCCGTGATCTGTGTGTTAAGTGTTTCAGGCTTTATAGGGCATAAATAAGTGAGAGATTGGGAAGGAAGCTAGCAAAAATGGAAGGAATACAAGAAATTGAGGAGATGACCAGCGAGAAGTGACGCGTACGCGTCAGCGACGCGACCGCGTGGAAGAGAGGAATTCTCAGTGACGCGGCCGCATGAGTGGCGCGGACGCACGAATTGGAAAAGCAGAAGTGACGCGGAGGCATGGACGACGCGCCCGTATGGAAAAGAAAAACGCCGAATGACGCGTCCGTGTGAATGATGCGTCCGCGTGACGTGCGCGATATGCAGAATTTCAAAAGTCGCTGGCAGAGTTTCTGGGCCGGATTTCAACCCAGTTTTCGGCCCGAAATTATAGACTAGAGTCAGGGAACATGCAGAAACGAGAGGCACAATTCATTCTGCATAATTTTTAGTTTTAGATCTGGATTTACTCCTCCCCTAGGTTTTTCACTCACTTGAGCATTCATAATTAACATTGGAAGATTTTGGCTTTAGCTTTTGAGAAGAGTCTACCTCCGGTACTAGTCATCTTATTTTGTTATTTACTTTTTATATTTATTCTTCCATATTTTTAATCCCTCTAGAGTTGACTTTGGCTTATTTTTACAAGTTATTAATATAGACTATTTTTATTTTCAATTAATCCTTTCATTATTGTTTATCATGTCTTCTTTTATTTTCACCATTAATTCTGTGAATTTTATAATTATGATGAGTGAGTAGTTCCATGACTTGATTGGAGATGATTGAAAGGAACCCTTGAGTTGAACTACTCAAGAGAGAAATTATAATTGGGTTTATTGTTGAATCACCCTCTAATCATTAACTCTAGTCCTTCCCAAGGGAGAGGATTAGGACTTATGATTAGAAACCGATTTCCAACTTGCTTGACTTTCCTTTACCTAGTAAGGTTTAACTAAGCAGAGTAACTTCCAATTATCAATTAATCTTGAGAGTATTTCAACAAGAATAGGGCTTCCAACTAATCTACCCCCAGTCAAGGCTTTTATTTAAAATTAATTAAATTCTCTAATTTAAATTTCTGTTTATCAACACAACCATTTTTGAAAACACCCGAATAATGAAATAGCACATCTCCTTGCAACTCGTTGAGAGACGACATGGGATTCATACTCCAAGCATTTTGATTTTCAATATTGTGACAACCCCTTTTTAAATTGATAAGCGGATTTTTGGCTGGTTAAGGACTGTACTTGCAACGTGTTCCTATTAATAAATTCTTAACTCGCCAATTTCCGCCACATCACTTATAAATAGGTTTTAGTTCATCATTGTAAAGACACCACTGGGAGGGGTCTTCGGACTCTCCCTTCCATACTTCTCTTCTCCTCCAATTTTCTTTCTTACATTGTAAATATTTTAGTTATGAATTACTAACTCTTTCCATGGGAAAGAGAGCTATATTGCAATTTAATGGATTGATGTGTTTTCTTCTTCTTCTTCTCTTCATCTCTCTTTTGATTTACTAGAAAGATTTTCGTTCTTCATTCAAGCATTCAATTATCTTGGCAAAGAGCTTGAATGTATTTGGATACTATGTGAGCCTTGGAAAAGGAATCAGAGAATCATGCTTGAAAATCTTTCTCATGCTTGAGGAGATATGGATTTGGATTGGATATAGTGACATGTAATCTACCCAATATTTGGATCTAGGAGAATGTTTGGTATATCAGGGACCAATCTTCATCTTTTCTCATGAGCAATTAGATCAAATAATTGGCAATTGTTCAAGTTTAGAAAGATTAAACCACCAAGGGATTGGGATTCGATCACTCATGACTGCCAAGAGATCAATGGGTTGCATGATTGAGGAAGAGATGAGAATGTGTTGATCCGAAGAATGTAGTATCTCTTGATCCTAATGCTCTTTTGTTTTTCACTTCTAGTATTTTATCTTTCCGTCATTTACTTTCTTACACTTTACTTTCCTGTACTTTACATTTATGTCATTTACTTTTTTGTACTTTATTGCTTTCTTTTACCTTTATGTCATTTATATTCCCTATTTGATTATCACTCATTAATGATTTGTCTAACTAGAATAATCAATTAACTACTTACTGCTTAATCCTTTAATCCTCGTGGGATCAACCTCACTCATAGTGAGTTTTATTACTTGATACGACTCGGTGCACTTGCTGATAGTTATGCGGATTAATTTTTCCGTATCAGTTACACGCGTGCCAAGACCTCGGGAACTCTTTTTCTTGGAGGTCGGACATTTGTTAGTAACCTTTCCCTAAGACCTGGACAATCTTGTAAGGTCATTTCCAATTTACTGCTAGCTTCCTTTCGCTCGACTTCTGAACTCTGATGTCATTTCGGATTAGTATGAGGTTGTTTGTGGCGAAACTTCTTTTGATCACCTTTTGATTATACGTTAGGGCAATCCTTTACTTTAGTGCTTCCTCCTTGATCTGAGCTTGCTCTCAAAAACTTTTGGGAGAAGGTTGAGCTCCTCTTTTTGTTCTTGGATATTGGCTCCTTCGTTGTAGAATATGACCCTAAGTGACTCTTCAGCAATTTCTATGGGGATCATGGCATCTATTCCATAAACAAGTCAGAAAGGCAACTCCCCTGTTGTGGAATGAGCGATTGTCCGATATGTCCATAAGACTTAAGGGATCTCGTCAACCCATTCTCCCTTTGCGTCATGTAATCCGCACTTCAGCACGGCCAATATGACCTTTTTTGCAACATCAGCTAGTCCATTAGCCTGAGGATATTCTACCAACATGAATTGGTGTTTTATTTTGAGATTGGCCACCAAATTCTTGAAGGTTAAGTTGGTGAATTGAGTCCCATTATTTGTGGTGATGGCGTGGGGAACTCTGATCCTTGTGACAACGATTTTATAGAGGAATTTTCGAATTCTCTGGGCAGTAATGGTTGCTAGTAGTTCCGCCTCGATCCACTTAGTGAAATAGTCAATTCCTACTATGAGGTATTTGACTTGTCCTGGAGTTTGAGAAAATCGTCTGAGGAGATCGAGACCCCATTTTGCAAACGGCCATGAGGAGGTAACACTAATAAGATCCTTAAGAGGCACAACATGGAAGTTGGCATGCTTCTAACAAGGGGGCACTTTTTAACAAACTCAACCACTTCTCTTCCTAAGGTCGGCCAAAAGAAGCCGGCCCGTATCACCTTCTTGGCTAGTGATCGAGCCCCCAGGTGTTTCCCACATGTGCCATTGTGTACTTCCTCCATAACCTCCTTTGTGTTAGAGGTCGGGATGCACTTTAGGAGAGGCGTTGATATCCCACTTTTATATAGGACATTGTGGACCAACGTGTAATTTCGTGCCACTCTTATGAGTCTTTGAGCCTCCTTTTTATTTTTAGAGAGAACTTCAAATTTAAGATAGTTGATTATAAAGGTCATCCATCCTAGATTTTAGTTGGATATAATCATTATATCTGAGTTATAGGAGTCATCTTCTGATATTGATAGTGCACGGAGAGTTTCTTGGATGAGGCTTCTATTGTTGCCCCCTGGCTTGGTTCTGGCTAGCTTGGAGAGGACATCTGCTCAAGCATTTGATTCCTGAGTTATATGCCTAACTTCTCCTTTCGAGAACATTGATAGTTTCTCCCATTCTTCATCTACGTATTTCTTCATGCTAGGGTCTTTTGGTTGATAAGTGCCATTAATTTGTGATTTCATTACTTGAGAGTCACTGAACACTATTAGCTTTTCTGCCCCTACTTCCTTAATTAGTTTTAAGTCAACAAGCAAGGCCTCATACTCTACTTGGTTATTAGAAGCAGAAAATTTGAACCTTAGCAAATGTTCTATCCGAGTTCATTCCTCACTTTCCAGGATGACGTCGGCTCTGCTACCGGCTTTATTGGACGATCCGTCTACATATAGGCTCCATGTTGTTGGGCTTCCTCGACTTTCAGTGTATTCAGCTACGAAGTCGATTAGATACAAAGATTTGATTGTTGTCCGAGTTTAATACCTCAAATCGAACTCAGATAGTTCTACAACCCATTGCAACATCCTTTTTGCTAGGTCTGTCTTTTGCAAAATGTGTTTCATTTGTTGGTTGGTATGGACTTTATACCATGAGCTTGGAAATAAGGTCAGAGCCTTTGAGAGGTGAGGATAAGAGCATACACAAACTTTTTATCTTTTGATACTTTAATTCTGCTTCTTGTAAAGCTTTGCTGATGAAGTAGATGGGTTGCTGTCCGTTCTCATCTTCTCTAATCAAAGCCAAAGTTATAGCTCGGCTCGTCACTACCAGGTAGAGAATGAGCTCTTCTCCTGATATAGGTCGGGTAAGTATGGAGGTTGACCCAAAAAGGCCTTGAAGTCTTGAAAGGCTTGCTTGCATTCTGCATTCCACTTAAGCTGCTTCTCTTTTCTGAGAATTGAGTATAGGGGTAGTGATTTCAATGCTGATGCTACAAAGAATCTGGATAGAGCTACCAACCTTTCATTTAATTGGTAAACTTCTTTGAGACAGGTCGGACTCTTCATGTCTAGTATAGCTCTAAACTTGTCCGGGTTTGCTTCTATGCCACTTTGAGTTAGTATAGGTCAAAATTTCTTCTTAAAAGGTCAACGAGGTAATTTTTTAGTCCTCCTTCCAGGTTGGCCCCTATATTCATTGTTTTCTCAGGGCTATCTCCAATTTTCACTTCTTCTTCCATTCTTCCAGGTTAGGGGCATAGTTCCTCTCGAGTTCGAACACCAACAAGATCAATAGTATTGACTTATTTTCCCCCATACTGCCTTTTAAATTAAGGTTTTCATTGTAATATTTGCATGCTAGCATTTGATCTCCCTTTATGGTAGCAATTCCTTCTATAGTAGAAAACTTCATGCGTAAATGAGTCGTAGAGACAACTGCTGCAAGTCGGTTCAAGGTTGTCAAACTTATTAGGGCATTATATGTTGAAGTGACGTCGACCACGATGTAATCGATGTTTAACGTCTTTGACCTATCTCCGTTTCCAAGAGTAGTGTATAAAGAGATATACCCCAAAGGTCGGATCAGCGTATCCCCTAGTCCAAAGAGGTTTTCTGGGTATGCCTTTATATCCTTTTCTTCCAGTCCGAGTTTGTCAAAAGCAGGTTTAAACAATATATTGCCGAGCTACCTTGATCTATAAGGGTTCTATAGAGGTTTGCGTTAGCGAGGATCATTGTTATCACCACGGGATCGTCATGACCAGGCATTACCACTTGAGCATCTTCTTTAGTGAACGAGATAGTGGGTAAGTCGGGAGATCGACCATCCTCCCTGACTTGGTACACCTCTTTAAGATGCCTTTTTTGTGATGATTTCAATATTCCTTCTCTAGAAAATCCCTCATTAATCATGTGTCTGTGTCGTTTGCGAGTTTGAGGTGGATGTTCTTGTCATCCCCCTTCTTTGTCCCTTATTGTTTTTCTTTGATTGGCCGATGACCTTCTCTGGCCAACTTTTAAATGACATTCTTTAAATCATAGCAATAGTTGGTAGAATGCACATAGAGTTTGTGATACTCGTGGCATTCTGTCCGATTTTTTGCTTTTTTGTGTTTAATCAGATGAGGAGGTGAAATCTTTTCAGTATGACAAATCTCTCTATAATCGTCTACAAGAGAGACCCAGAGGGGAGTATAATTATGATACCTTCGAGGTTTTTCCGAGTTATACTCTTTTTTATTCTTAGCTTCTTTCTCTTTTTTTCGAAGTGGATAGGGCAGGTTGGGTGTTAAGAGTGGCTCTCTTAGTCGAGAATTTTTCTCCATATTGATGTACTTCTTTGTCCTCTCTTGGATTTGGATTGAGAAAACGACCCTTCTTTAAGGCCATTAACTAATAACATTAGGACTGCTTCAGTAGGTAAGTTCTGTATTTTCATGCACACCTTATTGAATCTTTTCATATAGTCTCAGCGTCTCTCTGACCTTTTGTTTGACTTCTAGCAAGCTTGGTGCATGTTTCACCTTATCCTTCTGAATCGAGAATCTTGTAAGAAACTTCCTGGCCAGGTCGTCAAAAAACGTTACCGACCTAGGCAGTAAGCTATCGAACAATTTCATCGCAGATTTGGTCAAAGTTGTCGAGAATAATTTGTAACGAGTAGCATCAGAGGCGTCGGCTAGGTACATCCCACTTTTGAAGTTGTTGAGATTATGCCTCGGGTCAGTCGTTCCGTTGTAGTGATCTGTGTCAAGGGTTTTGAAATTCCCTGAAACTTTGGCCCGTCTACGAACGGGTCTTCTCCTCCCAAGGGGCTTTCTTCCCAACTCGATTACTCCTTCCAATATTAGGAGCTTTTCATTTATCTCCTTTCGTCATCGCACATCCCTTTATAGTTCTCGTTCTGCTTTCCGTTATCATTTAGCTTCTTGTTCAAGCTGCTCTAGTCATTCACAGTGGCCATGGACTAAAACTAGTATCTCTGTTGGATGTGGAGGTTCATCATCTTCTGGTGGATGCACCTCTACTTAAATCCGTCTCGGCTGGGGGTTTCCCGACATCCCTTCTCCACGAAGAACATGAGTTCTTTCCTGTGGTAGAGGTATTGCGGTGATAAACCACTATTTTGTGATTCATATTATATTTAATTGTATGGTTTTATCAAATCTTTGCCCACTTATTCATATGATTTGCATGTATTTACAATTCCTTCCTAAAATTATTCTATGATTGAAAACTTGCTTCCTAAAGATCTTTTAATTGTATATTTTTATTCTCCTTTATAGCATTCGATGCCGTGATATGTGTGTTACGTGTTTTAGGCTTAATAGGGCAGAAATGGCTGAAAGAATGGAGAGGAAGTGCAAAAATGTAAGGAACACAAGGAATTGAGGAGATGACAAGCGAGAAGTCACGTGGTCGCATGGCTCACGCGACTGCGCGAAATGGAAGAAATCAGAGTGACGCGTTCACGTGCCTGACGCGACCGCGCGGACTGGAAGCTGCACGAACGACGCGAATGCATGGACGACACGCACGCATGGTGCAAAAAACGCTGAGTGACACGATTGCGTGGACGACATGGCCGCGTGACTTGCGCGATCTACAGAATTACAAAAGTCGCTGGCAGAGATTCTGGGCCGCATTTCAACCCAGGTTTTGGCCCAGAAACATAGATTAAAGTCAGGGAACATGCAGAGGCTCAGGGGGATCACTTCATATCAGATCATAATTCATTTTTTATAATTTAGATGTAGTTTTTAGAGAGAGAGGTTCTCTCCTCTCTCTTAGGATTTAGGATTAGGATTTTTAGAACTTAGGAATATTTTTACCTTCTTCATCTCAGGTTCAATGTTCTTATTTATTTATTTTCTCTTTTATTTGTTTAATGACCATTCATGTTATGATTTTTTTTATTTGATATAAATTGAAGTATTTCAGACTCATGATTGCTTTTCCCTATTTTTTATTTAGATTTTTCCCCATTTTGGCTTTGGTTAGGTAATTGGTAACACTTGAGTTGTCAAACTCAGCAGTGGTTTAAATTGGCAGATTCTAATTGATCTATATCGCTCTAAAGCTAGTCTTCCCATCGGGATTGACTAGGACTTGAGGATCAAGCTAATTAGTCCACTTGACCTTCCCTTATTTAATAAAGGATAACTAAGTGGGATTAAAACCCAATTCTCATCACACCTAATAAGGATAACTAGGATAGGAATTCCTATTCTAATACCTTGCCAAGAGTTTATTTTATCATTACTATTTTATTTTTCTTATCATTTAACATATTTGTTCCTTACTTTCAAAACCCCCAATTTACAAGATTCATAACCAATAATAAGAACATACCTCCCTGCAATTCCTTGAGAAGACGACCTGATGTTTAAATACTTCGGTTATCAATTTTATCAGGGGTTTGTTACTTGTGACAACCAAAACATTTGTAAGAAAGGACTTTTGTTGGTTTACAAGCCATACTTGCAACGGGAATTTATTCTGAATTTTAGACCACGCAAATGTTCTCTCTTCAAAATGGCGCCGTTGCCGGGGAGTTGCAAAGTGTGGTAATTTATTGATTGGAATTTATTTAATTGCAATTTTTCTTTTTATTTTTGTTACTATGAGCTGCACGTTTCTTTCGTTAAATGACGCGTTCTCTTCCTGATCCAAGCTTGCCAGTATTTGACCCTGGATTAAAAGAACTATTTCACGTATAAGGCAAGCTCGGCGTCGGCTAGTCCTCTCTGAGGACGAACCTGAAACATCATCTAAGGAAGAAATAAGCTCCCTCTCTACTGATCCAGTTGATTTACGTGCAGGTGACATGGCAGCACCTAGGAGAGTCACTATCCAGGAGGAAGGAGCCCCTGATTTTACACTACAACCATTCCAGGCACACCACCCAGCAGTGGCTGTGGATTTTGAAATAAAGTCTGCACTACTCAACTTGATGCCCAAGTTTCATAGCCTACCTGCTTAAGAGCCTATAAAGCACCTTAGGAATTTTTAGACTACTTGTTCTACTGTTAAGCGTGATGGTACTGACAAAACTTCTATTCTGTTGAAAGCTTTCCCACTCTCTCTTGAGGGAAAGGCAAGAGAGTGGTACTACACTCAACCCGGAACAACTGTTTCCAACTGGAATACCTTAGAAGAGAATTTTTGGAGAAATTCTTTCCAGTTGAGGCTGCCGATAAACTGAGGAAAGACATGTCCATGATCGTTCAGGACGAATCTGAGACTCTCTATGAATATTTGGAACGCTTCAATAATCTTCTGGAAGCATGTTCCCACCATATGATTGACAAGATAGTGTTGCTCGGCTACCTTACACAGGGCATGAAATCTCAAGATAGGACCACATTGGAAGGTGCTAGCAATGGGTCTATGAAAAAGTACAAGACCACTGATGGAGCATGGCAATTGATCAGTGACTTAGCTGAATCTACTCGGAATCACAGGCAGAGACAAGGCCGTTTAAAAGCTTTTGCAGAAGTATCCTCTAGCAAAGAGACTACTGTTATAACTTAGAGCTTATGTAAAATAACCAACTTACTGAAGCAGATGCAACTAAGTCAATAAAAGGCTCAGGAAGTTCAGCCTTCTCTACCACAGCACAGCCAACAGTTGGTTCCACAAAGAGTATACAGAATCTGTACAGATTACAGTCATTATACTGATGAGTGTCTACAACTCCAACCGGAAAACCACACTGTGGCAGCCACTCATAACTTCTATGACCGCCCCAATCAAGGGTACAATCAAGGTGGCAACTACAACCATGGATGGCAGGATAACCCCAACCAAGGTTGGAGAGATAATTCCAACCAGGGTTGGAGGGACAATCATAACAGAGGAGATAGAGATAACAATGGAAACTAGAGGTGGAAACAATAACAACTTCAGGCAGCAAAATCAGAATCAGTCCTACAGAGCACCTCATTTAAGACAGCCTCAAGCATCTCAGCAGACCTCTCAGATCACTTACCCCTCTTCATCTCCTAATGATGAGTTACTACAATCTATTGATCAGAGACAACAGGCCTTGGAAAACAACCTTACTTCTACTCTGAATGGTCTAAACTCTACTTTGCAAGCCCTTGTCTCACAGATTGGATCACTGAACAACTCAAACAACCAGTCTTCAAGCTCTGGTGGACTCCCCTCTCAACCATTACCCAATCCAAAGGGTGGCATTAATGCCATCACCCTAAGGTCTGCAACCACATTGAAATGGAGGAATAAGGAAGAGCCAAACCCACCAGAACACACCTCAAATGAAGAGGTAGTGGAAATAGAAGATGTTGAGGAAAAGGATATACAGGACATGGCCGAGGAAGAAGAAGCTCAATCACAGGAAGAAGCACCAAAGGGCGCAGACACTGTAGAAAACGCCATTCCTATTCCATTTCCACAACTTGCAAGGAAGCCCAGGAAGCAGTTGGAACCTGATCCCAAATTGGCAGAAATATTCAAAAAGGTTGAGGTAACTGTTTTCCTTTTTGATGTTATTCAACAGGTACCTAAATACGCAAAGTTTCTAAAAGATTTATGCATACATAAAGACAAAATTAATGAATTAGAAACTATTCCTTTAGGTAGTTCTATATCTACTCTAATGGGAAATGTACCTGAAAAATGTAGTGACCCAGGCCTATGCATGGTTAACTGTACCATTGGGGGTGTGATATTTTCTAACTGCATGTGTGATTTAGGAGCATGTGTTAGTATAATGCCTTTGTCTATATATGATGTTTTAGGGCTCCTGATGAGCGGATATTTTATACGCTTTTTGGGGGTAATTTCATGTAGATTTTAGTATGTTTTAGTTAGCTTTTAGTAGATTTTTTATTAGTTTTTAGGAAAAAAATCGTATTTCTGGACTTTACTATGAGTTTGTGTGTTTTCTGTGATTTCAGGTATTTTCTGGCTGAAATTGAGGGAGCTGAGCAAAAATCTGATTCAGGCTGAAAAAGGACTGCTGATGCTATTGGATTCTGACCTCTCTGCACTCGGAATTGGCGCGCTCTCAATTGGGTTGGAAAGTAGACATCCAGGGCTTTCCAGCAAAATATAATAGTCTATACTTTGCGTGAAGATAGACGACGTAAACTGGCATTCAACGCCAGTTCCATGTTGCAGTTTGGCGTTCAGCACCAGAAACAGGTTGCAAGTTGGAGTTCAACGCCAGAAACAGGTTACAACCTGGCGTTCAACTCCAGAAACAGCCCAGGCACGTGAGAAGCTTAAGTCTCAGCCCCAGCACACACCAAGTGGGTCCCAGAAGTGGATTTCTGCACTATCCATCCTAGTTTACTCATTTTCTGTAAACCTAGGTTACTAGTTTAGTATTTAAACAACTTTTAGAGATTTATTTGGATCTCATGACATTTTTAGATCTGAATTTTATACTCTTTGACGGCATGAGTCTCTAAACTCCATTGTTAGGGGTGAGGCGCTCTGCAGCGTCTCGATGAATTAATGCAATTATTTCTGTTTTCCATTCAAACATGCTTGTTCCTATCTAAGATGTTCATTCGCGCTTCACTATGAAGAAGGTGATGATCCGTGACACTCATCACCTTCCTCAATCCATGAACGTGTGCCTGACAATCACCTCCGTTCTACATCTGATTGAATGAGTATCTCTTAGATTTCTTAATCAGAATCTTCGTGGTATAAGCTAGAATTTATGGCGGAATTCATGAGAATCCGGAAAGTCTAAACCTTATCTGTGGTATTCCGAGTAGGATTCAATGATTGAATGGCTGTGACGAGCTTCAAACTCGCGATTGTTTGGGGTAGTGACAGACGCAAAAGGATCAATGGATCCAATTCCGACATGATCGAGAACCAACAGATTATTAGCCGTGTTGTGACAGAGCATTTGGACCATTTTCATTGAGGATAGGAAGTAGCCATTGACAATGGGGACGCCCTACATACAGCTTGCCATGGAAGGAGCCTTGCATGTGTGAAGAAGAGGACAAGGGAAAAGCTGAAATTCAGAGGACAAAGCATCTCCAAAACTCCAACATATTCTCCATTATTGAGTAACAATTACTTATTCCAAACACTTTCACTTTTTACAATTAAATTCAAAGAACCTTATTAGCATCCTGACTAAGATTAATAAGATAACCATATCTTGCTTCATACCAACAATCTCCATGGGATCGACCCTTACTCACGTAAGGTATTACTTGGACGACCCAGTGCACTTGCTGGTTAGTTGTGCGGATTACAAAGGTGTGATTGCAATTTTCGTGCACCAAGTTTTTGGCGCCGTTTCCGGGGATTGTTTGAGTTTGAACAACTGACGGTGATTCTTGTTACTTAGATTAGGAAAAATTTGTCTTTTTAGTTTAGAGTCACTAGGATTGCATCTTCTATTATTCCTTTTAAACATTTTTCAAAAATATTACTTTTCTTTATTTGAATTTTCATTTTTTTTATATGAGTTTAGTGTCATGTTCTAAGTTTGGTGTCAATTGCATGCTTTTCTTTGTCTTTCAATTTTCGAATTGCATGTTCTTTGTTTTTCCTTGATCTTCAAATTGTTCTTGTCAATTTTTCTTATTTGATCTTTGATTTTTCTTGTTCTGTGTGTTTTCGTGTTGTCCATGTGCCTTTTTTAAAATATTAGTTTCCAAAAATATTTCTCTTATAGCTCAGTTGGCTAGAGCGTTGGCTTATGTTCTTGGTAATTGGGTATCTTCTTTTTAAAATCTTTTTCAAAAATAATTTCTTTGATTGAATCTTGTGCCAAACTTTAAGTTTGGTGTTTTCTTGTTAATTTTCTTTAATTTTTGAAAATTTATTTTGGTTTTCTAAAAATTTTAAGTTTGGTGTTCTTTCTTTTGCTCTTGTTGTTCCTGTGATTCTTCAAGGTGTTCTTTAGTCTTTCTTGTGTTTTGATCTTAAAACTTTTAAGTTTGGTGTTCCTTGGTGTTTTTCCTCCAAAATTTTCGTAAACAAGGAGCATTAGATCTAAAAATTTTGAAGTCTTGTGTCTTTTGTGTGCTTTTCTCTATCATCATAAAATTTAAAATTCAAAAGAATATCTTTTCTAACTATTTTTAAGTCATATTTTCGAATTTTTTATATAAAAATTCAGATTTCAATTTTAAATTTTTTTAAATCTTATCCTTTTAAGATTTTTTTTAAAAAAAATTATATCTTTTTCGAAAATATCCTAACCAATTTCTCTCTCCTCACTTTTTCGAAAATCTTCATAAAATATTTTTAAATTCTTTTTTTATTTTATTTTATTTTTATTTATTTTTAATTTTATTATCATCTTTATTTTATTTTATTTTATTATTATTATTTCAAAATTTTTATATATAATAAAATAAATAAAATAAATTCACATCATCTCCCTTTCTCCATTATGGATTTAAGTGGAAATGAACAGTCCAGAAGGACTCTAGGGTCATATGCTAACCCCAATACTGCTTCATATGGGAGTAGTATATGTATAACCTCCATTGGAGTTAATAGTTTTAAGTTGAACCCTCAGCTCATTATCATGGTGCAGCAAAGTTACCAGTATTCTGATCTTCCACAAGAAGAACCTACAGAGTTTCTGACACAGTTTTTACAAATTACTAACACAGTACATGATAAGAAAATAGATCAGGATGTCTACAGATTGTTACTGTTTCCATTTTCTGTAAAAGACCAAGCTAAGAGGTGGTTAAATAACCAACCTAAGGACAACATAAAGACATGGAAACAGCTATCAGAAATATTCCTGAATCACTATTTTCCTCCAAAACGGATGACACAGCTAAGGCTGAGCATCCAAGGCTTCAAACACGGAGATAATGAATCCCTTTATGATGCCTGGGAGAGATACAGAGAGATGCTGAGAAAATGCCCTCTGAAATGTTTTCAAAGTGGGTGTAATTAGACATCTTCTATTATGGGCTTACAGAGAGAGCTCAGACTTCTCTAGACCACTCAGCTGGTGGATCTATACACATGAGAAAGACAATAGAAGAAGCTCAAGAGCTTATTGATACAGTTGCAAGAAATCAGCATCTGTACCTAAGCAGTGAACCTTCCATCAACAAAGAGGCTAAAACAGTAACTGCTGAACTCAGTCCTGCAGAACAAGCTACTGAATTCAATCAGCAATTAGATTTTCTAACAAAACAGCTAGCCGAATTCAAGGAAATATTGCAAGAAACAAGAATGGCTAACATGAATATGGAAGTGCAGTTAAAGCAAACAGAACAGCAGTTATCAAAACAAATAACAGAAAAATACCAAGCAGTTCAGTTAAGAAGTGGAAAAACATTAAATACCCCACTTCAAGGCAACAGAAAGCCAAGAAATGAACAGACTGCTACCCAAAATCCCTCTGAGGACAGTCAGAGCCCAGAGAGGAATAATTATGGCGCTCAAACGCCAGATAATAGGTGGAAAGCTGGCATTGAACGCCCAACCCATGCTCAGTCCTGGCGTCCAACGCCAGAAACAAGAAAGGAACTGGCGTTGAATGCCTAAATGAAGCACAGTTCTGGCGTTCAAATGCCAGAAACAGGTAAGGAGTTGGTGCTAACGCCACTCCAGCTTCCACCCCTGGCATTCAAACGCCAGTGGGAGATCAGACACATACAAGTGCTGATAGCAACCCCTCTAAAAAGGCTTCTCAACCCACATCTGTACGTAATAAACCTGCAGCAACTAAGGTTGAGGAATACAAAGCCAAAATGCCTTATCCTCAGAAACTCCGCCAAGCGGAACAGGATAAGCAATTTGCCCACTTTGCATACTATCTCAGGACTCTTGAAATAAAGATTCTGTTTGCAGAGACACTTGAGCAAATACCCTCTTATGCTAAGTTCATGAAAGAGATCTTAATTCATAAGAAGGATTGGAGGGAAATTGAAAAAGTTTACCTCACTGAAAAATGCAGTGCAGTCATTCTGAAAAGCTTACCTGAAAACCTTAAAGATCCTGGAAGCTTTATGATACCATGCACATTAGAAGGTACTTGTACCAAGCAAGCTCTATGTGATCTTGGGGCAAGTATCAACCTAATGCAGGTACTATCAAAAAGCTTGGATTGACTAATGAAGTCAAACCAACCCGGATATGTCTCCAACTTGCTGACGGTTCCATTAAACACCCATCAGGCGTGATTGAAGACATGATTGTCAAGGTTGGGCCATTTACCTTTCCCATTGACTTTGCGGTGCTGGAAATGGAGGAGCACAAGAATGCAACTCTCATTCTAGGAAGACCATTCCTAGCAACTGGCCAAATCCTTATTGACGTCCAAAAAGTGGAAGTAACCCTGAGAGTCAATGAGAATGAGTTTAAGTTGAATGTTGTCAAAGCTATGCAGCATCCAGACACCCCAAATGACTGAGAGTCTCAAATCAGAGCTAGAAGATATCTTTAAATATGTTCAGCCTGATCTGGAAGAACCAGAGAGAATAATAAAACCTCTGAAAATCCCTCAGGGAGAAGAGAAACCTCCCAAACCCGAGCTCAAACCATTACCACCATCCCTGAAATATGCATTTCTGGGAGAAGGTAATACCTTTCCTGTAATCATAAGCTCTACCTTAGAGCCACAGGAAGAAGAAGCACTAATTCAAGTTCTAAGGACACACAAGACAGCTCTTGGATGGTCCATCAGTGATCTTAAGGGCATTAGCCCAGCCAGATACATGCACGAGATTCTTTTGGAGGGTGACGCTAAGCCAGTGGTTCAACCACAGAGGCGGCTGAATCCAGCCATGAAGGAGGGTGCAGAAGGAGGTCACTAAATTACTAAAGGCTGGGATTATTTATCCCATTTCTGATAGCCCCTGGGTAAGCCTTGTTCAAGTCGTCCCTAAGAAGGGTGGCATGACAGTGGTTCATAATGAAAAAAATGAACTGGTCCCTACAAGAACAGTTATAGGGTAGCGTATGTGTATTGATTACAGAAGGCTCAATACAGCTACCAGAAAGGATCATTTTCCTTTACCATTCATAGACCAGATGCTAGAAAGACTAGGAGGTCATGAATACTACTGCTTCCTGGATGGATATTCAGGTTATAATCAAATTGCAGTAGATCCCCAAGATCAAGAGAAAACAGCATTCACATGCCTATTTGGACTATTTGCATACAGAAGGATGCCATTTGGTCTGTGCAATGCACCTGCAACCTGTCAAATATGCATGCTCTCTATTTTCTCTGATATAGTGGAAAATTTTCTGGAAGTCTTCATGGATGACTTTTCAATATTTGGAGACTCATTCAGCTCCTGTCTTGACCATCTAGCACATGTTCTAAAGAGGTGCCAAGAGACCAACCTGGTTTTAAACTGGGAGAAATGTCATTTTATGGTTACTGAAGGAATTGTCCTTGGGCATAAAATTTCGAACAAGGGAATAGATGTAGATCAAGCTAAGGTAGAGGTAATTGAAAAATTACCACCACCAGCTAATGTTAAGGCAATCAGAAGCTTTCTGGGGCATGTAGGATTCTATAGGAGGTTTATAAAAGATTTTTCAAAAATTGCCAAACCTGTGAGTAATCTGCTAGCTGCTGACACGCCATTTATCTTTGATAAGGAGTGTCTGCAGGCGTTTGAGACTCTGAAAGCTAAGCTGGTCACAGCACCAATCATCTCTGCACCAGACTGGACATTACCATTTGAATTGATGTGTGATGCCAGCGACCATGCCATTGGTGCAGTGTTAGGACAAAGGCATGACAAGCTTCTGCACGTCATTTACTATGCCAGCCGTGTCTTAAATGATGCACAGAAGAACTATACAACCACAAAAAAAGAGTTACTTGCAGTGGTTTACGCCATTGACAAGTTCAGATCTTATTTAGTAGGATCAAAAGTGATTATGTACACTGACCATGCTGCTCTTAAATATCTACTCACAAAGTAGGATTCAAAATCCAGACTCATCAGATGGGTATTGCTTCTGCAATAGTTTGATATTGAAATAAGAGACAGAAAAGGGACAGACAACCAAGTAGCAGATCACCTCTCCCGAATAGAACCAGTAGAAGGGGCGTCCCTCCCTCTTACTGAAATCTCTGAAAACTTTCTGGATGAGCAACTCTTTGCCATCCATGAAGTGCCATGGTTTGCAGACATTGTAAACTACAAGGTAGTGAGATTTATACCCAAAGAGTACAGTAGGCAGCAATCAAAAAAATTGATCACAGATGTAAAGTACTATCTTTGGGATGAACCATATCTCTTCAAGAGATGTGCAGACGGAGTAATTCATAGATGTGTGCCTAAAGAAGAAGCACAGAAGATTCTCGGGCATTGCCATGGATCACAGTATGGAAGACATTTTAGAAGTGAGCGAACAGCCACAAGAGTCCTCCAATGTGGCTTCTACTGGCCTACTCTCTATAAAGATTCCCGAGTGTTTGTACTTAATTGTGACAGTTGCCAAAGATCTGGTAATTTGCCTCACAGTTATGCCATGCTGATAAACCACTATTTTATGGTTTATATTGTGTTTAATTGTGTGATTTTATCATGATCCTTACCCACTTATTCATTAATTTAGCATGCATTTATATTTCCTTCCTGAAAGTATTACATGATTGAAAACTGCTTCCTAGATACTTTTAATTAGTCATTTTAATTCTCCTTTATTCCATTCGATGCCGTAATCTGTGTGTTAAGTGTTTCAAGCTTTATAGGGCATGAATGAGTTGGAGATTGGAAAGGAAGCTTAGTTTCTCTTCAATTAACTAACCTCCGTTTCTCCTTGATTTCCAATATCTTGGTCAATCGATTAATCAAAGAGGTTAAGTATAAAATCTTATTCAGTTTCTCATAAGATTCAAAAGTAGTCCTTAAGTCGAATTATATGTCACGTATCTAAGCTAGTCTTGTTCGATTGAATCTTATGAGAAGACACAACTTTCAAGAATTGTGCTAATTCAAATTATATGTCATGTATTCAAAACTAGGGTAATTAACAAATCATGTATTCTTTCGCACACTTTAAAAACCCCTATGTCTAGTAAATTCAAAAAGTTATGTGAAAGAGTTTTCAAGCATAATTCGGATATTAGTTCTGTCAAAATAATAAACAAATTCAAATGGGATTAGCATGCCTGTCAACACTTCTAATCCTTTAGGGATGAAGAGCGAAACACTCAATCATAAAACAAATCAATGCAAAACTTTAAGATAGAAAAAAACTTAGATTAATAATTCATAAAAATATAAACAGAGCTCCTAACCCTTTGACAGAAGGATTAATTACTCATGGTGAATTGAAAAACAAGCAAAAGAAAAGAAGAAAAGAGGCATGTGAGGGATCCAAAGATCCTCCCCTGGATGTCTTTCCTTGTGAACAATGTTCACTTATTTATATCCTAGGGTTTCTTCCAATTTAAATTCAAAAACTAAATTTAATCTTAATCAAAATAATTAAGATAGCTCCTAATTCAAATTCTAAAAACATAATCATAACAAAATTAAATAAAATTTAAATCTAATTATTACATAATCTTCTTTAATCTTCAATTCATAATCACATCTTTGAGGTTGGGCTTTGAAGAGAACATCACTAGAGTTGCACTAGGCTTGTTTTCTTTGGGCTAGACGTGGCACGTCTACTAGTAGCGTGACATGTGCTCCTTGGGCTGACCCTAAGGCGTGGCACGCCCTCTTCAAGGCGTGTAATGCCTCTGCTTTAGTTACTCCTAGAGCTTGGACTTCTCCTCAAGTGTGGTATGCTTCCCTGCTTTGTTGCACGCTGGGCCTGGTCTTCTTCATAGAGCGTGGCATGCCCTCACCTAAGTAGCAATTGATAGTAAAGAGTCATGAGATTAAAGGAAGATTATGTAATTAAACCTACGAAAACAAAAGAAAAATGTAAGAAAAATAAAATACAAACTACTAAAAATGCGAATGCATCACAAGCGCCAATTCAAGCCTCAACAAAAGCTCCACAACCACACCAAGCACCAAATTCGCACAAAATCAACCAAGAAACTCTAACAACATTAATTTCACCAAATTTCACACATAGTTCAAACTAGGGTTTGCACGTATAGAAAAAAATTAAAGAGGAAGAGTTCTCTCACCTTATTTCACGTAACTTTGGGTCAAAATTTTGCACTAACTTGAGATGAAACTTCCCCTAAACATCAAAATCACAATTCTCTCAACATATCAAACCCAAAATGCAAATTTAGAAGTGAAACGAAAAATGGAACAAGAATTTTGAAGTTTTCTATCATAATAGTTAAATAGAAATGAAGAGGAAGTCGAAACGAACGCGTAGTCACAAACGAGTTGTTGATTGAAACCACAATTTGAAAGTTTTCTGGATTGAAAGTAACTTAGGGCATGGCTCTCACTTATCCCGAGCTTCTCTCTCTCTAAATCGGAGAAGTTGTTGAATTGTTGGCTAAGTGGAGGGGTTTATATGTCTTGAGCTTCGGCCTAGTGAGGATCATTGTGATTTTTACCCGTTTGGTTCAAATTAGAGTTAAAATCTTTAAGATAAGTGTTTTAATTTGAATCCTAAATAATTTTTATTTCTCTTAATTATAAATTTTATATTCTTAACCCTTTTTACTCATAATTAATTTATTAATTAATTAGTTATTATTTATTTGGGTTTTACAGCACATATTTTTTATCTTACTAGAGTAGAACTACATTTAAAAAAAATTATACTTTTAAATTTGATTAGATTAAAGATTTGTAGTACAAATTGTTACCTTTTTTAGTAAAGATATGTCATCTAAAACATAGTTATCAATTCCGGTGAATGATCCGTCAAGTTATTAGTCCACTTTATCAATTGGATGGGATATAAAATCAGCTTGACTAAATTTATCGGCTTCAATTAAACCGTCTTTGTATTTGAATATGAACTATTGTTAGAACCGCACGCGAGCCTCTTTCCAAATTGCAAAAGGAGAGTGAGGTGCACCTCTATACCACTAGACCAAGCTTCTTGTTGTGTTAATCTCTTAGAATTTAGATTTTTTAGCGTCAAAAAGTTGCTAAAGTGATGAAATGAGATATTAATTATTATTAAATTTGTAATTTTAATATATAAAATGTATATTTTACTATATTAATTTAAGAATAATTAATTTCTCCCTTTACCACTTTATCAACTTACTTATTTTTTGATAATCCTGATCCAATCTAACTCGGTAATTATATTTGTTAAAACATATTAACTTTAATTAATATGTAATTTGTATATTTATTTTATTGAATTTGAAACATGCAATTTGATCAATATATAATTCAGTTGAACCACTGATAAGGTAATTTAGTATCTCAATCGGATAAAATTTAATGAATATGTTTTAAAATATTAAAAAAATTATATTACTGTTGTATGGTACTTCAATATAACAACAACAATAATTAATTTGGATTAGTCCTTAAAATAATTTTAAAAATTTAAATTTTATTTTGTATATAAAGCAACCCATTAATTAACATTAAACTTTTGAATAAAACATTAATTCATAATAAATTAATTTTTAGTTTGTCGAGCCATAAACTTTTGAATGGAACATTAATCCGCAACGAATTAATTCTTGATTTATCGAATTAAAATTTACGGTGTACAACAACAACAACAAACCATAAATTTTTGAATGGAATATTAATCCACGACGAATTAATTTTTGATTTATCGAATTAAAATTTACAGTTACAACAACAACAACCCAGAAGATAATTAAGTACAACTTCCATAGCTGAGGACCATGTATTATTACCATAGAAATCATCATTGAGAATGTACGTTTTCTCAATGGTGGAATCGATATAGTTGTAAAATAACATTAATTTATTAAAAAGTTTTCATCTGATGATGGGGAACATTGAATTTCATTTGATGTTTTAGGCTAATAACCTAATGCCAAGACTACGCAGAGTCTCTTGAGTGGATGGTCTATAAAATAGTGACATGGACTTCACCACTAGGCCAAAACAAAACAAATAAAGTAACAAATAACCATATCAATTGCAGTGATAAATACTAATTTTCTCTCTTTTAAAAATTATTAGGTTTAAGTTGAGCCTTGAGTATAAAAGTTTTTAAAAATAAAATACTGAAAGAGTCATACTTCTTATGAAATCTTTAGCATTCAAACATTATTATCTATAAAAGAATATTTGTGAAACTAAAAAAAAAAAGAAAATTTAAAAAAAAAGGTAAAATCTTTCTTTAATTTGTCAAAAATTTTAAAAATATTCCTAAATTTTATTTTGTTTTAATTTTGTCTAAAAAATTTTCAATTTGCATCTAATATACGACCATAGCTAAATTTTTAAAAAAATTGACAAATCTAGCATTCATGAAAATGATGTTTGATTTGTTTGTGTCGAAAGTTGTAGATTTTTATAAAATTGTTGTTAAACTAATCTTAAAATTTTTGAAAAACTAGTTGTAAAATATATATTTGATGCAAATTAATCAAAAACTTTTAGGACAAAATTTAAACAAAATAAAATTTAAAAATATTTTTAAATTTTTTATCAAATCTTAAAAATAAAAAATATATTTTATCCTTAAGAGTGAAATGTGCTATTCTTATATATTCAAATCATTATTTTATTCTAACATTGTTTGGACCTAACTCCAACTTTCCCATACATGCTCCCTCTAGGCATTAACCAGAAAAAATATAAAGTATTTCTTAGTAATATAATATGTGATCTGAAACTTACAGATTTGAAACTTACAGATTTGGGATGTTCCTCCAATAATTTGACGTGAAATTAGGTGATGTCATATGATTAATTCCTTATAATTATTATATTTAACAATGTTGTAAAAGCATATAGGTATGTACACACTTAACCCCCACTATGTAGTTTACAGTGTGAGCACTGAAATTTGTGACATCACATAAAGCTAGAATAATTAATTTGATCCAATAATCATGAACCAATTAAATCTTTATGGAAAGGTCAACGAGTTCCATATATAATGGGACACTTGTTACGGACCCGATCCACAGATCTTGCAGTCTGGGGCGACTCTTAAACTCGGTCACCCAGATCCGGTCCATCAGAACCTTTTGGAGGGTTTTGATGTGCCCGTAGGAATTTTCAACCGACTTTCGAATTCAAACGTCTCCCTTATTTTGATCAAATAAGATAAGATAAGACATCCACCATCACCTATTAATCATCCATTCCTCACACCTTATACCTCTCAGATCCATTCTGACTTGAGTGTCGGAGTGTCTTTGCAGGTACTTCCCCCGATTGCTCCAGTTAAGCGATCCGGCATCCGCCTCGACCCGCAAGTTCCCGAACCATCCCTCAACCCGTATAAGAAACATCCAGTACATTGGCGCCGTCTGTGGGGAATACTTGCGCCGACTAAACCGGAATGGGGGACGTACTTGAAAAAGCCACCCCAAGCCGGGATGACTCCCGAATAAGGATTCCGACCCCAGAACACCAGGAGGTCGCAAACCAAGGAAGGATGGCAAGCACCATCCACCATACACAGAATAAGGAAAATAACCACATCGTCACAGAACCGCAACACCCTGAGAAAACAGGGGACAAAGCGGCACAAATCATCCAAGATCTTTGCCTCCGGGTCCAAAAACTCAAAGGTAGATTGACCGCCAAGGAAAGATACAATAATGAACACGGAAGCCATGCAACTTCCAGATCAAAATCTCGCCACGGCAGATCGCCAACTCGGCGACACGATAGGAGAGACGATCGCAGCACCTCGCGCAACCACAGGCGAGAAAAATCGCCAGAACGGCGATACAGCAAAAGGCACAACCGCAGCGCTTCCCGAGATCTGAGTCGTCAGCACGACTCGAACGAAGATCGGCGACACCAAGAGACCAAGCGACAAGAAACGACCACACGATAATGGGAGCCACGCCTTTCACGGAAAGGATCTTGAAAGCAAAACTCCCCAAAAGTTTCGATAAACCTACTGACTTGAAGTACGACGGAACCAAAGATCCCCAAGAACACCTAACGGCCTTCGAGGCCAGAATGAACCTAGAAGGAGCGGCCGACGCAGTCCGATGCAGAGCCTTCCTGGTAACCCTAGCCGGGCCAGCAATCAAATGGTTCAACGCCCTCCCAAACGAATCCACAGCTGGTTTCCACGACATCACACGAAAGTTCATGGCCCAGATCACGACCAGAATCACTAAAGCTAAACACCCCATCAGCTTGCTAGGGGTCACACAAAAATAGGATGAATCCACAAGGAAATACCTCGACCGCTTCAACGACGAATGTCTAACGATCGACGGGCTCACGGATTCAGTCGCAAGCCTTTGCTTAACAAACGGGCTCATGAATGAAGACTTCCGCAAACACCTCACCACCAAACCCGTTTGGACCATGCACGAGATCCAAAACGTCGCCAAAGATTACATAAATGACGAAGAGGTCAGCCAGGTCGTCACCGCCAACAAGCGGCAACACAACCACACCCAACACGGCAACCCGGCACCACGACATAACCCACCACCCAAAGAAAATCAAAGGGACCACCCCAAACTGACAAACACAAGCCGACCACCAAGAATTGGCAAATTCTCTAATTACACGCCCCTGACAGCACCAATTACCGAGATATACCACCAAATAGCAGACCGAGGCATCATACCGAAAGCCCGACAACTCAAAGAAAGAACGGGAGGCAACAAAACCCTTTACTGCGACTACCACCGAGGTTACGGGCACAGGACACAAGACTGTTTCGACCTTAAAGACGCCCTCGAACAAGCCATACGAGACGGCAAGCTTTCAGAGTTTTCCAAATTCATCAGAGAACCAAACGTGTGGAGAAAGACAGGTCACCAGAAAGAGAAGGGCGCAACCCAAGAACGCAAAAACAACCCCCTAGGGAAAGCCCAGAGGAAGACCCAACCATCATAGTAAACGTCATCACAGGCAAAGACGTATCGGGGAAGTCAAAATCAACACTGAAAAAAGATCTCAAAGTGATGGCCATCAGAAACCAAACTCCAACCACCGTGGCCGCCAATACGATAACCTTCCTACCTGAGGACTGCCAGCACGACACCTCGATTGAAGACGCCCCTTTCATCATCTCGGCAAGGATCGGAACAGGACTAGTACGAAGGATACTGGTGGACACCGGTGCAGACTCAAACATCCTCTTCTGAGGAGCCTTCGACAAACTCGGGCTCCACAACGATAGCCTCCAAACACACCGCAACGGCGTCACCGGACTTGGAGACAACTTTCTTAAACCGAACGGCTCAATCACCCTCCCCATCACCATAGGGACAAGTAACCAGAAGAAGACAATCCTATCTGAATTCGTAGTCCTAAAGGACTCCACCGCCTACAACGTGATTCTCGGAAGAAAAACAATCAATGACTTCTCCACCGTCATCTTTACCAAATACCTCCTCATGAAGTTTAGAACCGAAGACGGCTCCATCGAAACTATCCACGGAGACCGGGAGATCATAGCAGAGTGCGACAACACCAGCCTACCTCTACGAAAGAAATCCCGGGATGCGGCTGGAATATTCCTAGCCGACCTGGACGCTCGACAAGACGGCCAACCCAGGCCAGAGCCAGAAGGCGACATGGAAAAACTACAAATAGGGTCGACCAAAGAAGAATACGCCTTCATTAACAGGAACCTCCCATATGACCTTAAAGAAGACCTTTCCCAATTCCTGAAACAAAACAGAGATTTGTTCGCATTTACACCAGCCGACATGCCGGGAATAAACCCCGACCTAATGTCCCACCGGCTAGCCGTGGACCCCAAAGCCAAACCAGTAGCACAAAGAAGACGAAAGATGTCCCCAGACCGAGCCGCCGAGGTCAAAAGGCAAGTTAAAGCCCTACTCGAAGCCAACTTCATCAAGGAACTCCCCTACACGACCTGGCTAGCCAATATCGTACTAGTGAAAAAATCTAACAGAAAATGGAGGATGTGCGTCGGTTACACAGACCTCAACAAAGCCTGTCCAAAAGACGCCTTTCCACTACCAAACATCGACGGATTAGTAGATGCTGCATCCGGCCATCGATACCTCAATTTCATGGATGCATACTCAGGCTACAACCAGATTCCAATGCACCGACCTGACGAGGAAAAAATAGCATTCATCACCCCAGACGGGACATACTGCTACACAATAATGCCATTCGGCCTGAAAAATGCCGGAGCCACCTACCAAAGACTCGTCAACAAGATATTCCAAAACCTATCCGGAACCAAGCTAGAAGTTTACATAGACGACATGCTCGCCAAGACCGAATCCAGCGAACAGCTCATCAGCGACCTCGAGGTCATAATGAACACCCTACGAAAGCACCAAATGCGACTTAACCCGGCAAAATGTGCCTTCGGGATGGAGGCAGGGAAGTTCCTCGGCTTTATGATCACACAACGCGGAGTTGAAGCAAACCCGGAAAAATGTCGTGCCGTCCTTGAGATGACGAGCCCAAAAAACCTTAACGACATCCAAAAGCTCACCGGCCGACTGAAGGCGCTATCACGCTTTCTCGGAGCATCAGCTCAAAAAGCAATCCCTTTCTTCAAACTGATGAAGAAAGGAGCCCCCTTCAAATGGGAGACAGAATGCGAAGAAGCATTCCAACACTTCAAGAGAGTCCTAGCAAAACCGCCAATCCTCTCCAAACCCCAAACAGGGGAGACACTCTACTTATACCTCTCCATAACGGAAGAAGCACTCGCAACAGCACTCATCCGCGAGAACGAGAACAAAGAACAAAACCCGTATACTTTATAAGCAAAGTCTTGCAAGACGCGGAAACTCGCTACTCACGCCTAGAAAAGTTAGCTTTCGCATTTCTCACGGCCTCCCGACGCCTGCGACAATACTTCCAGGCCCACCCTGTGACGACCCGAACCGACCAAGCAGTCAAACAGGTACTACAAAAACCCGACCTAGCGGGTAGAATGCTGGCATGGTCTATAGAGCTATCCCAATTCCAAATCAAGTTCGAACCTTGAAACGCAATCAAAGCACAAGCCTTGGCCGATTTTATCGCCGAAATGACACCAGGAAACTCCACCCCCAAATCATGGAAGCTACACGTCGACGGCTCATCAAACATCACCTCCGGAGGAGCTGAAGTCATACTCGAGAGCCAAAACGGGGTCGTCATTGAACAGTCAATACGATACGAGTTTCCGGTCTCAAATAATCAAGCAGAATATGAAGCCCTCCTGGCAGGCCTAACCCTAGCCAAAGTAGTCAGAGTGAACGTCTTGGAAGTGAATACCGATTCACAGGTAGTCAGTTCCCAAATTAACGGAGACTACCAGACACGGGATCCCCTACTCCAACAATACCTTGCCAAGGTAAACGAACTGAAAGAAAGATTCGAACACGTTACCATACAACATGTTCCTAGGGAATGAAACGCCAGGGCAGACCCACTCTCCAAACTAGCCAGCACAAAACCAGGATACGGTAACAAATCGCTAATTCAGGAAGTCGTTAAGTCACCATCCATATCGACAACAACCAACACTTATCTGACACTCTCGAACCAGGGATCATGGACCCACCCTATCCTACAATACCTCCTCGACGGAACACTACCAGAAGACCCAAAAGAAGGAAAACGAACAAAAAGGGAAGCCGCCAACTATACAGTCGTCGCAGGACAACTATACAGACGCGGATTCTCATAACCCTCCTCAAATGCATCGAACCTGGGGACACGGAGTACATACTCCGCAAAATCCATGAAGGTTGTTGCGGCCACCACATCGGAGGCAAAACCCTAGCCCAAAGAGTCATCAGGGCGGGCTACTTCTGGCCCACGGTTATCCAAGACTCCATGCTATTAGTAAAAAACTGGGACAAATACCAAAGGCACGCCAATATCCACCAAGCCGCCCCTCACCAGCTCAGCATCATATCGGCAGAGCGGCCATTAGGCACTTGGGAGATCGACCTCGTCGGGCCTTTGATAACATACTATTTGCATGGTTTTACATTTTCCTTCCTGATTTTGTGCTATGATTGAAAACATGCTTCTTTGATCTTATATTTGCTTATTATTAATCCTCTCTTATTACCATTAGATGCCTTGATATGTGTGTTAAGTGATTTCAGAGATTACAGGGCAAGAATGGCTTAGAGGATGGAAACGAAGCATGCAAAAGTGGAAGGAATACAAGAAGTTGAAGAAACTGCAAAGCTATCAACCTGACCCTCTCGCACTAAAACGACCATAACTTGAGCTACAGATGTCCAAATGATGCGGTTTTAGTTGTGATGAAAAGCTAACGTCCGGGGCTTCGATTTGATATATAATTTGTCATAGTGGCCCTGACGCTAGGCAACACGATCGCGTGCTCAATGCGGACGCATCGCAATGACAAAAAACCAGCGTGACAGATTTCTTCTCCAGCGATTTCTGGGCTGTTTTCGACCCAGTTTTCGGCCCAGAAAACTCATATTAGAGGCTATAAAGTAGAAGAATTGCATCCATTCAGATCATGCATTCATAATTCTCTTTTTATTATTTTAGATGTAGTTTTCAGAGAGAGAGGTTCTCTCCTCTCTCTTAGGATTAGGATTAGGATTAGAAATTAGGATTTTTAGAAACTAGGATTTAGGAATTCTCTTGGTTTTTAAGAGTGACTCTCGATTCAGGTTCAATGTTCCTTTTTATTTATTTTTCCAATTAAATTTATAAACTGTTCCATGTTTAGATTAATCTCCTTAATTAATGTTATTTGAGATATTTCAGATATATGATTGGTTTCTTTAATTGGTGACTCTAGAGTTATCAAACTCATTGTTAATTGAAAATTGGAATTCATTCACTTAACTTACCTTCATAGTTAGAGGTTAATGGTGGACGAAATTGTGATTAAAGAGTTTCAGGCATTGTTAGAGAAGCTCACAACTCCGTTCAACTAACCAGCAAGTGTACTGGGTCGTCCAAGTAATAAACCTTACGTGAGTAAGGGTCGATCCCACAGAGATTGTTGGTATGAAGCAAGCTATGGTCACCTTGCAAATCTTAGTTAGGCGGATTAAATTGGTTTATGGGTTTCGAAAATAGAAATAAGAGAATAGATTATAAAAAGGATAGAAGACTTATGCAGATTCATTGGTGGGAATTTCAGATAAGCGAATGGAGATGCTGCATGGCTCAAGGACGCCTGCTCTCCTATTGCTTCTACTCAATTCTTCTTACTCCTTTCCATGGCAAGCTTTGTATAGGGGTTCACCATCAGCGGTGGCTACTTTCAATCCTCTCGGGAAAATGATCCTATGCGGCTGTCACTCGCACGGCTAATCGTCTGGAGGCATCACCCATGGTTGATGGCTACATCCCATCCTCGCAGTGAAAACTAATGCTCACGCACTCTGTCACAGTACGGCTAATCACTGGTTGGTTCCCGCTCCTACTGGAATAGAATCCCTTGATTCTTTTGCGTCTGTCACTAACGCCCAGCACTTGTAAGTTTGAAGCACGTCACAGTCATTCATTACCGGAATCCTACTCGGAATACCACAGACAAGGTTAGACTTTCCGGATTCCCAGGATCCTACTCGGAATACCACAGACAAGGTGAGACTTTCCGGATCCTCATAAATGCCGCCATCTATCTAGCTTATACCACGAAGATTCTGTTGGGGAATCTAAGAGATACACATTCAAGCTCGGTTGCATGTAGAACGGAAGTGGTTGTCAATCACGTGCGTTCATAAGTGAGAATGATAATGAGGGTTACTTATCATCACATTCATCATGTTCTTGGGTACGAATGAATATCTTGGAATAAGAATAAGAGAGATTTGAATAAAAGAAAATAGAATTGCATTAATACTTGAGGTACAGCAGAGCTCCACACCCTTAATCTATGGTGTGCAGAAACTCCACCGTTGAAAATACATAAGTAACGGGTTCAGGCATGGCCGAATGGCCAGCCCCCAAAACGTGATCACAGGATTCAAAATACAATCCAGGATGATAATATGATAGTAAAAAGTTCTATTTATAATAAACTAGCTCCTAGGGTTTACATGAGTAAGTAATTGATGCATAAATCCACTTCCGGGGCCCACTTGGTGTATGTTTGGTCTGAGCTTGATCAATCCACGAGCTGAGGCTTCTCTTGGAGTTGAACTCCGAGTTATGACGTGTTTTGGGCGTTCAACTCCGGATCATGACGTTTTTCTGGCGTTTAACTCCAGATAGCAGCATGAACTTGGCATTCAACGCCAAGTTACGTCGTCATTCTTCGAATAAAGTATGGACTATTATATATTGCTGGAAAGCCCTGGATGTCTACTTTCCAACGCCGTTGAGAGCGCGCCAATTGGAGTTTTGTAGCTCCAGAAAATCCATTTCGAGTGCAGGGAGGTCAGATTCCAACAGCATCAGCAGTCCTTTTGTCAGCCTTTTTCAGAGTTTTGCTCAAGTCCCTCAATTTCAGCCAGAATTTACCTGAAATCACAGAAAAACACATAAACTCATAGTAAAGTCCAGAAATGTGAATTTAACATAAAAACTAACGAAAACATCCCTAAAAGTAGCTCAAACCTACTAAAAACTATCTAAAAACAATGCCAAAAAGCGTATAAATTATCCGCTCATCACAACACCAAACTTAAATTGTTGCTTGTCCCCAAGCAACTGAAAATCAATTAGGATAAAAAGAAGAGAATATACTATAAATTCCAGAATATCAATGAATATTAATTTAATTAGATGAGCGGGACTTGTAGCTTTTTGTTTCTGAACAGTTTTGGCATCTCACTTTTTCCTTTGAAGTTTAGAGTGATTAGCTTCTCTAGGAACTTAGAATTTCGGATAGTGTTATTGACTTTCCTACTTAAGCCTGTTGATTCTTGAACACAGCTACTTATGAGTCTTGGCCGTGGCCCTAAGCACTTTGTTTTCCAGTATTACCACCGGATACACAAATGCCACAGACACATAACTGGGTGAACCTTTTCAGATTTTGACTTAGCTTTGCTATAGTCCCCAATTAGTGGTGTCCAGAGCTCTTAAGCACACTCTTTTGCTTTGGATCACGACTTTAACCACTCAGTCTCAAGTTTTTCACTTGGACCTTCATGACACAAGCACATGGTTAGGGACAGCTTGATTTAGCCGCTTAGGCCTGGATTTAATTTCCTTAGGCCCTCCTATCCATTGATGCTCAAAGCCTTGGATCCTTTTTACCCTTGCCTTTTGGTTTTAAGGGCTATTGGCTTTTTCTACTGCTCCTTCTTTTTTTTTTTTTTTCGCAAGCTTCCTTTTTCACTGCTTTTTCTTGCTTCAAGAATCAATTTCATGATTTTTTTTAGATCATCAATAACATTTCTCTTTGTTCATCATTCTTTCAGGAGCCAACAATTTTAACACTCATAAACAACAATATCAAAAGACATATGCACTGTTCAATCATTCATTCAGAAAACAAAAAGTATTGTCACCACATCAATATAATTAAATTAAATTCAAGGATAAATTCGAAATTTATGTACTTCTTATTCTTTTGAATTAAAACATTTTTCATTTAAGAGAGGTGAAGGATTAATGGATTTTATTCATAGCTTTAAGGCATGGTTACATACTAATGATCATGAAATAAAGACACAAAACATAGATAAACATAATACTAAAAACCGAAAACAGAAAGAAATAAAGAACAAGGAATGAATCCACCTTTAGTGGCGTCTTCTTCTTGAAGGACCAATGATGTTCTTCAGCTCTTCTATGTCCCTTCCTTGCCTTTGTTGCTCCTCCCTCATTGCTCTTTGATCTTCTCTTATTTCTTGGAGAATGATGGAGTGCTCATGATGTTCCACCCTTAATTGTTCCACATTATGGCTCAAATCTTCTAAGGAGGTATTGAGTTGCTCCCAATAGTTGTTGGGAGGAAAGTGCATTCCTTGAGGCATCTCAGGAATTTGTTGATGGTGAGCTTTCTCATGTTCTTCTTGAGGGCCGTGAGGAACTTCTCTTGTTTGCTCCATCCTTTTCTTGGTGATGGGCTTGTCTTCTTCAATGGAGACATCTCCATCTATGATAACTCCAGCTGAGTAACATAGATGGCAAATAAGGTGAGGGAAGGCTAGCCGTGCCATGGGTGAGGACTTGTCAGGTATTTTGTAGAGTTCATTGGAGATGACCTCATGAACCTCTACTTCTTCTCCAATCATGATGCTATGGATCATGATGGCCCGATCCACAGTAACTTCAGATCGGTTGCTAGTAGGAATGATGGATCTTTGGATGAACTCCAACCATCCTCTAGCCACAGGCTTGAGGTCCAGTCTTCTTAGTTGGACTGGCTTGCCTTTGGAGTCTATTCTCCATTAGGCGCCTACCACACATATGTCCATTAGGACTTGGTCCAACCTTTGATTAAAGTTGACCCTTCTAGTGTAGGGGCGTTCATCTCCTTGCATCATGGGTAAGTGAAACGCCAACCTCACATTTTCCGGACTAAAATCTAAGTATTTCCCCCGAACCATTGTGAGATAGTTCTTTGGATTCGGGTTCATACTTTGATCATGGTTCCTAGTGATCCATGCATTGGCATAGAACTCTTGAACCATCAATATTCCGACTTGTTGCATGGGGTTGGTTATAACTTCCCACCCTCTTCTTTGGATCTCATGTCGGATTTCCGGATACTCATTCTTTTTGAGCTTGAAAGGGACCTCGGGGATCACCTTCTTCTTTGCCACAACATCATAGAAGTGGTCTTGATGGCTCTTGGAGATGAATCTCTCCTTTTCCCATGACTCGGAGGTGGAAGCTTTTGTCTTCCCTTTCCCTTTTCTAGAGGATACTCCGGCCTTAGGTGCCATTGATGGTAATGGAAAAACAAAAAGCTTATGCTTTTACCACACCAAACTTAAAATTTTGCTCGCCCTCGAGCAAGAAAGAAAAGAAAAGGAGAAGAAGAAGAAGAAATAGGGAAGAGAGGGAGAAGAGTTGGTTCGGCTATGTGGGAGAATGTGGGTTTGTGATGTGGGAAAATGAAGAAGAGTGGAAGGGTATTTATAGGGAGAGGGGAGGGTATAGGTTCGGCCAATTTGGGTGGGAATGGGTGGGAAAATGAATTTGAATTTTATGAAGGTAGGTGGGGTTTATGGGGAAGAGGAGGTTGATGTGAATGGTGAATGGGGTAATTGGGAAGAGGAATTGAGGTGATTGGTGAAGGTTTTTGGGAAGTGTGATATGGGGAAGAGTGAAATGAGATTTGGATTAGGAGAGTGTGATTAGGATTAAAGAAAAGGTGGGAATGTGGTAGGTGGGGATCCTGTGGGGTCCACAGATCCTGAGGTAGGGATCTTGTGGGGCCCACAGATCCTGAGATGAAAAGAAATACCATTCCTTCACCATATAGGCATGTAAAATGCCTTTATGCATCATTCTGGCGTTCAAACGCCCATTGATGCACGTTCTGGGCGTTCAACGCCCATGTAATGCATGTTTCTGGCGTTGAACGCCAGTTTCATGCTTGTTACTGGCGTTCAGCGCCAGTTTGTCCTCTCTGTGCACATTCCTGGCGTTAAACGCCAGGTTGTTGCTTGTTTCTGGCGTTCAGCGCCAGAATGGTGCTCTGTTCTGGCGTTGAACGCCAGCCAGATGCATCTTACTGGCGTTGAACGCCAGTCTGCGCTGCCTCCAGGGTGAACATTTTTTTCTCCTATTTTTGACTCTGTTTTTAATTTTTTTTATTTTTTCGTGACTCCTCATGATCATGTACCTAATTAGACACAAAAATAACAAAGAAACAAAATAAAATAAAATTAGATAAATAAATTTGGGTTGCCTCCCAACAAGCGCTTCTTTAATGTCAATAGCTTGACAGTGGCTCTCATGGAGCCACTAGGAGATCAGGTCAATTTTAGTGTGTAGTCCCCACACCAAACTTAGAGTTTGGATATGGAGTTTGAACACCAAACTTAGAGTTTGGTTGTGGCCTCACAACACCAAACTTAGAGTTTGACTGTGTGGGCTCTTCTTGACCTTGAACTGAGAGAAGTTCTTCATGCTTACTCTCTTTGTCACAGAGGGATGGCCATGTGCCTTAAACACAAGGTAGTCCCCATTCAATTGAAGGACTAACTCACCTCTGTTGACATCTATCACAGCTTCTGCTGTGGCTAGGAAAGGTCTTCCTAGGATGATGCATTCATCATCTTCCTTCCTAGTGTCTAGGATTATGAAATCAGCAGGGATGTAAAGGCCTTCAACCTTTACTAGCACGTCCTCTACTATTCCATAAGCTTGTCTCAATGGCTTATCTGCCAATTGCAATGAGAACAAGGCAGGTTGTACCTCAATGATTCCCAGTTTCTCCATTACAAAGAGTGGCATAAGATTTATCCCTGACCCCAGATCACATAGAGCTTTTTCAAAGTTCATGGTGCCAATGGTACAAGGTATTAAGAACTTGCCAGGATCTTGTTTCTTTTGAGGTAGAGTTTTCTGAATCCAAGTATCTAGTTCACTAATGAGCAAGGGAGGTTCACTTTCCCAAGTCTCATTACCAAACAGCTTGGCATTCAGCTTCATGATAGCTCCTAAATATTGAGCCACTTGCTCTCCAGTCACATCTTCATCCTCTTCAGAGGAAGAATATTCTTCAGAGCTCATGAATGGCAGAAGGAGGTTTAGTGGAATCTCTATGGTCTCTAGATGAGCCTCAGATTCCTCTGGATCCTTAATAGAAAACTCCTTCTTGCTTGAAGGACGTCCCAGGAGGTCTTCCTCACTAGGATTTTCGTCCTCCTCCTCCCTAGTGCATTCGGCCACTTTGATCAAATCAATGGCCTTGCACTCTCCTTTTGGATTCTCTTCTGTATTGCTTGGGAGAATACTGGGGGAAGTTTCAATGACTTTCTTACTCAGCTGGCCCACTTGTGCCTCCAAATTTCTAATGGAGGATCTTGTTTCATTCATGAAACTGAAAGTGGCTTTTGATAGATCAGAGACAATATTGGCTAAATTAGAAGTGTTTTGTTCAGAATTCTCTGTCTGTTGCTGAGAAGATGATGGATATAGCTTACTATTATTCAGCCTATTGCGTCCACCATTGTTAAAGCCTTGTTGAGGCTTTTGTTGATCCTTCCAGGAGAAATTTGGATGATTTCTCCATGATGGATTATAGGTGTTTCCATAAGGTTCACCCATGTAATTAACCTCTGCCATGGCAGGGTTCTCAGGATCATAAGCTTCTTCAGAAGCTACCTCTCTAGTACTGTTGGATGCATGTTGCAATCCATTCAGATTTTGAGAGATTATGTTGACCTGTTGAGTCAACATTTTGTTCTGAGCCAATATGGCGTTCAGAGCATCAATTTCAAGAACTCCTTTCTTCTGAGGTATCCCACTATTCACGGAATTCCTCTCAGAGGTATACATGAACTGGTTGTTTGCAACCATGTCAATGAGTTCTTGAGCCTCTTCAGGCGTTTTCTTCAGGTGAATAGATCCACCTGCAGAATGGTCCAATGACATTTTCGAAAATTCAGATAGACCATAATAGAATATATCTAATAGGGTCCATTCTGAAAACATGTCAGATGGACATCTTTTGGTCAGCTGCTTGTATCTTTCCCAAGCTTCATAGAGGGATTCACCATCTTTTTGTTTGAAAGTTTGAACATCCACTCTCAGCTTGCTCAACGTTTGAGGAGGAAAGAATTTATCCAAGAAGGCAGTGACCAGCTTATCCCAGGAGTCCAGGCTATCCTTAGGTTGTGAATCCAACCATATTCTAGCTCTGTCTCTTACAGCAAAAGGGAAAAGCATGAGTCTGTAGACTTCAGGATCAACTCCATTCGTCTTTACAGTCTCACAGATCTGCAAGAACTCAGTTAAAAACTGATAAGGATCTTCAGATGGAAGTCCATAAAACTTGCAGTTTTGTTGCATTAATGCAACTAGTTGAGGCTTAAGCTCAAAGTTATTGGCTCCAATGGCAGGAATGGAGATGCTTCTTCCATCAAACTTGGATGTTGGCTTTGTGAAGTCACCAAGCATTCTCCT
Source organism: Arachis hypogaea (assembly GCF_003086295.3). Lineage (NCBI taxonomy): Eukaryota > Viridiplantae > Streptophyta > Magnoliopsida > Fabales > Fabaceae > Arachis > Arachis hypogaea. The sequence goes on from NC_092037.1 coordinate 39,917,360, forward strand.
TGCATTATTATTATTATTATTTTCGGCTGCCATGTCCTTCTCTTGTTCGAAAATTTCTGAAAGGTTGTTTCTGGATTGTTGTAATTTAGCTTCTCTTAATTTTCTCTTCAGAGTCCTTTCAGGTTCTGGATCAACTTCAACAAGAGTGCCTTTTTCCCTGTTCCTGCTCATATGAAAGAGAAGAAAACAAGAAGAGAAAGAAGAATCCTCTATGTCACAGTATAGAGATTCCTTTATGTTAGTAGAAGAAGAAAGGGGTAGAAGAATCCAAATACAAGGGATATAAGAAGTTCGGATTCTTAGATGAAGAGAGGTGAAGAGAAGTGTTAGTAATTAATTAATTAAATAGAATAAGAGAAGAGAAAAGAAATTTCGAAAAATAATTTTTGAAAAAGGGGTTAGTGATTTTCGAAAATTAAAGATAAGATAAGTTTAAAATTAAAACTTAAAACAAAAAGAATTTTTGAAAAAGAGATGGAGAATTTTCGAAAATTAGAGAGGGAGAAGTAGTTAGGTGGTTTTGAAAAAGATAAGAAACAAACAAAAAGTTAGTTAGTTGATTGAAAAAGATTTGAAATCAAATTTTGAAAAAGATAAGAGGATAAGAAGTTAGATAAGATATTTTGAAATCAAATTTTGAAAAAGATAAAATTTTTGAAAAAGATAAGATAAAAGATAAAATGATATATTTGAAAAAGATATTTTGAAAAAGATTTAATTTTAAAATTGACTTAACTAACAAGAAACTACAAGATAAGATTCTAGAACTTAAAGATTGAACCTTTCTTAACAAGAAAGTAACAAACTTCAAATTTTTGAACCAATCACATTAATTGTTAGCTAATTTTCGAAAATTTGATAAAAAGATAAGAAAAATATTTTGAAAATATTTTGAAAAATAATTTTTGAAATTTTCGAAAATTATATAAAAAATGAAAAAGATATGATTTTTGAAAAAGATTTTGAAAAGATAAGATTTTTAAAATTGAAATTTTGACTTGACTTGTAAGAAACAACTAATTTTGAAAATTTTTGACTAAGTCAACCCAAAATTTCGAAAATTTGGAGGAAAATAAGGAAAAGATATTTTTTTGATATTTGAATTTTTAATTATGAGAGAGAAAAACAACAAAAATACTCGATGCATGAAATTTTTAGATCAAAACAATGAATGCATGCAAGAATGCTATGAATGTCAAGATGAACACCAAGAACACTTTGAAGATCATGATGAACATCAAGAACATAATTTTGAAAAATTTTTGATGCAAAGAAAACATGCAAGACACCAAACTTAGAAATCTTTAATGTATGAAAAATATGAATGCAAAAATGCACATGAAAAACAACAAAAGACACAAAACAAGAAATCATCAAGATCAAACAAGAAGACTTGTCAAGAACAACTTGAAGATCATGAAGAACACTATGAATGCATGAGATTTTCGAAAAATGCAATAAAAATTTTAAAAACATGCAATTGACACCAAACTTAAAAATTGACTCAAGACTCAAACAAGAAACACAAAATATTTTTGATTTTTATGATTTTCTAATTTTTTTGTATTTTTATTTTATTTTTTTGAAAATATTCTTTTAGAAAAACGAAAATAAAAGAAAAATTTTGAAAAAGATTTTTGAAAAGAAAATTACCCAATCTGAGCAACAAGATGAACCGTCAGTTGTCCATACTCGAACAATCCCCGGCAACGGCGCCAAAAACTTGGTGGACGAAATTGTGATTAAAGAGTTTCAGGCATTGTTAGAGAAGCTCACAACTCCGTTCAACTAACCAGCAAGTGTACTGGGTCGTCCAAGTAATAAACCTTACGTGAGTAAGGGTCGATCCCACAGAGATTGTTGGTATGAAGCAAGCTATGGTCACCTTGCAAATCTTAGTTAGGCGGATTAAATTGGTTTATGGGTTTCGAAAATAGAAATAAGAGAATAGATTATAAAAAGGATAGAAGACTTATGCAGATTCATTGGTGGGAATTTCAGATAAGCGAATGGAGATGCTGCATGGCTCAAGGACGCCTGCTCTCCTATTGCTTCTACTCAATTCTTCTTACTCCTTTCCATGGCAAGCTTTGTATAGGGGTTCACCATCAGCGGTGGCTACTTTCAATCCTCTCGGGAAAATGATCCTATGCGGCTGTCACTCGCACGGCTAATCGTCTGGAGGCATCACCCATGGTTGATGGCTACATCCCATCCTCGCAGTGAAAGCTAATGCTCACGCACTCTGTCACAGTACGGCTAATCACTGGTTGGTTCCCGCTCCTACTGGAATAGAATCCCTTGATTCTTTTGCGTCTGTCACTAACGCCCAGCACTTGCAAGTTTGAAGCACGTCACAGTCATTCATTACCGGAATCCTACTCGGAATACCACAGACAAGGTTAGACTTTCCGGATTCCCAGGATCCTACTCGGAATACCGCAGACAAGGTGAGACTTTCCGGATCCTCATAAATGCCGCCATCTATCTAGCTTATACCACGAAGATTCTGTTGGGGAATCTAAGAGATACACATTCAAGCTCGGTTGCATGTAGAACGGAAGTGGTTGTCAATCACGTGCGTTCATAAGTGAGAATGATAATGAGGGTTAATTATCATCACATTCATCATGTTCTTGGGTACGAATGAATATCTTGGAATAAGAATAAGAGAGATTTGAATAAAAGAAAATAGAATTGCATTAATACTTGAGGTACAGCAGAGCTCCACACCCTTAATCTATGGTGTGCAGAAACTCCACCGTTGAAAATACATAAGTAAAGGGTTCAGGCATGGCCGAATGGCCAGCCCCCAAAACGTGATCACAGGATTCAAAATACAATCCAGGATGATAATATGATAGTAAAAAGTTCTATTTATAATAAACTAGCTCCTAGGGTTTACATGAGTAAGTAATTGATGCATAAATCCACTTCCGGGGCCCACTTGGTGTATGTTTGGGCTGAGCTTGATCAATCCACGAGTTGAGGCTTCTCTTGGAGTTGAACTCCGAGTTATGACGTGTTTTGGGCGTTCAACTCCGGATCATGACGTTTTTCTGGCGTTTAACTCCAGACAGCAGCATGAACTTGGCGTTCAACGCCAAGTTACGTCATCATTCGTCGAATAAAGTATGGACTATTATATATTTCTGGAAAGCCCTGGATGTCTACTTTCCAACGCCGTTGAGAGCGCGCCAATTGGAGTTCTGTAGCTCCAGAAAATCCATTTCGAGTGCAGGGAGGTCAGATTCCAACAGCATCAGCAGTCCTTTTGTCAGCCTTTTTCAGAGTTTTGCTCAAGTCCCTCAATTTCAGCCAGAATTTACCTGAAATCACAGAAAAACACACAAACTCATAGTAAAGTCCAGAAATGTGAATTTAACATAAAAACTAATGAAAACATCCCTAAAAGTAGCTCAAACCTACTAAAAACTATCTAAAAACAATGCCAAAAAGCGTATAAATTATCCGCTCATCACAACACCAAACTTAAATTGTTGCTTGTCCCCAAGCAACTGAAAATCAATTAGGATAAAAAGAAGAGAATATATTATAAATTCCAGAATATCAATGAATATTAATTTAATTAGATGAGCGGGACTTGTAGCTTTTTGTTTCTGAACAGTTTTGGCATCTCACTTTTTCCTTTGAAGTTTAGAGTGATTAGCTTCTCTAGGAACTTAGAATTTCGGATAGTGTTATTGACTTTCCTACTTAAGCATGTTGATTCTTGAACACAGCTACTTATGAGTCTTGGTCGTGGCCCTAAGCACTTTGTTTTCCAGTATTACCACCGGATACACAAATGCCACAGACACATAACTGGGTGAACCTTTTTAGATTGTGACTTAGCTTTGCTATAATCCCCAATTAGTGGTGTCCAGAGCTCTTAAGCACACTCTTTTGCTTTGGATCACGACTTTAACCACTCAGTCTCAAGTTTTTCACTTGGACCTTCATGACACAAGCACATGGTTAGGGACAGCTTGATTTAGCCGCTTAGGCCTGGATTTAATTTCCTTAGGCCCTCCTATCCATTGATGCTCAAAGCCTTGGATCCTTTTTACCCTTGCCTTTTGGTTTTAAGGGCTATTGGCTTTTTCTACTGCTCCTTCTTTTTTTTTTTTCGCAAGCTTCCTTTTTCACTGCTTTTTCTTGCTTCAAGAATCAATTTCATGATTTTTTTCAGATCATCAATAACATTTCTCTTTGTTCATCATTCTTTCAAGAGCCAACAATTTTAACACTCATAAACAACAATATCAAAAGACATATGCACTGCTCAATCATTCATTCAGAAAACAAAAAGTATTGTCACCACATCAATATAATTAAATTAAATTCAAGGATAAATTCGAAATTTATGTACTTCTTATTCTTTTGAATTAAAACATTTTTCATTTAAGAGAGGTGAAGGATTAATGGATTTTATTCATAGCTTTAAGGCATGGTTACATACTAATGATCATGAAATAAAGACACAAAACATAGATAAACATAATACTAAAAACCAAAAACAGAAAGAAATAAAGAACAAGGAATGAATCCACCTTTAGTGGCGTCTTCTTCTTGAAGGACCAATGATGTTCTTCAGCTCTTCTATGTCCCTTCCTTGCCTTTGTTGCTCCTCCCTCATTGCTCTTTGATCTTCTCTTATTTCTTGGAGAATGATGGAGTGCTCATGATGTTCCACCCTTAATTGTTCCACATTATGGCTCAAATCTTCTAAGGAGGTATTGAGTTGCTCCCAATAGTTGTTGGGAGGAAAGTGCATTCCTTGAGGCATCTCAGGAATTTGTTGATGGTGAGCTTCCTCATGTTCTTCTTGAGGGCCGTGAGGAACTTCTCTTGTTTGCTCCATCCTTTTCTTGGTGATGGGCTTGTCTTCTTCAATGGAGACATCTCCATCTATGATAACTCCAGCTGAGTAACATAGATGGCAAATAAGGTGAGGGAAGGCTAGCCGTGCCATGGGTGAGGACTTGTCGGCTATTTTGTAGAGTTCATTGGAGATGACCTCATGAACCTCTACTTCTTCTCCAATCATGATGCTATGGATCATGATGGCCCGATCCACAGTAACTTCAGATCGGTTGCTAGTAGGAATGATGGATCTTTGGATGAACTCCAACCATCCTCTAGCCACATGCTTGAGGTCCAGTCTTCTTAGTTGGACTGGCTTGCCTTTGGAGTCTATTCTCCATTAGGCGCCTACCACACATATGTCCATTAGGACTTGGTCCAACCTTTGATTAAAGTTGACCCTTCTAGTGTAGGGGCGTTCATCTCCTTGCATCATGGGTAAGTGAAACGCCAACCTCACATTTTCCGGACTAAAATCTAAGTATTTCCCCCGAACCATTGTGAGATAGTTCTTTGGATTCGGGTTCATACTTTGATCATGGTTCCTAGTGATCCATGCATTGGCATAGAACTCTTGAACCATCAATATTCCGACTTGTTGCATGGGGTTGGTTATAACTTCCCACCCTCTTCTTTGGATCTCATGTCGGATTTCCGGATACTCATTCTTTTTGAGCTTGAAAGGGACCTCGGGGATCACCTTCTTCTTTGCCACAACATCATAGAAGTGGTCTTGATGGCTCTTGGAGATGAATCTCTCCTTTTCCCATGACTCGGAGGTGGAAGCTTTTGTCTTCCCTTTCCCTTTTCTAGAGGATACTCCGGCCTTAGGTGCCATTGATGGTAATGGAAAAACAAAAAGCTTATGCTTTTACCACACCAAACTTAAAATTTTGCTCGCCCTCGAGCAAGAAAGAAAAGAAAAGGAGAAGAAGAAGAAGAAATAGGGAAGAGAGGGAGAAGAGTTGGTTCGGCTATGTGGGAGAATGTGGGTTTGTGATGTGGGAAAATGAAGAAGAGTGGAAGGGTATTTATAGGGAGAGGGGAGGGTATAGGTTCGGCCAATTTGGGTGGGAATGGGTGGGAAAATGAATTTGAATTTTATGAAGGTAGGTGGGGTTTATGGGGAAGAGGAGGTTGATGTGAATGGTGAATGGGGTAATTGGGAAGAGGAATTGAGGTGATTGGTGAAGGTTTTTGGGAAGTGTGATATGGGGAAGAGTGAAATGAGATTTGGATTAGGAGAGTGTGATTAGGATTAAAGAAAAGGTGGGAATGTGGTAGGTGGGGATCCTGTGGGGTCCACAGATCCTGAGGTAGGGATCTTGTGGGGCCCACAGATCCTGAGATGAAAAGAAATACCATTCCTTCACCATATAGGCATGTAAAATGCCTTTATGCATCATTTTGGCGTTCAAACTCCCATTGATGCACGTTCTGGGCGTTCAACGCCCATGTAATGCATGTTTCTGGCGTTGAACGCCAGTTTCATGCTTGTTACTGGCGTTCAGCGCCAGTTTGTCCTCTCTGTGCACATTCCTGGCATTAAACGCCAGGTTGTTGCTTGTTTCTGGCGTTCAGCGCCAGAATGGTGCTCTGTTCTGGCGTTGAACGCCAGCCAGATGCATCTTACTGGCGTTGAACGCCAGTCTGCGCTGCCTCCAGGGTGAACATTTTTTTCTCCTGTTTTTGACTCTGTTTTTAATTTTTTTGATTTTTTCGTGACTCCTCATGATCATGTACCTAATTAGACACAAAAATAACAAAGAAACAAAATAAAATAAAATTAGATAAATAAATTTGGGTTGCCTCCCAACAAGCGCTTCTTTAATGTCAATAGCTTGACAGTGGCTCTCATGGAGCCACTAGGAGATCAGGTCAATTTTAGTGTGTAGTCCCCACACCAAACTTAGAGTTTGGATATGGAGTTTGAACACCAAACTTAGAGTTTGGTTGTGGCCTCACAACACCAAACTTAGAGTTTGACTGTGTGGGCTCTTCTTGACCTTGAACTGAGAGAAGTTCTTCATGCTTACTCTCTTTTGTCACAGAGGGATGGCCATGTGCCTTAAACACAAGGTAGTCCCCATTCAATTGAAGGACTAACTCACCTCTGTTGACATCTATCACAGCTTCTGATGTGGCTAGGAAAGGTCTTCCTAGGATGATGCATTCATCATCTTCCTTCCTAGTGTCTAGGATTATGAAATCAGCAGGGATGTAAAGGCCTTCAACCTTTACTAGCACGTCCTCTACTATTCCATAAGCTTGTCTCAATGACTTATCTGCCAATTGCAATGAGAACAAGGCAGGTTGTACCTCAATGATTCCCAGCTTCTCCATTACAAAGAGTGGCATAAGATTTATCCCTGACCCCAGATCACATAGAGCTTTTTCAAAGTTCATGGTGCCAATGGTACAAGGTATTAAGAACTTGCCAGGATCTTGTTTCTTTTGAGGTAGAGTTTTCTGAATCCAAGTATCTAGTTCACTAATGAGCAAGGGAGGTTCACTTTCCCAAGTCTCATTACCAAACAGCTTGGCATTCAGCTTCATGATAGCTCCTAAATATTGAGCCACTTGCTCTCCAGTCACATCTTCATCCTCTTCAGAGGAAGAATAGTCTTCAGAGCTCATGAATGGCAGAAGGAGGTTTAGTGGAATCTCTATGGTCTCTAGATGAGCCTCAGATTCCTCTGGATCCTTAATAGGAAACTCCTTCTTGCTTGAAGGACGTCCCAGGAGGTCTTTCTCACTAGGATTTTCGTCCTCCTCCTCCCTAGTGCATTCGGCCACTTTGATCAAATCAATGGCCTTGCACTCTCCTTTTGGATTCTCTTCTGTATTGCTTGGGAGAATACTGGGGGGAGTTTCAATGACTTTCTTACTCAGCTGGCCCACTTGTGCCTCCAAATTTCTAATGGAGGATCTTGTTTCATTCATGAAACTGAAAGTGGCTTTTGATAGATCAGAGAAAATATTGGCTAAATTAGAAGTGTTTTGTTCAGAATTCTCTGTCTGTTGCTGAGAAGATGATGGATATAGCTTACTATTATTCAGCCTATTGCGTCCACCATTGTTAAAGCCTTGTTGAGGCTTTTGTTGATCCTTCCAGGAGAAATTTGGATGATTTCTCCATGATGGATTATAGGTGTTTCCATAAGGTTCACCCATGTAATTAACCTCTGCCATGGCAGGGTTCTCAGGATCATAAGCTTCTTCAGAAGCTACCTCTCTAGTACTGTTGGATGCATGTTGCAATCCATTCAGATTTTGAGAGATTATGTTGACCTGTTGAGTCAACATTTTGTTCTGAGCCAATATGGCGTTCAGAGCATCAATTTCAAGAACTCCTTTCTTCTGAGGTATCCCACTATTCACGGAATTCCTCTCAGAGGTATACATGAACTGGTTGTTTGCAACCATGTCAATGAGTTCTTGAGCCTCTTCAGGAGTTTTCTTCAGGTGAATAGATCCACCTGCAGAATGGTCCAATGACATTTTCGAAAATTCAGATAGACCATAATAGAATATATCTAATAGGGTCCATTCTGAAAACATGTCAGATGGACATCTTTTGGTCAGCTGCTTGTATCTTTCCCAAGCTTCATAGAGGGATTCACCATCTTTTTGTTTGAAAGTTTGAACATCCACTCTCAGCTTGCTCAACTTTTGAGGAGGAAAGAATTTAACCAAGAAGGCAGTGACCAGCTTATCCCAGGAGTCCAGGCTATCCTTAGGTTGTGAATCCAACCATATTCTAGCTCTGTCTCTTACAGCAAAAGGGAAAAGCATGAGTCTGTAGACTTCAGGATCAACTCCATTCGTCTTTACAGTCTCACAGATCTGCAAGAACTCAGTTAAAAACTGATAAGGATCTTCAGATGGAAGTCCATAAAACTTGCAGTTTTGTTGCATTAATGCAACTAGTTGAGGCTTAAGCTCAAAGTTATTGGCTCCAATGGCAGGAATGGAGATGCTTCTTCCATCAAACTTGGATGTTGGCTTTGTGAAGTCACCAAGCATTCTCCTTGCATTATTATTATTATTATTTTCGGCTGCCATGTCCTTCTCTTGTTCGAAAATTTCTGAAAGGTTGTTTCTGGATTGTTGTAATTTAGCTTCTCTTAATTTTCTCTTCAGAGTCCTTTCAGGTTCTGGATCAACTTCAACAAGAGTGCCTTTTTCCCTGTTCCTGCTCATATGAAAGAGAAGAAAACAAGAAGAGAAAGAAGAATCCTCTATGTCACAGTATAGAGATTCCTTTATGTTAGTAGAAGAAGAAAGGGGTAGAAGAATCCAAATACAAGGGATATAAGAAGTTCGGATTCTTAGATGAAGAGAGGTGAAGAGAAGTGTTAGTAATTAATTAATTAAATAGAATAAGAGAAGAGAAAAGAAATTTCGAAAAATAATTTTTGAAAAAGGGGTTAGTGATTTTCGAAAATTAAAGATAAGATAAGTTTAAAATTAAAACTTAAAACAAAAAGAATTTTTGAAAAAGAGATGGAGAATTTTCGAAAATTAGAGAGGGAGAAGTAGTTAGGTGGTTTTGAAAAAGATAAGAAACAAACAAAAAGTTAGTTAGTTGATTGAAAAAGATTTGAAATCAAATTTTGAAAAAGATAAGAGGATAAGAAGTTAGATAAGATATTTTGAAATCAAATTTTGAAAAAGATAAAATTTTTGAAAAAGATAAGATAAAAGATAAAATGATATATTTGAAAAAGATATTTTGAAAAAGATTTAATTTTAAAATTGACTTAACTAACAAGAAACTACAAGATAAGATTCTAGAACTTAAAGATTGAACCTTTCTTAACAAGAAAGTAACAAACTTCAAATTTTTGAACCAATCACATTAATTGTTAGCTAATTTTCGAAAATTTGATAAAAAGATAAGAAAAAGATTTTGAAAATATTTTGAAAAATAATTTTTGAAATTTTCGAAAATTATATAAAAAATGAAAAAGATATGATTTTTGAAAAAGATTTTGAAAAGATAAGATTTTTAAAATTGAAATTTTGACTTGACTTGTAAGAAACAACTAATTTTGAAAATTTTTGACTAAGTCAACCCAAAATTTCGAAAATTTGGAGGAAAATAAGGAAAAGATATTTTTTTGATATTTGAATTTTTAATTATGAGAGAGAAAAACAACAAAAATACTCGATGCATGAAATTTTTAGATCAAAACAATGAATGCATGCAAGAATGCTATGAATGTCAAGATGAACACCAAGAACACTTTGAAGATCATGATGAACATCAAGAACATAATTTTGAAAAATTTTTGATGCAAAGAAAACATGCAAGACACCAAACTTAGAAATCTTTAATGTATGAAAAATATGAATGCAAAAATGCACATGAAAAACAACAAAAGACACAAAACAAGAAATCATCAAGATCAAACAAGAAGACTTGTCAAGAACAACTTGAAGATCATGAAGAACACTATGAATGCATGAGATTTTCGAAAAATGCAATAAAAATTTTAAAAACATGCAATTGACACCAAACTTAAAAATTGACTCAAGACTCAAACAAGAAACACAAAATATTTTTGATTTTTATGATTTTCTAATTTTTTTGTATTTTTATTTTATTTTTTTGAAAATATTCTTTTAGAAAAACGAAAATAAAAGAAAAATTTTGAAAAAGATTTTTGAAAAGAAAATTACCCAATCTGAGCAACAAGATGAACCGTCAGTTGTCCATACTCGAACAATCCCCGGCAACGGCGCCAAAAACTTGGTGGACGAAATTGTGATTAAAGAGTTTCAGGCATTGTTAGAGAAGCTCACAACTCCGTTCAACTAACCAGCAAGTGTACTGGGTCGTCCAAGTAATAAACCTTACGTGAGTAAGGGTCGATCCCACAGAGATTGTTGGTATGAAGCAAGCTATGGTCACCTTGCAAATCTTAGTTAGGCGGATTAAATTGGTTTATGGGTTTCGAAAATAGAAATAAGAGAATAGATTATAAAAAGGATAGAAGACTTATGCAGATTCATTGGTGGGAATTTCAGATAAGCGAATGGAGATGCTGCATGGCTCAAGGACGCCTGCTCTCCTATTGCTTCTACTCAATTCTTCTTACTCCTTTCCATGGCAAGCTTTGTATAGGGGTTCACCATCAGCGGTGGCTACTTTCAATCCTCTCGGGAAAATGATCCTATGCGGCTGTCACTCGCACGGCTAATCGTCTAGAGGCATCACCCATGGTTGATGGCTACATCCCATCCTCGCAGTGAAAGCTAATGCTCACGCACTCTGTCACAGTACGGCTAATCACTGGTTGGTTCCCGCTCCTACTGGAATAGAATCCATTGATTCTTTTGCGTCTGTCACTAACGCCCAGCACTTGCAAGTTTGAAGCACGTCACAGTCATTCATTACTGGAATCCTACTCGGAATACCACAGACAAGGTTAGACTTTCCGGATTCCCAGGATCCTACTCGGAATACCACAGACAAGGTGAGACTTTCCGGATCCTCATAAATGCCGCCATCTATCTAGCTTATACCACGAAGATTCTGTTGGGGAATCTAAGAGATACACATTCAAGCTCGGTTGCATGTAGAACGGAAGTGGTTGTCAATCACGTGCGTTCATAAGTGAGAATGATAATGAGGGTTACTTATCATCACATTCATCATGTTCTTGGGTACGAATGAATATCTTGGGATAAGAATAAGAGAGATTTGAATAAAAGAAAATAGAATTGCATTAATACTTGAGGTACAGCAGAGCTCCACACCCTTAATCTATGGTGTGCAGAAACTCCACCGTTGAAAATACATAAGTAAAGGGTTCAGGCATGGCCGAATGGCCAGCCCCCAAAACGTGATCACAGGATTCAAAATACAATCCAGGATGATAATATGATAGTAAAAAGTTCTATTTATAATAAACTAGCTCCTAGGGTTTACATGAGTAAGTAATTGATGCATAAATCCACTTCCGGGGCCCACTTGGTGTATGTTTGGGCTGAGCTTGATCAATCCACGAGCTGAGGCTTCTCTTGGAGTTGAACTCCGAGTTATGACGTGTTTTGGGCGTTCAACTCCGGATCATGACGTTTTTCTGGCGTTTAACTCCAGACAGCAGCATGAACTTGGCGTTCAACGCCAAGTTACGTCGTCGTCATTCGAATAAAGTATGGACTATTATATATTGCTGGAAAGCCCTGGATGTCTACTTTCCAACGCCATTGAGAGCGCGCCAATTGGAGTTTTGTAGCTCCAGAAAATCCATTTCGAGTGCAGGGAGGTCAGATTCCAACAGCATCAGCAGTCCTTTTGTCAGCCTTTTTCAGAGTTTTGCTCAAGTCCCTCAATTTCAGCCAGAATTTACCTGAAATCACAGAAAAACACACAAACTCATAGTAAAGTCCAGAAATGTGAATTTAACATAAAAACTAATGAAAACATCCCTAAAAGTAGCTCAAACCTACTAAAAACTATCTAAAAACAATGCCAAAAAGCGTATAAATTATCCGCTCATTGTACGAAGGGATTTCTGTCGATTTAGAGACTATATCTACAACGCGACTGTTTTTATGAAATTCTTTATTGGCAAAAATCCTAACGTCAGCCTTTCCCTACGGCGCCTGGTCAACTCTGGTACCTCATCGTCGCCATTGACTATTACACCAACTGGATCGAGGCCGAACCCCTGGCGTCCATCACGGCAGCCCAGTGCAGAAAATTCCTTTGGCGACAGGTCATAACCCGGTTCGGGATCCTCGAAATTGTCATCTCAGATAACGGAACCCAATTCACCGATAGAAAATTCAGAGAATTTCTAGAAGGCATGCATGTATCCCACCGCTTCAGCTCGGTAGAACACCCCCAAACAAACGGGCAAGTGGAATCCGCAAATAAAATAATTGTCAAAGAACTGAAAAAGCGACTCGATGCAGCCAAGGGGCTGTGGGCCGACGAACTCGGGTCAGTTTTATGGTCGTACCGAACAACCCCCCAATCAACCACCGGAGAAACCCCTTTCCGACTAACATACGGCGTGGAGGCTATCATCCCAGTAGAGATAGGAGACCCAAGCCCAAGGAGAACGGTCGGGGGTAATGACGAAGAAGCAGAGCGAGACCTCATCGACGAGGTAAGAAGCATAGCCCACATCAGAGAGCTAGCCTTAAAACAAAGAATCAGTCTAAGGTACAACCACGGCGTCATCCGACGAGAATTCGCACCCAACGACCTCGTCCTACGACGAAACGACGTCGGAGCCCCGACCCCGGGGAAAGGAAAGCTCACCCCCAATTAGGAAGGACCTTACAGAATCAAAGCCGTGATCGGAAAAGGAGCATACAAGCTCGAGCGGCTAAACGGCAAAGAAATCCCGAGGACATGGAACGCCGCCAACTTACGACGATACCACACCTAGACTAACCCCCATTGGTCATCCCTTAACTTTATTTCTTTCTTCTTATATTGTTCCTCTCCTTTGTTTTTTTTTTTTTTGCCCTTTATTTACATTTTAAGTGTCAATATCGGGTACTCTTTCCCGCCATAAACGGAGGGTTTTAACGAGGCCCAACCATTAATAAAATTCCATTAAGCTATTTTTCTCTCCCTAAATGAGGAACAAAAACACGGCTACAACTAGGGGGACTGATCACCCCCCGGCCCAAAGTACGGATATCCACGAGAAATCAACCCCACGACGGTCCATTCGCCCCAAACAAAGGATACGAATAACCAAAATACAGAACAGCTTAAAACGGAATATAGGAAAAGGCCCGAACGGCCTAAACGATATTAAAAGCAAGTCCAAAACCACGAGTTTACGGTTACACGGCCACATGGCCAAAAAAACACAAAACAATCCAAAATAGAAAAGTCACAATAAAAAATTAATCAAGGCTGACAATCTCGCCATCTCGGACAGTCTTAAAAGCTCCCATCACGAACACGTCCGCTCCGGGCACCAACACCAGAGCCTGGGCCCTCATCGTCTCCTCGGTAGCAGCAATAGCCTCTTTCACATCAGCAAGCAACACAGTCTTCTCCTCTCTCAAACCCACAACCTCCGCCTGCAAACCAGCCACCTCATCCTTCAACGTACCAACATCATCCAAAAGCACGGCTGATCGGGACTCGGCATCCGAAGCCTTCCTCCTCTCTTCACCAAGTTGAGACAAAAGTGAAGTCTCAACCTAGGAAAGATGAAGGATCTCAGCACCAGACTCCTCGGATGCCATCATTGCCCGCTCCTTCGCCGACTTGGCATCCGCAAGCAACCCCTTCAGCCTCGCCACCTCGACCTGAGACTGACGAAACTTCTTATCCAAAAGGCCCACCTGTGCCATCACAGGCTCGACCTTCCGAACAATCACAGCAGAACGAAGAAGGGAACGATAAAGAGACTTAGCCTGAAAAGTCACATCACATTCACGGAAAAAATCTTCCATACCAGGCATAAGGAACTGATCGATGAAAGCTGGGGCATCGAAACGGCGATCCATCACCGACGGAACCGCACCTTCCCCATCCACCAAATTCTCACTATCATCATCCTCTGACCGCTTTTGCTTACGAGAAGCACCCTCCGGTGACACCACAACCACGTCGTCATCAGCTCCCACACCCCGACCTAACCCTTCGGTCCCACTGATAAACCCCAATTTGACGGTTTATCTTGTATTGAATTTAGGGTATTTTGTAGACCTTTTCTCACATTTACCCAATGAATTAGCATGGTTTTGTATATTATCCCTTAATTGTGCTTAAGAGTGAAAACATGCTTTTTAGGTCTTAAAATAAATAAATTTAATTCACCTTGATTCCATTAGATGCCTTGATATGTTTGTTATGTGATTTAAGGTTTAGGAGGCAAAGATTGGATCAAGGGAATGAAGAAAGAAAGCATGAAAAGTGGAGAACTCATGAAGAAATGAAAGAACCGGAAAGCTGTCAAGCCGACCTCTTCGCACTTAAATGACCATAACTTGAGCTACAGAGGTCCAAATGATGCAGTTCTAGTTGGGTTGAAAAGCTAACATCCGGGGCTTCGAAACGATATAAGATTTGCTATGGTTGAACCGCGGATGGTGACGCGTACGCGCACTGTACGTGCACGCGTCGTTGCTGCCATATGGTCCACTTAAAGCAATACGTGGCCAGCGAATTCTAAAGCCTTGTGGGCCCAATCCAACTCATTTCTGATGCTATTTAAGCCAAGGATTGAAGGGGGAATGGGGATACTTTTCATACTTTAGAAGTTAGTTACCATTAGTTTAGTTTAGCTTAGTTTAGTAGTGAGAGTTAGTTTCTAGAGAGAGAAGTGAGTTTCTCACTTCTCTCTAGGATTAGGATTAGGATTAGTTCTTAGATCTAGGTTTTAATCTTTGCTTTCTTCTACTTCTACCTTTCAATTATTTGTTGTTACATTCATCTTCCTCTATTCTTTTGTTGTAATTTCCGTTATGTTGTTCTTATACTTTGTTGTAGATCTACTTTTGTTCCTCCTATTCTCTTTCAATTCAATTAGAGGTAATTCATAATAATTGTGTTCATTTGATTTGTTATTGTTTAATTCCTTGCAATTGAGTAGTGTAGATTTACTTTTCTTGCAATTTTACTATGCTTTCCTTTTATGCCTTCCAAGTGTTTGATGAAATGCTTGGTTGGATTTTAGAGTAGAATTTTATACTCTTGGCTTGGAAAGGTAACTTAGGAGCTCTTGAGTTACTAATGTCCAAGTAATTGATGATTGGGATCCATTGACTCTAGTTCTCACTAATTGAATTAGTGAAGAGTTAGGACTTATGGACTAGGATTGATATAGCTCATTTGACTTTCCTTTACTACTAGTTAGAGGATGATTTAATGAGATTAATCCTTGCCAATTCTCATATTGTGGTTAGTGATTAGGATAGAGATCCTTGACCACCAACCCTTGCCAAGACCTTTTTAGGCCTTAGTTTACTTTCTTGCCATTTATCTTTCATGTTTCTTATTAAAACCCCAAAAATAACTCACAACCAATAACAAAACACTTCATTACAATTCCTAGGGAGAACGAACCGAGGTTTGAATACTTCGGTTATTAATTTTAGGGGTTTGTTTTAGTGACAAACAACTTTTTGTATGAAAGGATTAGTGATTGGTTTAGAAACTATACTTGCAACGAGAATTCATTTGTGAAATTCTAAACCATCAAGAATCCAATCATCACCCACCCCCAGTCAATGTGAGATCCTCAGAGACAGTCCTCGCGTCACCACTAGGCCGCGAGGTCGGAGTAGAAGGAGTACCACCCGAAGGAGTCCCCTGAGATAACTGAGCCTTCAACCTTGCAAGAGTTGTCAAACCCCCAGCCATCTCAACTGCAAAAAGAAAAGAAAAGTCTAAGTACCCAACTCGGAAAGCCAAAAAAAAATCTCACACACCAACATAGGTTCGACAGGCAACGGGATCACCCATTACGTCCCGGGGATTAAGAGGACGCTCCCCAAACAACTGCCACAGAACAAGAGTGACGTCCCGATCCTCCGCAGTCAAGAACTCCTGCGTCACCCGAGTAAGGACGGATGGCCCCGCCCCAAAATTCCAATATGTGGGGAACCGTCCCTCACCTTCCAACGTCAACCAAAACGGATGATGTCCCCTTGCAGGACGGACTTTAAAATACCCACTCTTAAACCCATGAAAGGAATCATCATACAAACCGAAGACCCGACGATGAGGCTGAGCTCTAAAAGACACAAACCCCTTCTTGTGCTTCCCCTCCTTAGTCGGAAGGGTACACAAAAAGAGAAAGAGAAAGACATTCACCGAGGCAGGAAGCTCCAAAAACTCACACACAAGCTCGAAAGATCGAATCGCTGCCCAGCTATTCGGATGCAATTGGGACGGCGCCACAGAGCACCAACTCAATAGCTGCTGGACAAAAGGAGAAAAAGGGAGTCGCATGCCAAGTCGGGTGAACATCGCCTCGTACACCCACATCCAATCCGGAACGGTCAGTGAGTCGAGGTTGGTGTAGCAAACCCTCTCATCAACCCCAAGAAGGGAAAGCTCATAATGGCGTTCGGCGTTGCCACCCCCACAAACAGCCCCCTGATCACGGAGCCGCTGGAGGTCCGCCTCCGTCATCCGCGACGGCGTCCCCCACACATCACTAGTAACCCAGGAATAAAGGGAAGGAACACCCCCACTGGGGCCACCGGAGCCCTCATACCTCAGTCCTCCGACGAGCCATACCTAAAACAGCGATGAGCACCACCGTCAGCCAAACCTCGCGGTAGAAAACGGTGGAAGAAACCAAATAGACATCACTACGCACTACTAAACAGTGGCGCTCATCCCCCTCACAAAACCTACTACCCCATGGAAGGCAAGAACCACCATACAGAGACCATCATATGCCAGACACAATCCCAACCCATACTAAACAAACATAAAACAAAAATAGCTTTGCAGACAAATACAAATCACATAAGAGATAGAGAAGGATACCAACCTGATAACGCGGAAGATGAGCCTGAAAACAATGGAGCAAGGAAGCAGAAAACTCAAACTCGAAGAAACACTATACACAACAGAGAGAAGGAGATTTTTTCAAAAAGAGAGTTAGAGAGAAATGAAACAAACGAGGAAAGTAAGAAGGAAAGCCAAAACGGTTTCAAAAAGGGCAGAAAGACGCCAATAACCCTGAAAAGTAGAAAGAAATGTAGGGGCAACAAGGGAAATTCACTTAAAAATATCCCCTCACAATAAATGCCCCCTCGGAGAAGAAAACCAATGAAGAACGCCTCGAAAAACGCAACGGGCGCAGGGAAACAGAAGAGTCGCGCTAGACCAAAACGGCCAAACCAAAACTTCGGCACAGCCATACAAAGCAGGGCCGACACACCGACCTCTCTTCAAAAAAGAATCAGGCGACTACCCGAGAAAAACAAAAGAAGGCCACCAATGGTCAAAACTACACCTCCCAGCGATAGACCGACCTCGCTTGCTCTCCCGTTGCGGGGGCAACTGTTCCGGACCCGACCCACGGATCCCGCAGCCCGGGATGATCCTTAAACCCAGTCACCCAGGTCCGGCCCATCGGAACCTTCTGGAGGGTTCCGATGTGCCCGTAGGAGTTCCCAACCAACTTACGAATTCAAACGTCTCCCTTATCTTGACCAAATAAGATAAGATAAGACATCCACCATCACTTATAAATAGAGGACCCAGGCCCCTTCAGGTAATCATCCATTCCTCACATCTTATACCTTTCAGATCCATTCTGACTTGAGCGTCGGAGTGTCTTTGCAGGTACTTCCCTCCATTGTTCCAGTCAAACGATCCGGCATCTGCCTCGACTCGCAAGTTCCCGATCCATCCCTCAACCCGTACAAGAAACATCCACTATGTAGTTTACAGTGTGAGCACTGAAATTTGTGGCATCACATAAAGCTAGAATAATTAATTTGATCCAATAATCATGAACCAATTAAATCTTTATGGAAAGGTCAACGAGTTCCATATATACTGGGACACTATTATCACATTATTATGCAAGGGTTTGAAAGAATATAAACGTTATTGAGCAGTGCTTCTTCCTTTACTCATTAGGTTAACAAAACTATAATAAGATATGGTTCTCATTATTGATATAGTGGCCTCATAATGTATGGATCTCCTTCGTCCGTATGCTAGGAATTAAGAAAGCAGACCAGAGTCACGAATAATGACTGACATTATATTGACGTCATCATGACGTTGCTGTCATCACAATTACGACCTTCATAAATATAATTTCAATAAGGAAAAGTCTAGAGGACCAGCAATTTTGTTGAATTTTGGCCAGCATATAACTAGCAGAGGAAGGTGAGTCATTGGATGAAATCTCACACCAATCTCACACCATCAAATCATTATTGATGGCTAATTGATGGCTAACAATCACAAAAATTGCTGACCCCCTAACATTGTTCTTTGAATAAAATATAATTTTTATCTTTGATACTCTGTAATTTTTTATAAAACTATTTTTAACGTTTAATTTAATTTAAATTTTTTAATATTTTTTATTTGTATAAGTTATTTTTAGACACTAACTCAATCTAAAATATTAAGAATAAAATTAAAAAAGTTAATAGTTAAATATTTAAATTCATCCATGAAAGATTATCTATTTTTTAAATTAGTATTTAAAAGATTTTTTTTAATCACATTAGTCCTTAAAAGATAAAACGTAAGTCAAATTGATCCTTCCGTTAGTTAGATGATAACGGCATGATGACGTATCACGTTAAGTGCCACATGGCGTGATGACGTGACAGGTTAATGCCACATGTCACAATATGATTGGTTGACGTGTCAGGTCAGTGACACTTAGCATGTCACGTATCACTTGACGTAAAAAAAAGTTATTTATAATCAAAATCGTCCGTAAAAGTTTAGACGTCATTTTCATTCTTAAAATTTTAAAAAGTAATCAAATTAGTCCTTATATAAATTTCTTTTATTTTTTTTCATAATATTAAATTTGAAGTATTTTTTATAGTACTAATTTTAATAATATTTTTTATACCTTAATAAATAAAATTTTTTTTACATAAAATAATAAAAATAATTAAATTATTATAAAATTATTTTGTTATTTGTATTTTAAATTTTATATTTTCAAATTGTAATTTTTTATAGTGACATTTTTTTATTTAAACAAATTTATCAAATTATTGTTGATTATATGTTTAAAAATTTAATATTTTAAGTTTATAATTTTTTCAAAATAACTACTATATTTATTTAGTGAGATATAAAAAATTAAAACATTTAAAATAACTATTATATTTATTCAGTAAAATTTAAAATGTTTAATTTCTCGTTTGTTAATATTTTAAAATAACTACTATATTTATTTAGTGAGATATAAAAGATTAGAACATTTAAAATAACTACTATATTTATTTAGTAAAATCCAAAATATTAAAACTATATTTTGGATTTCACTAAATAAATATAGTAATTATTTTAAATATTTTAAACTTTTATATTTCCCTCTATAAATATAGTAGTTATTTTAAAAAAATATATTAAAATATTAAGATTCAATAAGTGATCTCACAAATCGATTTTTCAATTATTAAGTTCTATCATATATAGTAAATAATAATAGAAATTATAATTTTAAAAAATTTAAAAGATTTAAATTTTAAAATAAATATTATATTATATAATAAGATTTAAAATATTAAATTTTTAAATATATAATCAACAATAATTTGATAAATTCTTTTAAATAAAAAAATTGCTATAAAAAGAATTATATTTTAAAAATATAAAATTTAAAATACAAATGACAAAATAATTTTATAATAATTTAAATTATTTTTATTATTTTATGTAAGAAAATTTTATTTATTAAAGAATAATATTAAAATTAGTACTATAAAAAATACTTTAAATTTAATATTATAAAAAAATAAAAGAAATTTATATAAAAATTAATTTAATTAATTTTTAAAATTTTTAAGAATAAAAATGACTTATATCTAAATTTTTAGGGACTATTTTACATCCATATCAAAAGGCATTCCTTATAATTACAGAATGTACTTTTTTGAAATAATAAACAATTCCTCCAATACACTTATTTTGTAATTTCCAATTGCAATATTTAATTGATCTGAAAAATCTCCCCTATAATGTTTTGCACGCGTCATCCCTAGATTTATCTGTTCGTAATCTCAATGAAGATATTCTGTATTGTCTCATAATTACAGAATGATGCTACTTGCATTAAAGAATGTTCATCACCCCTTTAATTTTTCAGATTTTATATGAAACATTTTTCCTTCAAATATAAAATTTCTAGGGAAAGAACATCCGCCCAATAGCAAGTTATATGGTGGTCAGAGCTGAATTATACAGAAACACCATTTAACGTGAGCGTTCAATGGGTAGGGGTCTTAGTGCATTGGGTTATTTTTTGTGCAGGTTAATTTGTCCTGGTTTCAGAGATGGCAAAACAAAAACAACCCAATTGAACGCAACGTAGTCTAGTAAGCTGCGTTTAATTCTAAAAATAGAATAAGACATTAAAAATAAATACAAAAAATAATAATACAAAAATTAGTATTTTTTATTTTATTTAATGATAAATTAAAATAAATTATAAAAATTTTATTTTATTCTTATTTTTTTATTTAAAAAATTTGAAAAAATAATAATAATAAAAAATATAATTATAAAAAATTAACAAAAATAATTAAAAAAATAAAAAATAAGTTGTGACTTCTCTATTTTTTTCTATCAAAATAAATATAAAATACACTAATTGTCTCCGAAAATAATGTCTCAATCCATAATTTATCTACCAAATATAACTGTTTCTAGTCCATGATCTATAGCCGTAGTGATGATCTTTCCCTTATAATAGGTGCACACAAGTTTGAAATTTGACTAAAGCCAATAATGGATGAAAACAGTGTGTATCTTGTGATATTATAATGCTAAAATTGAGAATTATCAAATCCATCTTAAATCTAAATAAAAAAATAACCTATCTAAATAATCGGATAAAGTACTAAATTGGTTCTCTATATTTGGACGTAATTCTATTTTAATCCTTAAAGTTTAAAGTGTCCTATTTAAATTCGAAAAAGTTTCATTTAACTTTAATATAGTCCTACCATAAAGTCAAAATTAAATAATTAACGGAATATCTTACGTGACAGCGGTGTAAGAACAAAATCGATAATATAGAGAACAAATACAAACTCCAAACGTATAAAATCAACAATAAATACATCAATACATTTATTTATCATTCTCCTTAGTTCCTAAAACTTGTATTTGTACTTTAAATTATCGACCTTTTTTCTTGTACTGCTGTCACGTAGAACATTCTATTAATTATTTAACTTTGAACTCAAAACTAAATGAAACTTTTTTTGATTCAAACAAGATATTTTAAACCTTAAGGATTAAAACAGAATTACACCAAAGATAACGAATCTTGTCGTGAATCACATAACCTTGTGGAAATTTCACACGCCGGTAGGTGGTTGCATAGGATGAAGCGAATACACCCAAAATGGGCCACCGGAGTGGCTTGACTGGGTTGCTTAAATAGCTAAAGCGTAAATTATACGTAGGCCGTGATTAAAAAAAAAATAAAAAATGAGTAGCACGGTAAAGCAAAAGAAGGGCAACCTAGTATATTTGTAACAAAAATTATGAAAGAACATGACCATATCCTAATAATTAGGGTAACTCACATTTCAATCTGACTACGATACAACAGACAGTTAGTAACGAAACATATACAAAGAATGTTATCAAATTGATTCAACGGCTTTGGTTGGAAACTTCATGCATGCTACTGCTCTGTTATCAAATTGGCACTGTTAAATAAAGCCTCTTCCAACTCCAAATGGGAAAAGAATACCAGATGTCATCAGAGTTAATTTGAATACGAAAACCCCGTTCCAAAGGATTTCATGGTAATAGCAAACTCCCTCGGTCAATCAGATTCATTAACTACCATTTACCTGGGAAGCTCATTTGTTAAACCTTGCCCTATATTGATTGAGAGAAACATACTCGACTGTAACTGTTCGGCCGTCGAAGAGACGTCCATGTAAACAATGTGCCACTGAGCAACATGCTTCAGTCCTTCCAAACTCAACAAGAACAGAACCTTGTTCAAATACACTGTCGTGAATATCATCTTCCTCATCACGTTTGGGAGAGCTTTCCTGAACCACACATACACTGTTGTTTGGATCAACAATGCTAGCCACAGTCTTCGTTTCGGCCTCTGAACCAGTATTGTTAGCAACCATATTATCAAGTGATTTTGGTCCATCTTCCAGTGTGTCCAGGTAACCGGCACATTCTTGAGTATTACTACTGGGTATGCTCTTCTTCCCTGTATCCTTTGTTGTTACATCACTTTCACACTGTTCTAGACATGATTTATAATCAAAAGCATCATCATTTAAACCAACATTGCGATTGTCATCAACTTTATCTTCCAGCTCTTTCTCATAATAGGAGTCCATTCCACTTGATTCTTTGGACTCAAGTAAAGTCGCCCTTTCAGAAAAGCTAGGTTCTTCGTCATTAGTATTGCACATTCTGTCTTCCAAAGCTTCTTCAAAGTCCACTTTGTTTTTAACTTCAGATTCTGATTTAGGTTCGGAGTTCATCTCACCGGTGTGCTTGACAACATTAAGGGATTTAATAGTCCCAAATCTGCAAAATAATTACTTGATACGGTAAATGTTTATAACCCCTTTAACATTATGAGCAATTCCAGAGTACAAAAAAAAACAATGTGAAGTTCTTAAAAGACCTTGCACATTCCAATCGCACATCCTCCAAAATTTCTTCAACTGCCATGCCCGGAAGAGATGAAATGGACTCCATTGCAAACTAATCATAATGCACATGCAGTATAAGAACGCAATCATCAAAATATCGAATATAACTTGAGGTATATTCTTATACACAACACTGAAAGTTTCTAATTTAATTTTTACACAATCACTTTAAATTGCCAATGAAATATCATGAGTATAGTGTACAGTTACTATAGGCACGGAATAAATTGAAAATAATTATCCCCCATATGCATACTTTTTGACCCCATATGTACAGAAACAAAATTACAATTGAATCAGTTAAGGACCGACTATGCATACTTCTTGTCCCCCATATGTAACACTCATTTTCAATTTGGCTCCAATACTCATACTTGTTAATAACTACTGTAAGTGTTATAAAAGCAATATTTGATATTGCACCCCATTCTTCTGATCAAAAGTCAAATTTAACCACTAGAAAATTGGGACTCGGGCTTTACAACACATCAAGTAAGGATTGAAGTCATATCATGCAAATCAATCCCATCTACACACAAAAAATTGTAATACAGCCTAAGAGATTGTGGATGTGTGGGGTGTCAATTCTGTTAATGGATCCCTAACGGCAGGACAACATTTAGTCAATTTTGAAATGTTAGAGACTTAAATAGGACGATTGAAACGTTAGGAACAACTTTGGGACTTACCCCAAACGTTGGAGACAAAAACGATACTTTACTCTTTTTTTTATTCTTTAGCAGCGCATTTTAAAAAGTATAGCTAAAAAAAGGATTACCAAAATGTAAAAAAAATTATGACTTTAATTTTAATAACACTTGCATAGCCACCATAAACATAAACATACTAGAATTTGGATTTGGATCTTCTAAAGTTTGAATTTCACTTTAGAGAGTAAAGTGTGATCTCTCACCATTTATTTCATAGGTGGGACCAAGAATAAATATGAAAGAGAAATCATTTAAGGGTAGAAAATCACACTTTACTCTCTAAAGTAAAATTCAAACTTTAGAAGATCCAAATCCATATATATATATATATATATATATATATATATATATATATATATATATATATATATATATGTTAGTGTAAAATTTTAAAGTTAATATCTACAATGTATATATAGTGTGATTTTTAAAATGTGGTGTAACTCTGCCAACATTCAGGTTGTGTCACGTTAAGTGTCCATTAAAGTAGTATGGTTTGCATTG
Organism: Arachis hypogaea; assembly: GCF_003086295.3. Lineage (NCBI taxonomy): Eukaryota > Viridiplantae > Streptophyta > Magnoliopsida > Fabales > Fabaceae > Arachis > Arachis hypogaea. The sequence continues at coordinate 39,941,791 of NC_092037.1, forward strand.
AAGCTAACAAAGACACTTAAATTTAAGGAACTGGGAAATTGAGTACTCAAATTATATAAAAATAAAATAACTTCAGGAAAACTAAATAAAAAATTTCATACCACATTTTTAATCTTTAAAACTTGTGTTGGCTTTCTAAGCAGTGGCTTTGCATGCTCTGGAATGATATAAGATGGTAGCTTCCCGCCATTTTCCTATATCATTTTCATCTTAGTGAACATTCATCTCAGTCGTTTCAAAGAGGAAGGATATAATTCAAAGGCAATTTCTGAATCACATCAAAGAATTCGAAATAGGCAATAGGATGAGTGAGGAAATTACCATGGCCAACGCATCAGGCATAGCCTGAACAACTGTTAGCACTTCACCTCCTAGTTTCATACCATTCAGACCCGCACATGCTTTGATGGTAACAGAGTGATCCACGTACTAACAGTTTGTACAAACAAATTATCAATTCATGAAAAAAGACATTATAGAATGGGGAGTGGGGGGAGTGCCTCATCAAAACAAATCTAAACAACAAAATGAGGTTGGCTCCAGATGAGATGTTATATATATGAGGAGAAAGAACAATTGGCTTTGGATGAACTCAAACTGATAAGTCAATTAATGAAAAAGAGCACCATATGATACCAAAAATCATAAAACTTATGCGAACTGCCAAGTTTGTGTATATACAGCTAAAACTTCAACCAAACGGCTTTGTGATTGGCTTTATGGATGTAACGCAAAAGCAAATAAGTATAAAAAAAGATTTACATGAATAGTTTCTCAAAAGGACAGTTTTATTGACTAGGGGAACAAGAATCTTCAAAGAGGCAAAGAGCCAACCACATCAGAAGTAGAATAAGAACTCTGTCTATAGGACAACCACCATTGCACAAAAATAAGACAAAACTAGTAAATAAAAAAGAAAATCAATGCACCCTTACCTCGAGAAAGGCGTGTGATCCAATGTTGTCCCCGGTCTCAAAGTGGTAAGCCTTCAAAGATCCAAATGCACCAGCAATCTCCATAAGCTAGACAATAATAGATAATAGAGTTTGAGAATTCAGAGAGAGAGAATTGGAGAAATCAGAATTTTTTCTTATTGAAGTACTCAAGCAGTACTTATATACGTAAGTGAAGAGAGTGTTCAGCACACTAGTTGAAGGGGGTAGAAGGGTCTTTACACTAGTTCGGGGCCGTTAGGGAATCTATCCTGGCTGGCAATTCCTATAACTACTCTAACAGCTTCTAGACTCTTCCAGATTCTTTACTCAGCTCACTCTATTATGTCCCCTGAAATGGGGTTTTTGTAACATCAAAATTCTATTACAAGTAGCTTTTCTCTCAAACTCAGGAATTTAGCTTTAGAGACTTCCTTGGTCAACAAGTTGCTCAGTTCTGAGAATATGAGCAACCAATAATTTTCCTTCCATAACCCTTTCTCTTCCCAAGAAGAGATTCAACTCCATATGTTTCATTCTATTATATAACTGGGTTGTGAGCTAGCATTATGGCGCTCAAGTTGTCACAGTTCACCACTGATCTTGAAGTAGGAACCCTCACAATTCAGTGAGCAAAGTTTGAACCCGATGAGGTCTACCATACTTCTATATTCTGTCTCCATACTTGAACGATCAACAGTAGGCTGTTTTCTGGACCACCGGAAAATGAGGTTAGGTATTAGGTAGACACAGGCTCCTGATACGGACCACCGGTCATCCAAATCTGCAGTCCAGCAAACATCACAGTACCCTCGCATATTCAAGTTCCATGGTTTAGGGGCTGGCATGAGCAGAACTCCAAGCTCTCCTGGGTGGCAGCAAGGTACTGCAGAATTCTTTTCACTAAAGGGGAAAAGGTTCCCGAGTAATCTAGGGCAACTCTTTGTAGAAAACCCTTGGAAACAAGGCGTTGCTTAAGTTTGTCGACGCCATCTGGGATTCTGTGTTCTATTTCACTTGAAATACCCACTTGCAGCCAATCGCAGTGCAGTTTGGAGGAAGAGCTAGGAGTTGAGGACAGTCTCAATGAGATGCCTAGATTCCTTTCCACTATGCCATTAAGATGATGCATGTGTGGGTAGATCAACCTGTGATTGATGCCCTCTTTTCTAAAATAGGTAGACAACAATCTATATTCCCATCCCCAAACTGATTGGATACCTTTGATTTTCTTCCCAAACTGCAACTCAGCAGCCTCCTTAAAACTGCACGAAGGCAGGGAAAGCTACAGATTTGGTTTTCAAAAAAGAAGTCCATGTGAATCTAGAGTGAGCATTTATAAAGGCTATGTAGTATTTGTAGCCATTATTTGAGATAACAGGGGAAGGACCTCAAAGATCAGTGCAGATGAGTTCTAAGGGAGTATTGTAATCTGTAAAGGACAAGGAAGACGGAATACGATGTGCTTTGCAAAGACAGAAAGCAGAGCAAGTATCAGAAACATTTGTATAAACATGGAATTTTATAATTTTTCAATATATGGCAAACTAAATTTTGAGAAGCATGCACCAGCCTATGCAGCCAAAGACAAATTATTTGAATATGCAACAGATTATAATACATGAAATCATGCTGCTTTTGGTAATCTAAAATTATTGAATCATGAAATTGTTGCTGGTGTTGCAGCTTAAAGTTTGCAAATCTATATAGGTCTTCCTTTCCAATCTTGCCATGGAGCATTACATCCCTAGTGGCCTGTGATTTAACCAAGCAGTTATAAGGCCAGAATTTGAAGAAACGATGATTGTACAAAGTGAATTTACTAACACTAATTAGATTTTTAGTGATTTGTGGTACATGTAACATTCAATTTAAGTGAATATTTAGGTGTGCAAACACTAGAATTTCCAATCTGGGAGATAGACAGAACTTGTCCATTACCAGCATGGAGGAGGTCAGGTCCAGGGTATGGGGATGCATGCATCAGATTGGGGGTATTCAGGAATAACATGAGATATGACTCTAGAATCAGGATATCAGGCCGAATCAGCAACTGACTCAAGTGAGCTATGGCAGCAGAGAAATGAGTAGGCCTAAGGAGAATTTATGTAGGAATGACTTGGAGAGAAGAAATGATTATGCAATTGCATGATTTAGATATGATGCATGGTTATGACGTGGCAAGTAATTAGTGTAATGCGATGTGTAGTTCCGTGTATAAGGAGCGGTGAACTTAAAATTTGCATAGGGTGGAGGTGGAAGGAGAGAAGGTTAGAAATCTTGATCTAACCCATGCCAGAAGTTAAAGCTAGAGTGGCGCAGCTAGCGGAATTTCCACTAGCTTGTCCACCACCGCATCCCTTGCCACCTCTACTAGTACTACGACTACCACATCCTCCTCTGGTGATTGATTGAGTTGCAACATGTGCTTGAAGGTCTGGAGTGGAGAACATTTTTTCATTTGCTTCAGTCCAAGCTTCATGAGTCATGAGGTATAGAGGTGTGAGGTGTGCTTCCACCTACGGAACAAAGTAAGGCTCAAATCTAGTGTTGATGGATGTAACAAACACATCATACTCAGATCTGAGTCCAGCAAGAATCACAGCTATGTGTTCTTGTTTATAAACACGACTTCCAACAGAGGTTAAAGCATTTACGAGAGCTCGAACTCGAAGAAGAAAATTCAACAGTTTAGATGTTTGTACAATAGTGCTCAACTCAGCTTTGAGTTGCTGGACGTGCACTCTTGTTTGTGACGCTAAATAGAGATCTAGTTTCTCCCAAATTGCCACGAAAATTCGCAATCAACCACCAGTGTGAGAAGACTCCGTTGTCGACATCATCCACATGAGAAGTGTTTGATCCATCTCTTCCAGAGTTCGTAGGAACTTGAGATGGAATTGTTGAGAGAATCTTCTGGCAAAGCAAATTTTGAAGACTAAATAGCACACTGATTGATGAAGCTGGAGTGACAATTGCTCTTAATCGCAGAGAGAACTTCGCACCGATTATAAAGTCAGAGAGACAGATTGGGAAGAGGAGGCAGAGGCGGAGGAGGAGGATCAACCAACACTAGCAGGTTCATCAGCGGAGGTGATGGAGGAGGATCCATGCTTTTGCAATCAGCTCCTCTTGATTCCATAATAGTTTTCAGAGAATCTATTCTTATGAGAGAACCAAACCAGTACATATATTCATAAGTGAGGAGAGTGTTCAGCACACTTGTTGAAGAGGGTAGAAGGGTCTTTACATACTTAAGTTAGGGGCTGTTAGGGAATCTATCCTAGCTGGCAATTCCTATAACTGCTCTAACAGCTTCTAAACTCTTCTGGATTCTTCACTCAGCTCACTCTATTAATAGATATAAATAAAACAAGTCTTAGTCACAACTGACAAGAACCAAAAAGTAAGCAGATTGGGTTACTACAAGGTGTACAAACCATAACCTTAACCTCTAAGGGTTAAAATATGAAAAAGAAACAAGATTTTCCTTTCCAACTACTTACCATCTCTGAAGAAACATGACTTGAAATTCCACCTACGAAGATCTGCAAGAATACCAAGGGAAAAAAAAGAGATCACAGTCACTAGACGAACTATTGACTGACAAAATGCAGCAGAGCACACATAGGTAATAAAAATTAATTCAAAAAAGGTACAAGGAATAAAAAATATGAATGGATGCATGTCCAAATTTAAAGTCAAAAGCCGGAATTAACTTGTGATGGCTAAGTCAATCAAGTCAGATTTGAACCTAGGCTAAAATGTAATGATATTTGTGGTAAACCAAGAAATTTTCTGGAACATAAAATCAGTTCTATATTAGATTGTTTTGTATGTGCACCTTGTTGGGTGAATCAATCACTACATCACTTGTTGCGAAAGCAGTATCATCTGATCTCTCTGGTTCACCAGTCTGCATGAAAATAGCAATTGTCTGAAAACCTGCTACACGGATGATAACCACAATATACCTTAGAATTGCAAAGCACTGCCACAGCATTAGAAGTAACAAAGACTAATAGAATTAAAATCCCTAAACAAAAGTAACTTAACAAACAAAGAATTATATACAGAAAAGATTTGCCATCAAATACAAGATCCCATCAACATCCTCTAACTAGATTAGAACCAACAAAAAGCCAAGAACTTTAATTTCATACTTCTGTCATTTATATTAAGCCTTTCTCAAGTTGCTTCATGTACACGTACAATCATTTTCCTATAAAACATAAAAACCACTTGTACAAAAAATGACTTCTGAGAGGCTAGAATACTATGCAGAAGTTCCCTGAGATTCACTGAGATCAGATGCTACTGGAAAAAGAACATGATAATTCCTTTGTTGTTTCTCGGCAATAAAGGACAGTGTTACCATGAACCAAACATTTAACACCATATATAGTTAAATTAGATACTATCAAACAATAGCACTTAGTGGAAACTAAAAATGCTCCCAACATTTCAATATCCCAATCTATAAGGACAAGGTGCACTGCACAACTGAGACACAGAACTGTGACCTTCTGAACCATCCAAACCAAAAGGATCTCATTCTTTTGGCATAAGCATACACTACAACTCCTGTTGTAGAACATACTTTCTCTGCCATCATACCAAATCATCTTGTGAGCATAAGAAAAATGAATAGAATAACTCTCAGACAAAATCACCCTTCAGAGAAGTTACAAAGCAATATATTGCATCACAACGGATGCCATGCAAGGAAGAAAGACTAGAGGAATTTTTAGGAAGCTATCATTTTCTTAAGAGCATATCATAAATTTGTGGGGACAACTTACAAATTAACCATGCTTGAGTGGAGTCCTTATATAATGTCAAGTTAAAAGTTCCCATGCCGATAAAATATTAGATAAAGCGGAAGCAGAAATTGAACCTAATGCACCTCATCAATTTTCTTTCCTCAGGAAAGCTGATCTTCATTAACTTAATTAAGGATGACATGTCAGCATACAACACGGAAGAAATGTAGAAACTCGGTTAAAGCAGACACCGTAACCAAAAGTGGCATATGAAACACAAATAACTTGCAGCCCATAGCACTTACATGCTGAACTCGATATAACAAACAAAGCATCAGATCATAAATAGCATTCTCAGAGCAGCCTAAAACAATAACCATGAAACATTGGCCAGCTAAATCCTGGTAATGCATCAAACTTGTCAATACACCAGGAAGTCTTCTTAACTAGGAGTCTGCTTCGTCACCATCCAGAATGTGTATTACGGTATACCCCATATAAACATCCTATTTAAAAGATTCCAATACTAACGTCAGAAAATATCTCATAAAATGTAACAAGAAGATCACACTCTTGAAGCTACAGACAGTTTCTAGCATTTGGTTATGCATTATGAACTCATTTTCAAACTTAAAAGTCCACAAAACCTATGGCCAAATATATAAGAAATCAAAATTATACATTCATAAAGACATCCTTACAAGTATACCACTGGGGACTAAATTTGAGCCCTCAAAGCTAAATAAGGTTGAGAGTTGAGACTTAAATTGTCAAGGGTGAACACAAGACAAATTCAAAAGGTTAAGCCTTCGAAGATGGACTAGTATCTTCTGACCGTGATTCTTTCAAGCGTTTGATGTATGACTGTTAGTTTAAATACATTGTTCTTAGGTTCTACAAACAATTTATTTAGAATTCTGATACCAAATTGCTTCATTCACAACCAAAGTAGTAGTATCGCACATCTCGATTCATTTTTATTAGTATCTCAGTGAGCAAAAACAGTCTGATAGGAAGATTGGGGTTTCTTACTTTAAATGATTGCTAACAGCAAAAATAATAACATATTGTCCAGTAAAGCATCATCAGTAAAACTGACAAACAGACTTTTGAACTTTTTCATCTAGAGCTTCTTTGTGTACCTCTGCCTCTAGTTAGTGGGTTATTGTCTGTCTAATCAACTTTCCTGATTAGGGCTCAATCAGACAGGCCTCCGACCCTATCTGATCTGCCTCTAACAAAGGCTGAAGGGCCTCTCCCATTGAATACCAACTCATAACCAAGCATTGTTAATGTCACAGTGTCCCCTTCATGATTAGCCACCGAGCAGTATTTATTCACCAGATCTGCAGACTGCCCACTACAAATCCTTTACGTCTTGATCACCAAGGCGCATCGAATCTAAGCATATCCCATTTACAAGTACCAGTCAGAAAAGTTGCAGCTGAGCCTCCTTGTCAGTATCACGACTTTATATCAATTACCAATGAAACTTACGTTCAGCTTGAGAGGTGCCTTTTGATCACAAATAACTCTTCAAGCTTCCTTCTTTTCATCCACTTGCTCAAATGCTATGAATCACAACTCCTATAATTTTTATCAATTTGCATAACACAATTAAAATACCTACATCTACCTATAATTCTACATCCTTTTCCAATTTTCACCTCTAAGTCATTGCAAGCATGTCTTGAACCTTCCAACCACATATTCCATTTACTTCTACTTCATTTTATACTGTCAAATCAAAACCATATAGCATGAAATTCTTGTCAAGGGGCTTCTAGCCGTAACTAGTTTATAATACATATCATCCCTTGAATCTCCAACTATGACTACTATTTGCAATATGTATTCATAAAGGCACTGACAGCTAATTCAATTTGTAATGGCTCATGGTGAAACCATTTAATTATAGCGATATAATTGTCATTCACGGCCCAACACAATTTCCTATCTTAGCTTTTTGACCGCATTATCCATATCCTGTATGACCCAAATATACACAACATGCCCTCCTTCCTTCACACCCAACCAGAGGCTAGGACCTCTTTTAGGTCAATGAAAATTGTAAACTTTGTTTAGATCTTTTCATTTCATCTAAGATACTCTATATGGACAAGAAAATATATAATACCAAACCCAAACTTAATTCTCACAGTAAACTTGCAGCCTAGATCAAGTATACGCAAAAATCAAGATGAGCAATTTTTACATGCCCAGTAGGCCAGTAACCTATTTCTTATTGACAGAAAATAGGCTCAGAAATCGAGTAATAGGACAATAAAGATTGAAGAGGAAACTTGCAAATTCATCAAACTGCATATTTTTAAAACCCATAGGGATTTGCTGCTTGTATAAGGAATGTATAAAGGGAAAACAGATAAACCCTAAGCACTTTGAGGTGCTCAGACCTTCAATGCTACCCCAATATTCTGTCTACCCATCCTATTGTCTACGCTCCCCTCTAACACTGCTGCCTAACAGAATAATTATTCTTCCACAAATTCACTCTCCTATCCTATCTCTTGCCACCTTGCCTAGCTAGTATGCTCACTAAGGATCCTATTTCCTTCAGCAGTCCTTTTCCTCACCTCACTAGTCCCATTCTTCACCCATTTGGCCAAGGCAAATTTAACCCTCGGAGTTTCGTCAGTCTCATAGACACAACACCAACAAAAGGATAATTTAAAAAAGGAGTTCCTGACTAGTCAGATAATGGGTGATTAACTGACTATACAAGATTAACATGAATATATGCAATAACCAATACAATTTCTACATCTCTTCAAATTTTTTTAGTATAAGTGTCTCCATTGCCATTATTATGATTGCAAGGCCTTCAAGTCCACAATAGGATTAAGGGTTAGTTTAGATTGACTTTTTAAAAAAGTACTTATCTTTTTTTTTCTTTTCTAAACAAAACTTTTTTTAATAGAGAAAAGCAAGTTCACATTTGGATAGACCTTTTAGAAAGAGTTTTCAAATATTAAAAACGTCCTTTACTTCTGCTTTTTTTAATAAAAGTACTTTTCTTAAAAGATGTATTCAAACGAGTTTAAAACTTAACAAAAGTACATTATTTTTTATTAAAAGTACTTTTTTCACTCAAATAAGTCGCTCCAAACTAACACTAACATTGTGATTTTTCTAATCTAATATATCCAAGACACACTAACTTGAAATCAAAATAGGTGGCACCAATATAATCAGAGATGGCTCATAACCTTCAAACAAATTAAATCATGAAATTTACAAAACCAGAAAATTTTGGACTATATCTCATAAGAATAGTAGAGCAGCATTCTGAAAGAAATCAACACAATGAATCTACGCTTCTTTAAATACACCCTAACTGATTAAAGTATATTTTGGTAACAAACAATGAAAAACTCATAAATTTTAAATAAAAGATACATTCAAGCAAAATGAAAAGTTACAATGTACTATCCAAGGAATCAAGGATTCTTAAATATCATATATGAGAAGTCATGAACTCATGAAATATGTCACGTTTCTTCCGTAGATCTTCAAGTTTGAGAAAAAGGAAAAGAAATAATGAGTTCCCAACTCTAGAACAAATTTGTTAATCTTACATATCATAAAAGGCAATGATTAAATAATTAAGAAGCTCGAACCTTTGGATACGAAATTCAGTTGTTATAACAGACTTTTCAATGAACTTCTAAAACATGTTTTTTAGTGTTCAATCTGGTTAACATCCAAATGTCAATGTTAACCATAAAAAATTCAATGACTTTGAAACAGAAACACAAAACTTTCTCAAAGAAATTCATGCTATGAATTTGGATCCTCCAAAATCCATTATCCATCATAGGTGTACACTGTACAATGCAGTTCTAACGAAATTAGCATCCCATGATTACCATACAATTTACATTCCTATAGAAAATTTCAGCAAATACATGAAAAAATAAATTAAGACAAATTATTGTGCAAATGTTCTACTTCCCTTATACATTGGATGAGTTTTTTCTTTTTTTTTTACATTAAGTCACCAAGATTAAACAAGTCATGTCCTAGTCACAAATTTCAAAAATTGGTCAACTCATAAGATTAACAAATCCTACTGATATAATGTAATTCAGCAATGTAATATTGAAGTTTCATTATTATCACAGCAAGATTAAGCAAACCTATTTTCAATAACGACCAGAAATTTGCCAACTTCCAACAGGTATACACAAACAAGTGAGCAACATAGGTGGTAATACAACTTTGAACTATACGAGTTTGCAGTTCTTTAAGAAAAATATACTAGACTTTGGTTGATAACATACTAGAACGTAAATATCAATTAAAAAATTCAAATTCAAGAAGATTAAAACACCATACATTTACCAAAACTAGCTAGTATATGAATATGAATAGGTATGCATATTGAAGAATAAGGTAAGGAAAAGATTTTCATTCTTACTGTAACTTCAACATAATCTTTGGGCCGTCTAATTTTCATGCTGCAGCCGAAAAGTGTACTACCATCAAAAGAAAGAGCACTTGAGGCATCCTCAGCCGTCAGGAACTCTACAACTGCTTGGCCTTTATCTTTATGCAACTGCAAGGAACAAATGCAAGAACAAACTCAAAACAACTGCTTCATTATGGGGGAGGGAGGGCATTAGTTTTCACGTTTTGCACTGTAAACTCACAATGCAGCTGATACATGGTTGGGCCTGCACGATATGATTAACACCTGAAGAGAGCAAGAGGTTATTGAAACTATCCATCACAGCTTTCTCAGTGACTGAAGTTGGTACATTCTCAAGATAAAGCCTTCTCATAGGTCGGGTAGCTTGTGTCAATTGGACAGGATCAATGTGGGCATTCTTCCCTATTGATACATCATTCAGAATCATTGCCAAAGGCTTGACAACAGTCGGATCAACAGAAGTAGCCAAAGCCATGCTCTGTATGTTTGATAACATGGCATGGTTTGATAACTGAAAACTAGAAGAAACAAAAGCTTGAGGAGAATTATCTGCCCCACCAGAGGTAAGATCCCATCCTGCCCGTTTCTTCTCTGTTGAATGCTTAGATGATGACGGAGTATTAGCAGCAGCTTCACTTTTCCTCTTCCTTGGTGAATAGCCACCAAGTCCACTTGTTGACGCACCATGCCGATGGTTATGACTACTTGAGCCGTTAGTTGATGCTCTATCTCTATAAACATCAGAATGCTTTTTCCTAGAGCTATCTTTCAGAGAAAGCATTGGCAACTCTTTCCGTTCTTCAACATGATAGGTATGTTTTGCTGACCTTGGTGAAAAGGATGGGGATCTTCTTCTTCTTTTGTTATCATGTTCTTGACTTCTTGATGGTCTCCTCTTTACTGTTGATTCTTCATGATGTGACACATTTTCCCGTCTTTGTTTCCTCTCTTGAATCCGTTGGTTATGATGTTTGCCAAGATCTTGTTTCACCATTGCATCCCTGTCAAGGGATTTATCATCTAGATGGTATTTTCTCTTGGCCTCTCTCTCATGTTTTGCTTTACCCTCTCCGTGCCTACCCTTATCCAAATCTCTATGATGCTTCTTTTCAGCTAATTTGTCAGAATCATTAATCAAATGTTTTCTTGATTTCTCCCTACCATTTCTACTTTTGTCGTGCTTTCTTTCAAAATGATACTCATTAATATTCTCAAAATCTCCAGTGTGGTCCTTTTTCTTTGTTTTCCTTTCAGATCTTGGTTTAATTGTTTCTGCATGTCTATCCTTATTAACCGAGTCTCTTTGATGCTTAATCCCATCTTCATAGTCATTTTTACTCAATCCTGCCATCTCTTTACCAGACTTTTCTTTAGTTATCTTGCCAGTTAAATCGTCTTCCTTTGCAACAGTGCTCTTAATGTTCTTTCTAGAAGTTGCATTTACTATTTCCTCAGAAACATGTTTTTGCCTGCTATAGGGTGGACTTCTATCATGTTTATAACTCATAGATTCAATATGATCAGGTATTTTCTTTGTAGAACTTCTTGGTGATTTATTCCATGCTTCCTTGAATGGGTCTTTCACATTTTCAAGCAATTCTTTGTTTCTTCTTCTATGCATAATCTCCTCAAAACTAAACGGCCTTGTACGGGCTGCACTCTCATCATCACAATTATTCATAGAAAATGTATTATTTTCTCCATTCTTCTCCTTTAAACGAACAGATCTGCTCATCATGTATGATGCAAATAAATTATAGAAGTAATGATCACGTTCCCTAAGTGAGTAATGAGAATAAGGGAAATGCCAACAGGCTAAAATCTTGAACCAAATTATACAATATCCTGAAAAACAAAAAGAAGTCATGATTATAATAAGAAATATTTTTATTTTTTATTTTTTATTTTTTATTAAAACAGCCACCTCATATATGCATCTGTTTGCAAATTTTGTTCAACTAAATGCCAGGCAGAAAATTCCATATGAAGCCATTAATAATTCATTGATCTCTTCCATGATTGTCACATGAAAAACATGACTTAAAAGAAGAATGCAAAATATAAAGTTGCTGCTTATATGGCTCTCATGTCTATGTTGTATTTAGTCAATTAAATTGACTGCTAAACTGACAACCAGGTAGCATAATGCTAATTTTATAAAATCAGAGAATCATCCAAAAGAAGGAAGATGCATAAAGACTTCGAGGGAAAGGGAGGAAAATCATATAAGATGCATGCTGAACCTGAGGGAAATCTTTTAACTAAAAAGAAAATTATTTTCACTACAACCTCGCACTTTGCATAAAGAAGGATTTATTAACAAAATTCTCAAAAAGAAGGTCCTCCTTCAAATTTTAAAATAGAGGGGAAAGAAGTTCACTCTACTGCTACCCAAGTAAGGTCCCCAAAGTTAAGAACGATCTCACCTCAAGTTTGAGCCATGTAAACAATAACAAAATAACAAAAAAAACTATAATTATGGGTCTCGATGTCTAATTACACTTCCAGAGTTCTAGTTTCTTTGTTAACGCATTTTTTCAAATCAAACTCTTACAAGCATATGTATAGTGATATGATACCAAAACAACTATGGGTACGAGTTACCAAATTCTTTAGAAGGAAGTGTATATAATTTCACACAAAGAAGAACACCAATTTTAACCTAAATCAAGTCTAAAGTGTTCATCATTTCATCATCTGAAAATAAAATAACACAAATATTCCAGTCCAAGAAACAAGAAGAAGAAGATTGATATTGCCAAATAGAAATGGGACTTTCAAAAACAAGAAAATTGATATAACCAAAAATGAATTATGGTTTGCAGCAACAAAATTGAACAAACAACAACAGAAACTGAATCATCCAAGACATGGTAGCAACAGCAGCAATATCAAATTGCAGCAGAAAGAAAAAAAATTAAATAAATAAATACCTTAGGCGCAGAAGCAGAAGGACAAAGGGTAAAGGCAGAGCAGAAGAGCAGGAAGAAAGTGTCGTCTCCGCCGATAGCCGCCGGCGGTAGAGAAGTTGGATGTGGCGGAAGACGTGATGGGCAGTCGGTTGCGAGACGAGAGAAGAGTGTGGGAGTGAGGACCGAATGAATAAAAAAATGACCGAGGAGGGATTCTGGGAACAGGGATAGGGTTTCGGGTGTGTAAAAGAAGGAAGAGAAAAAACCTCCCCGTCGGAATCAACTTGTTTAAAATAGAGAAAAAGACAAATAGGTCCACTATTTTTTTTTATATTTTTGTTTTTATGGTTAAAAAATAGAGTAATACCCCAAATTAGTCTCTAAAAAATTTTAGACCGCACACTTTAGTCCCCAAGAAATAAAAATATCCAAATCGATCCCCAACGTTAAATGCTGTTAGTCATTGGAGTTTCCGTCCGTCAAAAGATAATGTCCGCTGCTGAGGTGTAGCGTTAAGTTTTTCACGTGGCCATTAAGTGCCAGGTGGAGTGAAGAGGACAGTCAGTCCCTGTAGTCACAAACAGAACGACGCCGTTTTAGAGGCATGGAACGCTGCGTTTCCTGAGACTCCAAACCCTCATCTTCTTTTTACAAAGAATTGCCCTAACCCTCTCCACCGTCATCTCCCACCTCATATCCTACATCACCCTCAACACGCTCTCTAATCCATTTATTCTTCGTCGTTACTCTTTCATCCATGAACATAACGTCCGTTTGCTGCACCGTAACCGCCAAAGCATAGGAGCAAAATAGTGGGAAGGTTCGATTGTTAATCAAGCCTTAGTCGCGTTCACCAAGGTAACCCCCCGAAACCAAGAATGTAGTGCTTACTGCAAATATTGAAGGTGTTTATTATAGTACATGGTTAATCAAATTTTGAGTAGGTATTAATATGTTTTCGTTAGTAATAGCAGAGCATCTTCAGCAAAGTGTGCTCTTATTATATGATTATATGATTCTTATGTTTCATTGCATTGTATCTTTGTAGCCCATGATTATACATGATTATGTATGATGCTTATTTAGAATAGTTAAATAGAGTAATTTATGAAATTGAAAATTAATCTTCTTTTTCATTTCTGGATTTGTGGTGTATGTAATTTATGAAGTTAATATTTTTTTCACCATATATTGCAGATGGAGGATATGGTGGTTCCTGTGTTCCACCATGGAGGCAATATTGTAAGGGATAATAAAGGTGTTATGCTATACATCGATGGAAAGATTGAGAGATTTCCTAAGATGGATATTGACCTCATTTGCTTCTTTGATCTTCAAACTTTGTTCAAAGGACTAGGATACAGTGATTACAAGACAATGTACTGGTTTGATCCTGCTGCTTCAGAGTTTGAGTCCGGATTACACCCAATTAATAGAGATAAGGAGATAAATGAGTTGCGAGAGAATAAACAGAAGAACAGAAAGACTGATGAGTTTCACCTTTACTTTGATCACTGATGATTAGATTTTTGATGGTTTAGAATTTCACAAATGAATTCTCGTTGCAAGTATAGTTCCTAAACCAAACAATAATCTTTTCATACAAAAAGTTGTTTGTCACTAAAACAAACCCCTAAATTTATAAACCGAAGTATTGAAACCTCGGGTCGTTCTCCCTAGGAATTACAATAGAGTGTCTTGTTATTGGTTGTGAGTTATTTTGGGGTTTTGATATGAAGCATGAAAGATAAATGGCAAGAAAGTAAACTAAGGCCTAAAAAGGTCTTGGCAAGGGTTGGTGGTCAAGGATCTCTATCCTAATCACTAACCACAATATGAGAATTGGCAAGGATTAATCTCATTAAATCATCCTCTAACTAGTAGTAAAGGAAAGTCAAATGAGCTATATCAATCCTAGTCCATAAGTTCTAACTCTCCACTAATTCAATTAGTGAGAGCTAGAGTAAATGGCTCCCAATCATCAATTACTTGGACATTAGTAACTCAAGAGTTCCTAAGTTACCTTTCCAAGCCAAGAGCATAAAACTCTACTCTAAAATCCAACCAAGCATTTCATCAAACACTTGGAAGGCATAAAAGGAAAGCATAGTAAATTGATAACAAGAATAGAATCTAACAACAATTATTGAAATGAATTAACAACAACAATCAAAAGAAACACATTTATTATGAATTACCTTGATTGAATTGAAAGAGAGTAGAAGAAACAAAAGTAGATCTACAACAAAACACAAGAACAACATAAAGGAAATTACAACAAAAAAATGGAAGGAGAATGAATGTAACAACAAGGAATTGGGAAGATAGAAGTAGAAGAAGATGTATTAAAATCTAGATCTAAGAACTAAACCTAATCCTAATCCTAATCCTAGAGAGAAGTGAGAGCTTCTCTCTCTAGAAACTACTTCTAAAACTAAACTATGACTAATGGTTAAAAGTTAGTTGATTCCTCTTCAATCCTTGGCTTAAATAGCATCAGAAATGAGTTGGATTGGGCCCACAAGGCTTCTAAAATCACTGGCCACGTTTTGCTTTAAGTGGACCAGGTGGCAGCAACGGCGCATGTGCGTACTATGCGCGTGCGCGCTGCCATACGTGTGGCAACTATGGCAAATCTTATATCGTTTCGAAGCCCCGGATGTTAGCTTTCTAACCCAACTGGAACCGCATCATTTGGACCTCTATAGCTCAAGTTATGGTCGTTTAAGTGCGAAGAGGTCGGCGTGACAGCTTTTCGGTTCTTTCATTTCTTCATGAGTTCTCCAACTTTTCATGCTTCTTTCTTCATTCCCTTGACCCAATCTTTGCCTCCTAAACCTTAAATCACTTAACAAACATATCAAGGCATCTAATGGAATCAAGGTGAATTAAATTTATTCATTTTAAGACCTAAAAAGCATGTTTTCACTCTTAAGCACAATTAAGGGAGAAGTTATAAAACCATGCTATTTCATTGAATAAATGTGGGTAAAAGGTTATAAAATCCCCTAAAATCAATACAAGATAAACCCTACAAATGGGGTTTATCAACCTCCCCACACTTAAACCAAGCATGTCCTCATGCTTAAACTAAGAATGAAGTAAAGGGCATGGCATTTATTCAATGGAACTAACTAAATGCAATCTACCTATATGCAACTATCTAAATGAATGCAATTGATTGGTCAAAATAAGTCAATTTCCAAGAAGCATATATGCACAAGGGCTAAGGACTAGCAAGTCTAATCCAAAGTTGAATTGAGTTATTAAATATTTTTACAAACTTGCATGAGAAGAGATGATCATAGGTGGAAATATGTAATTGAGCATAAAACCCTCACCGGATGTATTTGCACTCTATTCGCTCAAGTGTTTAGGGTTGATTCTCTCAATTCTCTCCTAATCATGCTTTCTAAGATTTGTTCTTCTTCTAACAATCAACATATATTTCATGCATGCATACATATATCATGAGGTCTTTTCTTTGGTTGTAATGTGGCTAGGGTCAAGGTAGGATGCATATTTGGTCAAGTGAGCTTGAAATTTGAATCTTTGATAAGTTTAAACTTCCCACCTAACCTATGACATCCTATACAATTTCAAAGCTAACCTAACTACCCATTTCTCACTTTTTCACATACTCATGTATTCCTTTTTATTTCACAACATATATGCATTGAGTTTTATTGGACCTTGCTTTGGGGCATTTTGTCCCCTTTTTATTACTTTCTTTTTCTTCTTTTTCTATTTTTTTCTTTTTCTTTTCCATATTATTTTTCTTTTTTTTCTTTTCTTTTTTTCTTTTGTTTTTCTCATTTTTTTCTTTCTATATACAAGAGCATCAATGCATAAGGTCTATACATTTGATCAATACATGAGCATGTACCCAATTCCTAATATTTTCAATAAAAATATAAAATTACCCTTTTATTCACCCAATGTCCCTGATGACAAGTCATCATATACCCATTTTTCAAGCTAATTTCACTTGTTTTATTAGTCTTTAGGCACTTTCTTGCATCCTAAGTAAGTGATTTGGAATGAAAATGCATAACTTCTTTAAATCAAACAACCACCATGAAATTAATGTTAACTCATAAGGTTTAAGCTGAATTTAATTGATTTTTAATTGATTTATAAGCCTTGTGAATTTAGTGATACTTTGAGTGGTTATTTTGGTTGATTGTAGGTGAAGAAAAGACGAAAAGAGAAAGTGTGGCCTAAGAAAGTGTGGCCAAAGGAGAAAAAGGCGTGGCGCATAAAGGAGGAGTGCAAGTATTGCCCTCCACAAGGGCACACTGTCCTCTAGGAGGGCAACATAAGGAAACAAGGCTTGAGAGGCAACTCTGCCCTGCCCACGACAAGGGCAGAGCACAAAATTGTGCCTTGGATCAAAGAAGAGCAAAACCTTGCCCTGCCCTTGACAAGGGTAGTATCGGGCCTTCATGGAAAATAAATCAAAGGAAAAAGCCTACCAATGCTTGCCACAAGAGTCGAACACGTCACAATGAGAAAGCAAGGAACTAGGCCTCATTATGGTGCCAGGAAAGCCAAGGAAAAATAGTAGCGTGTGCATCGGACAAGTCTCGAACACGGGACTTCAATTTGGAAACACTGCCCTGCCCTCCGCGAGGGCAAGGCAGCATTTTATTGTGGCACGGCCAGCGGACCAAACTGGCGCACCAAGGCATCACTCGGCAGCACCAGCAGCACGCACAGGCACCAAAATGGCGCACCAAAAATTTCTGCCCTGCCCTCCGCGAGGGCAGGGCAGCATCCTGCGCACCAAGCTCGCACACCACGCTCACACCAAGGCCGCACGCATCAAATCCTGCCCTGCCCTCCACAAGGGCAGGGCAGCCTCCTGGAAGCAATCCTTCATGGGCTAAAATTGGATTAAAAATCCAATAAAATTCATTTCTTTACCAAATCAAAAGCCCATCCAAATCCTAAGATCCAAGAATAGAAAGTGTATAAATAGGAGCTAGTTTGAGGTAATTAAAAACCTTTTCCTTTACTTTTGAACTTTGAATTTTCCTTTGAACCTTTACTTTGAGCTTTTGAACTTTCTCTTAGGGACCTCATTGAGAATTCAGAGAATTGGGGAGGAGAATTGATCTCTCTTCTTCCTCGTTCTTACTTGGGCATTTTTACTTTTCTTGTTTTGAGTTTTGGGTGTGAAGAATTGAGGAAATTCTGTCTCAATCTCCATTCAAAATCTCTTTAATTCCTCTTCTGCATAATTAAGTTGAATTTTAATTCCTTTACTGCTTCTTCTTCAATTTCTTGTTAATTGCTTTGTGAACTTGGATCTGGGAAGGCAATTGAGATCTAGACTTTGCTTTCTAGTCTCTTGAGTCCTGAGATCCCATTTTCTTTTTTGGTTCTTCTGTGAACCCTGCTGCAATTTAATTTCAATTTCTGTTTGAATTCTAGTTGTTTCTAATTCAATTTCTGCTTATTTAATTGTTGCAATTTACTTGCCTTTGCTGAAATTCTGAATTCCCAATCCTCAATTCCCTTTTCCATTCAAGTAATTTACATTTCTTGCAATTTAAGTTACCGCAATTTACATTTCTTTCACTTTAAGTTTCAGTCATTTAATTTCTTGTTCTTTAAGATTCAGCACTTTTACTTTCCTGTCTTTTAATTTACTGCAATTCTCCCCTCTCCCTTTACATTCCAAGCAATTTAGCTTCTGTTCAAGATAAACCACTCAACCAATATTTGATTCGCTTGACTAAATCAACCACTAAACTAAAATTGCTCAATCCTTCAATCCCTGTGGGATCGACCTCACTCCCATGAGTTTTTATTACTTGATGCGACCCGGTACACTTGCCGGTGAGTTTTGTGTTGGATCGTTTTCCACACATCAAGTTTTTGGCGCCGTTGCCGGGGATTGAAATAGATTGACAATGATTAAGTGAAGTGGAGATCTAGATCAAGCACTTTTTCTTTTCTGTTGTTTTAATTTTGGCTAACACACTAACTGTTTGAATTTTTGCTTAAACTAACTAAAACTTCATTCTAGCTACAGATTAAAGTTTCATTGGTTTTCTGGATCTGTGTGTTTATTGTTGTGTGTTTGTATGTCAGGTACAGGAAGATCTTCCCCTATCCTCTCTGAAATTGACCAAAGAACTCTTCGAAGAATAAGAAGAGCTGAAAGAGGGAAGAACGTTATTGGAGAGGAAGAATCTGAGGAGGAATTCCAAGAAATGGAAGGAGATCCATCAAATCTCAATCAACCAGGAGGAGGGGCCAACAATAACCAACAACAAAGAAGAGTCTTGGCTTCATACACATTTGCAAATGCTAGACACTGTGGAAGTAGCATTCTTACTCCTAATGTCAATGCAAACAATTTTGAACTAAAGCCACAACTCATCACTTTGGTTCAAAACAACTGTTCTTTTGGAGGAGGGCCATTGGAGGACCCAAATCAACACTTATCTACCTTCTTGAGGATTTGTGATACTGTAAAAACCAATGGTGTGCCTTCTGACAGCTACAAGTTGTTGCTCTTTCCATTTTCTCTCAGAGACAAAGCCACTCAATGGCTAGAGACATTTCCAAAAGAGAGCATCAACACTTGGGATGACTTGGTGAGCAAGTTTCTTGCCAAATTCTATCCCCCTCAAAGGATTATAAGATTGAAGACTGAGGTGCAGACATTCACTCAAATGGAGGCTGAAAATTTATATGAAGTATGGGAAAGATATAAGACACTATTGAGGAAATGTCCACCAGAGATGTTCACTGAGTGGGACAAGCTGCAGAACTTCTATGAGGGGCTCACTCTTAAGGCTCAAGAAGCACTTGATCATTCAGCTGGAGGCTCTTTACAACTCATGAAAACTACAGAGGAAGCTCAAAACCTCATTGATATGGTGGCTAACAACCAATATTTCTTTGCTCATCAAAGACAACGCCAACCATCACAAAGAAGAGGAGTAATGGAGTTGGAAGGAGTGGATTCAATTTTAGCTCAGAACAAGATAATGCAGCAGCAAATTCAACAACAATTTGAGCAAATGGCCAAAATGATTGATGGCCTGCAAGTTGCATCAGTAAGTGCAACGAGCCAACCATCAACTACTTGGGGGAAAAATAAAGAAATTCAAGAGGAGCAACAGCAAGAGCAAGTCCAATATATGCACAACCAAAATCCTGGAACTAATGAAGTCTATGGAGATACTTACAACCCTTCTTGGAAGAACCATCCCAATCTCAGATGGGGAGATAACCACAATCAAATTCAGCAGCCATGGCAAAGAAACTCAACTCAAAACAATTGGAAAAACACAAACAACAACCAGCCAAACACTAATCAAAACACATACAAAAAACCACAAAACACTTATCCCAACTCTAACCATTATCCACCCAATAACCACCCAACTAACCAAAACACCTATCATCATCCATCAACAACCCAAAACCAACCAATCTCACAAGACTCTCAAAGGATCACTAATCTAGAAATGCTCATGGAAAAGATGATGAAAAACCAAGAAATGACAACAAAGAACCAAGAAGCTTCCATGAAGAACTTAGAAAGGCAAATTGGGCAAATCTCCAAACAAATTTCTGTTGAAAAACCATCAAGCTCACTACCAAGTGACACCATTCCTAACCCAAAAGAAGAATGCAAAGCTGTGCAATTAAGGAGTGGAAAGACATTGGTGGATAGCAACCAAGGAGTAACCAAGAAACTTATGGAGAATGACAAAGAGCCAACAAAGAATGATGAAGCTAACAACAAGGACATAACAAGCAAGAATGTCCCAGAAAAATTCACAGAGGAAAACAACCAACCACAGAATCTAAAAAAAGGAAAGCAGATCATGGAAGAACCAAATCCAAGACAACATCAAGTGGAGAAGAGCTCAACACCACCACTACCATATCCCCAAAGATTCCACAAAGAGACAAAGGATCAACATTTCCACAAATTTCTTGAAACTTTCAAGAAACTGAAAATCAACATACCTTTAGCTGAGGCATTGGAGCAAATGCCTCTGTATGCCAAGTTTTTGAAGGAGCTCATCAATAAGAAGAGAGATTGGAATAAGAAGGAGACTGTAATGCTCAGTGAAGAATGTAGTGCACTAATCAGAAAAGGACTTCCTCCCAAGCTTGAAGATCCTGGAGGTTTCTTCCTACCTTGCACTATTGGAAGCCTATTCATCAACAAGGGGATGTGTGACTTAGGAGCAAGCATAAATCTAATCCAATCATCCTTAGTGAAAAAGCTTGACATAGAAGAGGTGAAACCAATACAGATGTCCTTGGAATTGGTGGACCAATCAGTAGTATATCCTAAAGGATTGATTGAGAATCTTTTAGTTAAAATTGACAAGTTCATCTATCCGGCAGATTTTGTGATCCTAGATTCATCAGAAAATGGAAATGACTCCATAATACTTGGTCGACCATTTCTTGCCACTGCTAGAGCCATTGTAGATATAGAGCAGGGAGAGCTAACCCTCAGGATGCATGAGGAGAGCATCACTTTGAAAGTCTTTCCAGAATCACAAAGTAATGGAGAAGCATGTAAGACAAATAGTGACTTACTTCTTAAGCAAGCAACCAACAAGGCAGTAGAATAGAAAAATAAGCAGGAGCAAGAAGAAAAAGGAATTCAAAAAGAAGCTGGGATGATAAATAAGAAGGAAGGTATCACAACCCAAGTCACTGTCAAGGAAGAAAGATCAACAAGAAAGAAAAAGATGAAGAGCAAGAAGAGGGCTTACAAAGGGTGGAAGAATAAGAAAATCCCAACTGAAGGATTTTCTAAAGGTGATAAGGTGCAACTAGTATATCAACAGCTGGGAACAGAAGATTATTACACTGTCAACCAAATACTTTCTCTTGAGCATATGGAAATTGAGCATCCAGGCACACAGAGAAAGCTTACAGTGAGAGGTGACAAGTTGAGACATTACCAGCATCAACCACCCTAAAGGGAGTTCAATGTCAAGCTAGTGACAATAAAAGAGCGCTTCATGGGAGGCAACCCATGATTTAAGATTTCTGTCTTTTCTTTCATCTAATAAGCTATGATTCCCCTGAGTATGATTTTGAACTTTCATATTTGATAAATGCATACATTGTTTTAGAGCATGAGTCAGACTTCTAAGTTAGGTGTCCCTTAAGGCACACTCAACTTTTGCTTTTCAAAAAACGGAAAGGGGGCTATTCCTAGAACATATGAAATGCCATCTTGATAAAGCATATGACCGAACACTAAGTTTGGTGTCTACATATGCAATATTGTTCTACAGATTAGTTTCTCATTTATGGAATCAAAACCATACAGAAAGGGATCATGCATAAATTTTTTTTCATAAAATACATCAATTGTGGAGAATGGTTTGCATTACTAAGCCGTCCCCTTAATAAGAGATAAGTTTGGTGTTCACCAACCTTTAGCATCTTTAATTAAGGGACACAATTGATCAAAAATATTTTTTTAAATAATAACAAACAAAACAAAACAACTTTCTTCTTTATTACAAGTCAATTGCCAACGTCCATATTAATGTCTAAGGCTAGCTGTTTTGGTTTATTTAGGAGGAAGAGATTTCGACAAAAGCAAGGAGGGGCCACAGCTAGGACAAGCTAAGTGAGGATGGTCACATGTGCCTAGAAGAATGCGCCCCTTGGGAAGCAGAATCTGCATGCATGCACCATCGAACACATAAATACATGCAACCAATGAGAAGTGAATCCTCGTCAAAGCCTCAACAAGGCATGCAGACCGTTCAATCCATGAACCTTTTGTATGATCAATTCAATCTCAATCCTTCATGAGTACCAACGAACTTATTCCTCATTCATTGTGGTTTTGTTGAAAAGCTTGGAGAATCTGCTTATAAATAGCCGTTAGTACTAAATAGTTTACACACTCATTCAAGCCACCTTCACATGAAAGCCATAATCCCCTCTACTCCCAAAACTAAAACAATTCCCTTACCTCACACAATAAAACCGAGAATCGTCCCAAACACAACACATCTCTCTTCTATTCTCACTTTTCTCTCCATCTCACCTCAAACCCGATGGCCTCCTCAAGTTCAAAAAGAAGGCCGGAAAAAGAACCTATGGTAGCCGAACCTCCATCATATGATGCAAGCAAATTTAGATCCCAATTCCATGAAGGGAGATATCATAGGTTCATGGAGGCAAAGAATGTCATCTTTGAGAAAGGCCTTGAGTTGAGAGAAGGAGAATATCCCATCATGAGGCAAATCACTAAAGAAAGAAAGTGGGAACTCTTGTGTGCTCCTCTAGTTGACATCAGTGCAGTTATGATCAGGGAGTTCTATGCAAATGTTGTGAAAGAAAACAAAGATAGTGCTCCTTACACAAGTTATGTTAGAGGAGTTGAAGTGAGCTTCAGTCCAGCAGCCATCACTAGGGCTCTAAAGTTGAGAACCATAACTTATGCAGAGCCTAGTTATGAGACCAGATTGCAAATGGAAAACAATCCTGATGAGATCTTGCAAGGGCTATGTGTGGAAAATACAGATTGGGAGAGAGACTCAAAAGGAGTTCCAAGTCACTTGAGGAGAATAAACCTTACTCCTGTGGCCAAAGGATGGTATGAGATAGTAAGGAGGTCCATTCTCCCTACTGGAAACACCTCTTGGGTCACAATCAAACGAGCACTCTTGACATATTGCATCCTACATGGAGGTGAAATCAACCTCGCACAACTCATAGCCGACAGTATTCAAGAGATGGCCAACAGTACAAGTAAATCAAGTGGTCTTGGACATCCAAGTACCATCCTTAGGCTATGCAACAAAGCGGGAGTGATCTTTGAAGATGAGGACACAGAAAAAGTGAAAAAAGGGAAAGGAATCACCAAGAAGAGTATGGAGGGAATGAATGAAGAAGAAGATCAAGAAGGGGTGGTAGCTCCCAGACAAAGGAGATCACAAAGAGAGGAAGGACGAAATCAAGCTCATGATGCCATAGACATGAGCCAGTTACAAAGATCAATTGAAGAACTATCTCAGCAACTCATGCAGGCTCAACAAGGCCAAAATCAGGGGCGCCAAGAAAAATATCTAGAGCCCCATCCAGAATTTAGAGAGCAATATTTGAAAGATAAAGAGGAACGAGAAGCTTGGCAGCGTCAAATGGAGGAGAAACAAGAGAGATGGCAACGACAAATGATGACTCAGCAGCAAGAATTTCAAGCACAGATTCTTGAAGGACAAAAAGAGCAATACAAAGAATTCAAAGAATCATATGATAAGCTGTATTTTAGTCAAGCTAAAGCAGGGGAATATAGTCACAACCTGTATCAATGGAAGAATATTCATCACACCGTGGGAGAAGTTAGATATGCACAAAGAATGGAGAATGATGAAAACATGCAAGCAAGGTTGGAGTACTTGACCCATAATTTGCCAACACTCAATCCTCAGATCAAGCCATTTGAGCAATGCCCTGAATTTGGAGCCAAGCAACAGGCAAGGTCTCATCACTATACTGAGGCAACTTTTAAAAGATTGGAAGAAGTTGGGCTCTCAGGACTCTTAGATTCTGTTTGGGGTAGAAGATGTCCTGGTGAAGAGATCCGAGATTATTCCAAGCTAGGGAAGAGAAAGAAGAAAAAGGGAGAATCAAGCAGCAGCCACGACCATTAGAAGGTGGCAAAGTTCTTTCATATTTCCTCTTTCATGTCTCTAATAAGGAGATGCATGTCTGAAACATGATATGCCTCCATCGTTTATTTCTTTTTACTTCATGCAATTTTTGTTCTTTGTTTTTATTTTAGTCATTTAATAAATAGCTAGAGAAATGCTAAATCTGCATAATGCTTGTTATCCATCACTTAGCTAAATTTTGATTTGTTTCCCACATGCTTGAATAAAAGAGAATTGTTAGAATTGAAAAGAGAAATATCCAATGTTGCATAAGTAAGAATGGAAGTTAATGGTGGTATATGTGTTTGATTAAATGCATAACTCATGAAATAATTGTTGCATAATATCATTTTCATTTAACTGTGAGTTAGCTTGCTGTTATAAAGATTCTTATCAATAAAAGAAAAAGCCCTTGGGAACAAAAACAGAAAGAAAAGGAAGAAGAAAAAGCCAAAGTGGCAAGAAAAACAAAGAATAAAGGTTGGACACCAATAGCTTGGACCCTAGGACATATGCCTGTGGTGTTCTTGTACTAAGATATGCTTGGATAAGTAAATTCTAAGAGGTATTTTAAAACCCGGTCACTTAGATCAACTGATTTGGGATGGCCAATTGAAAGTCCACAATAAAGAGCAACTTAGATACAGAACATTTAGTTATCCAAAGAGATGCTGGGCATCAATGATCCAA
This sequence comes from Arachis hypogaea, assembly GCF_003086295.3. Lineage (NCBI taxonomy): Eukaryota > Viridiplantae > Streptophyta > Magnoliopsida > Fabales > Fabaceae > Arachis > Arachis hypogaea. The sequence continues at coordinate 39,967,204 of NC_092037.1, forward strand.
GGAAGAAATAGTGAGCCATGTGTCTGTGGTGGAAAGATGTTGAGTAAAAGAAAAAAATAAAGCCAAAGGCTACTACTGCAACATTTGACACAAAACCTCCAAAAGAGTAATAAGCTTGTTAAGCATTATAAGCCAAGAAAAGTTAGCAAGGGAGTAATTAAAAAAATAAGTCTTATAACAGCAAGTTTAGCAAGCCTTTGAGGAAGGATGTATATTATGTAACAGCAACAATAATTGAGTTATCATTGTCTGCATAAAGACTCCATAAATCAAGTTCTGCTATATGCCTAATAAGGATATGTGTTCTTTTCTTATTCATTTCAATTGCTCTTAATTTTGATGCTTGCTTGGGGACAAGCAAGATTTAAGTTTGGTGTTGTGATGACAAGTCATCAAATACCCATTTTTCAAGCTAATTTCACTTGTTTTATTAGTCTTTATGCACTTTCTTGCATCCTAAGTAAGTGATTTGGAATGAAAATGCATAACTTTTTTAAATCAAACAACCACCATGAAATTAATGTTAACTCATAAGGTTTAAGCTGAATTTAATTGATTTTTAATTGATTTATAAGCCTTGTGAATTTAGTGATACTTTGAGTGGTTATTTTGGTTGATTGTAGGTGAAGAAAAGAAGAAAAGAGAAAGCGTGGCCTAAGAAAGTGTGGCCAAAGGAGAAAAAGGCATGGCGCATAAAGGAGGAGTGCAAGTATTGCCCTCCACAAGGGCACACTGCCCTCTAGGAGGGCAACATAAGGAAACAAGGCTTGAGAGGCAACTCTGCCCTGCCCACGACAAGGGCAGAGCACAAAATTGTGCCTTGGATCAAAGAAGAGCAAAACCTTGCCCTGCCCTCTACAAGGGCAGTATCGGGCCTTCATGGAAAATAAATCAAAGGAAAAAGGCCTACCAATGCTTGCCACAAGAGTCGAACACGGCACAATGAGAAAGCAAGGAACTAGGCCTCATTATGGTGCTAGGAAAGCCAAGGAAAAATAGTAGCGTGTGCATCGGACAAGTCTCGAACACGGGACTTCAATTTGGAAACACTGTCCTGCCCTCCGCGAGGGCAGGGCAGCATTTTGTTGTGGCACGGCCAGCGGACCAAACTGGCGCACCAAGGCATCACTCGGCAGCACCAGCAGCATGCACAGGCACCAAAATGGCGCACCAGAAATTTCTGCCCTGCCCTCCGCGAGGGCAGGGCAGCATCCTGCGCACCAAGCTCGCACACCACGCTCGCACCAAGGCCGCACGCATCAAATCCTGCCCTGCCCTCCACAAGGGCAGGGCAGCCTCCTGGAAGCAATCCTTCATGGGCTAAAATTGGATTAAAATTCCAATAAAATTCATTTCTTCACCAAATCAAAAGCCCATCCAAATCCTAAGATCCAAGAATAGAAAGTGTATAAATAGGAGCTAGTTTGATGTAATTAAAAACCTTTTCCTTTACTTTTGAACTTTGAATTTTCCTTTGAACCTTTACTTTGAGCTTTTGAACTTTCTCTTAGGGACCTCATTGAGAATTCAGAGAATTGGGGAGGAGAATTGATCTCTCTTCTTCCTCGTTCTTACTTGGGCATTTTTACTTTTCTTGTTTTGAGTTTTGGGTGTGAAGAATTGAGGAAATTCTGTCTCAATCTCCATTCAAAATCTCTTTAATTCCTCTTCTGCATAATTAAGTTGAATTTTAATTCCTTTACTGCTTCTTCTTCAATTTCTTGTTAATTGCTTTGTGAACTTGGATCTGGGAAGGCAATTGAGATCTAGACTTTGCTTTCTAGTCTCTTGAGTCCTGAGATCCCATTTTCTTTTTTGGTTCTTCTGTGAACCCTGCTGCAATTTAATTTCAATTTCTGTTTGAATTCTAGTTGTTTCTAATTCAATTTCTGCTTATTTAATTGTTGCAATTTACTTGCCTTTGCTGAAATTCTGAATTCCCAATCCTCAATTCCCTTTTCCATTCAAGTAATTTACATTTCTTGCAATTTAAGTTACCGCAATTTACATTTCTTGCACTTTAAGTTTCAGTCATTTAATTTCTTGTTCTTTAAGATTCAGCACTTTTACTTTCCTGTCTTTTAATTTACTGCAATTCTCCCCTCTCCCTTTACATTCCAAGCAATTTAGCTTCTGTTCAAGATAAACCACTCAACCAATATTTGATTCGCTTGACTAAATCAACCACTAAACTAAAATTGCTCAATCCTTCAATCCCTGTGGGATCGACCTCACTCCCGTGAGTTTTTATTACTTGATGCGACCCGGTACACTTGCCGGTGAGTTTTGTGTTGGATCGTTTTCCACACATCAGTCCCAAGGTTCCCACACTTGAATGATACTCACACACTCTAGCCTAAGCTAATCGAAGATCCAAATAAGGACATTTATTGTTTTTCGCTTTAAGGCTTGTAATGTGCTAAAATTAAGAACAAGTGGGTTAATCGTAGGCTCAAATTGGCTAACAAAGGAATATAAAAGGGTTGGCTATTTGGATATGTGAGCTAATGAAATGATGGCCTCAATCATATAAATGCATGAATACACAAAATAATGGACATAAAGAATCAAACAAATCAAAGATTACAATCATAGGAAGAGAATAATGCACACAAGAAGGAAAAATAAGTGGTTATAAGATGTAACCACGCCATTAGGCTCGAATCTCGCAAGCTTGTGTTCTTAGCTCAAAAACCATGTTCCAAAATACATTCTTTCAAGCAAGTTCAACAAAAAATTTTCAAATTGGTAGGTTGCCTTAAAATGGTTTCTTGGGAAAGAAATCATCACCCTAACCAAGTAGTCCTAATAAGAAGAGCGTAGTAAAATATGTACAAATTCTAACTAACATGCAACCTAGCATGCAAATGCAATAACTAACTAACATTGGTGTTGAAAAAAAAATTGTTACCCATGGAGATTGGTCGACGACCTCCCCACACTTGAAGATTGCACCGTCCTCGGTGCATGCAAAGAAGAGCAGGGTGGACGGGTTGCTACAATTGATGAGCTCCTCAAATGGTTGTGCGGATGACTTGTTTGTTGCTCCATTTAAAGGTATTCATTTCTCCCTTCTTGGTGGCCAACCTAAAAGGGGAAGAAAGAAGAACGACAATTAGGCCTACAACAAAGATATCAAAACAAGTATAACGTAGGCCTGGGCTAATGCCAAATAAGAGTAAGGTTCTCACTACATGTTAGCTACGCATGTAGGTGAGAAAACAATATAAGCTAATGGCATATTAACTAATACTTGATGCAAGAGTAAAATCGAAGCATGAAGAGCATATGGCACATCAAGTTCACATAAGAAGAAGTGGGTCATGAAAGACAATATGAGGTCATATCAATGCTCAAAGACATAAGAGTCATACAAGATGAAGCATTGATTTAAAAGTTTCATCACCCAACAATATCAAACAAGTCAAGAAGCACCAATATAATGCAAGAATTTCTCAACAATTGAGTGTAAGAATCCAACACCATTATTGAAATGACACTTAGAAAAAAACTGAAAACATGCTATAGAAACAAAATGAAAATGGAAAGAGTAGAAGTATGCGAATGCAGTGAACAAAAGAAAATGGAAGATGAGAAAAAAACTCTTTTTTTTTACCGACGCGTGCGCGTCCTGCACGTTTATGCGTCGATGGATATATTGGTCGAAGGACGCGTACGCGCCAGGTGTGCGCACGCGTGCGTCGAGTTAGGCCGGAGGTATAGTGTCGGCCCAAGTCTGGCACAACTATCGGGTAAAAGTACCGGGGGTGCAGATTGTGCAATCGACGCACGCGTACACAGTGTGCGTGCACGTGCATTGCGAATTTAAGATCATGTACGCGTACGCGCCAGGTGCGTGCACGCGTGCATAGACTTGTGCCTCAGGCCCAATGTTTGCACAGTGCAGCCTAACTCTCGGGTTTTTTGGCTGGAGGTGAAATTTTGCATCCACGCATATGCGTACAGTGCGCGTGCACGTGGGTGGTCAAAACATGCTCCGGTGCGCGTATGCGTCATGTGCGCGAACGCGTGGATGGTGTTCTGTTTTTCAAAAATTTTTGCTATGTTTTTGCACCAATCCAAGCATTCCAAACCTCCAAGCTACTACCAAAACACCCTAAAACCTTATTTAACATGTTAAAATACTAATTAAACTCAACCAACTAATCTAAACATGAAATTAGACTAGTGCTACCAATATGTACAAAAGAGAAAATGAAAGGATTTTACCATGGTGGGGTGTCTCCCACCTAGCACTTTTATTTATTGTCCTTAAGTTGGACTTATGGGGAGCTCCTCTCAGGGTGGCTTGTGCTTGTATTCATCTTGGAACTCCAACCAATGCTTGGTTCTCCATTGTGCCCCAAGATTCTTTATGGATTGAGCCAAGTATTGATGGAGTTCTTCACAAGCTTGGGACTCCCAAAGTTGATCCTCTTCTTGTGATCCAGGATCCCACACTTTGTTTTCACACCCGTCTTGAAGTTGATCATCATTATTAGTCCAACTGGATGGTGAACAAGAAGAATCCTCTATGAAGTGCCCAACAATCCTCTTAGACCCATCTATTTGAGCACTATTCCCACCTTTGTATTCAACTCTTGAAGTATCAACTAAAATGAGCCTTGATTTGCAACGCCAACCACGAAACATCTTTTGCTTACGCTTCATCCCACAAAGCATCCTAAGTTGACCATCCGTTTCAAACAAGCCATACTCAAGTGGGACAATAAAGCTAATCGAAATTAATTTTACCCACTCAAGTGACGGAGTAGATGACAACCTAGGCAAAGATGCTTCTAAAAATCTTGACAAAGCATAACCAACCCTCGTTCTTATATTTCTAGGGACTTCCACCTCTTCACAAGATCTCTTAATCTCAATCCTTTGTTTAACAATTTTATCTAAACCTTTTCCTTTACTCAAATCATAATAGGGAGGGTGAGAAAAATTTACCTCCTCAACGCTTTCAAATCCAACCGGAGAAGGTTCTTCATGTTCAAAGGATTCTTCACCACTAAGACTTGATGCTTGATCTTCATCACCAAGGGAACTCAATCCTTGCTCTATCCCATCCAAGTCTTCATATGGAATATGCCTTGAAAGGTGTGCACTTTCCTCCCTAGCATCAATTTCAATCATCTTGGAGGGATTTTCTTCAACTCTATGTTCCCATGGAGGCTCCGCATCTCCTAAGTCTTCTACCACTTCTTCCTTGTCTTCAACAATTAAAGCTTCCTCCAATTGTTCCAATACAAAACAACTTCCTTCAGTTCCCACCGGAGTTTCCAATCTCTCCTTCATGCTATGCTCTTCTTGAGCCATGGGAGTTCCTTGAGTGTTCAAGCATTGGGAGGCTAATTGATTTGTTACCGCATCCAAGGCGGCCATGAAATTTTGCACATCCCTTTTCATCTCTTCTTGCCCTTGAACAAGAACACCAAGGGTTTCATCCATTAGAGATTGGGGTGGGTGGAAGGGTTCATCAAATTGGGGGGAGGGTTCATAGTAGGAAGGTGGTTCTTCTTCTGGGTAGAGTTGTGGTGGTTCTATATTTTTCACTCTTTTCACTTGATGTATAACACACTCCATGGTTGCTTGAAATTGATCCAATGCTTCCTTGAGATGATCCCTTGACTCTTGTTCCTCTTGGATATCATGAGTAGGACCATAGGGTTCTTGGATTGAAGGACATGAGTATTCTTCTATGGGAGGTTGTGGTGGAAAGTAGTATTCACCTTGTGGTTGAAAATTTCCATTTATTGGAGGTGGTTCATCTTGGTAATAATGTGGAGGAGGTGGCTCTTGAAAATGTTGATGTTGGAATTGTGGTGGCTCTATATGTGGTTCATATGGCTCATATGGTTGTTGGTAGGATAGATATGGGTTAGGGTCATATGAAGGTGGTTGGTAAGAAGGGGCTTGTGAGTATGGTTGAGAGTTATGTTGAAGGTATGGATCATAGGCATATGGTGGTGGTTCTTGAAAGTCACAAGGTGATTCACCATAGCCATTGGATTGATATGCATCATAGAATGGCTCTTCTTCATAGTGCATTGGTGGGGGTTGTTGCCATGAGGATTGATCATAAGCATATGGCTCCTCCCACCTTTGGTTATCCCATCCTTGATACACATCTTCATTATAGTCCTCATCACCTACAACATAATTGTAATCACACTCATAGCCAAAATGAGAATTCATGATAGCAAGAGAGGGCAAAAAAAAAAAACAAAAAAATAGGAACAATTAAAGAGAACAAACTAAAAATTAACAAAGAAGCAAAAAGCAAACATATTCACAATATTCACATATATACAATAACCAATAATACAACACCATTGCAATTCCCCGGCAACGGCGCCATTTTGATGATTAGATTTTTGATGGTTTAGAATTTCACAAATGAATTCTCGTTGCAAGTATAGTGTCTAAACCAAACAATAATCTTTTCATACAAAAAGTTGTTTGTCACTAAAACAAACCCCTAAATTTATAAACCGAAGTATTGAAACCTCGGGTCATTCTCCATAGGAATTACAATAGAGTGTCTTGTTATTGGTTGTGAGTTATTTTGGGGTTTTGATATGAATCATGAAAGATAAATGACAAGAAAGTAAACTAAGGCCTAAAAAGGTCTTGGCAAGGGTTAATCTCATTAAATCACTAACCACAATATGAGAATTGGCAAGGATTAATCTCATTAAATCATCCTCTAACTAGTAGTCAAGGAAAGTCAAATGAGCTATATCAATCCTAGTCCATAAGTCCTAACTCTCTACTAATTCAATTAGTGAGAGCTAGAGTAAATGGCTCCCAATCATCAATTACTTGGACATTAGTAACTCAAGAGTTCCTAAGTTACCTTTCTAAGCCAAGAGCATAAAACTCTACTCTAAAATCCAACCAAGCATTTCATCAAATACTTGGAAGGCATAAAAGGAAAGCATAGTAAATTGATAACAAGAATAGAATCTAACAACAATTATTGAAATGAATTAACAACAACAATCAAAAGAAACACATTTATTATGAATTACCTTGATTGAATTGAAAGAGAGTAGAAGAAACAAAAGTAGATCTATAACAAAGAACAACATAAAGGAAATTACAACAAAAAATAGAAGGAGAATGAATGTAACAACAAGGAATTGGGAAGATAGAAGTAGAAGAAGATGTATTAAAATCTAGATCTAAGAACTAAACCTAATCCTAATCCTAATCCTAGAGAGAAGTGAGATCTTCTCTCTCTAGAAACTACTTCTAAAACTAAACTATGACTAATGGTTAAAAGTTAGTTGATTCCTCTTCAATCCTTGGCTTAAATAGCATCAGAAATGAGTTGGATTAGGCCCACAAGGCTTCTAAAATCGCTGGCCACGTTTTGCTTTAAGTGGACCAGGTGGCAGCAACGGCGCGTGCGCACCGCCATACGTGTGGTAACTATGGCAAATCTTATATCGTTTCGAAGCCCCAGATGTTAGCTTTCTAACCCAACTGAAACCGCATCATTTGGACCTCTGTAGCTTAAGTTATGGTCATTTAAGTGCGAAGAGGTCGGCTTGACAACTTTTCGGTTCTTTCATTTCTTCATGAGTTCTCCAACTTTTCATGCTTCTTTCTTCATTCCCTTGACCCAATCTTTGCCTCCTAAACCTTAAATCACTTAACAAACATATCAAGGCATCTAATGGAATCAAGGTGAATTAAATTTATTCATTTTAAGACCTAAAAAGCATGTTTTCACTCTTAAGCACAATTAAGGGAGAAGTTATAAAACCATGCTATTTCATTGAATAAATGTGGGTAAAAGGTTATAAAATCCCCTAAAATCAATACAAGATAAACCCTACAAATGAGGTTTATCAATCACCCAATAATGGACACTCCGTTGGATGATTCAGAGTTTGAGCTTGATACAGCTGAAGCTGATGATGACTCTAGCAATGACGTGTATGAGAGCACGGAGGACGAGCCATATAGACCACCTCCATTAGGAATGGAGGATGACAGTGAAGAAGATTGTGTAGTTGTGAGGAAGAAGACAAAGAAGAAAATAGAGAATAAGTTAGTCTCCAAGAAGAAGGTGAGAAAGAGAATCATGATAACAAACCCAATTGCTCCAAGGAAAACCCAAAAAACTTATGTTTTACGAAGTGCTGGAGGAAGTTCTAGTGGACCCAACAATGTTGGTGGAGCAAAAACTGATATGACCAATAGGGCTGGTAAATTGGCCATCCTGTACAGAAGAGGAAGAAAGACCAATCTGAAAAGCAGCAGTCAAGTGAAACCAAAGCGAAAAGGACTTTTAGAGTCACATGTAGCAAATGTGGAGAGTCTGGTCATAACCACAAGACATGTAATGGTCCACATGCTCCAAACAGAAGAGCTTCTACAAGGAACAATCCAAGAGCCAATGGTGCAACAACTAACCAAGCGGCAGAAGAGATTCATGTGTCTCAATCAGCTCCACAAGAACAGGTAACGTAACTATTTTATATTCATCAGGCTGCTATTTGAGAGGATCTTATTGGTAACTAACCAAATTCTTTAGGGATTTCTTTGGTTATTTTAAAAACAGTTAGGGACTGAATTGTCTTATTATGAGTAGGGACTAACTCTAGATAATCATTGGTTTTAGGCTGGTGCTTTTGGAATTGCTCAACCCCATGTACCTTTATCCTTTCATGGACCATCAGCAACAAACATGGTTAGTGATTTCTAACAAAATCTTTATAATTGTTTGCATTCGGTTAGTAAGTTTCAACCAATCATTCATTTCTTGTTTGGCAATCTGCAGACCACTGGAACAGTGCCACAAACCATTTGGAATGGCCTTAATGCTCAAGCCTCTACACGAGCAAAGCAGCCTATTATCAGGCCACGTCACATAATGAATCCACCAAATTCGTCAAGCACCCCACCAACAATTCAACCACATCAAACCCTTCAGGGCATCTCACATGAAACAATGTCTGCTGCAAGTGAGGATACTGCGTCAAGGACGTTCCAGTTCATACCCAATCCTGGTTTCAAGGCTCCGAGGAAGAAATGAACCAACATATATCAAGGCCTACTCTTAAGTGTTGTTCAGGGAATTTTAAAATGTAATCATGTGGTCTGAGATACCTTTTAAGTAGTATTTTGGTTGAATTAGGATAAACTTGATCCTTTGTTTTGCTTCATGCATGAGTATTTTGGTTGAATCAGGATAAACTTGTTCCTTTGTTTTGGAACACATTTTGATGGAATTATCATTGCCAAGAATAGGCTTCTTGAGACAATTACACTTATTAGCACAAGGTTTTACATGTATTACTTAGATGCTTTAATCTATGATGGTTGTTGTTTGGTTTTTCATTTCTTTCTTAGATATCTTAATACATGGTAAGTCACTCATCACAAATTGTTGAAGTAGAATAAATTCATCGTACAAATAGATTTGCACTCTCCGTAAACAAATTATTGCTTTTTTCATTCATTAGGAATTTAGTAAAGAAATATACAACTCAGTCAATTCACATCCAAGGCTAAACTACTAACATTTTCCAGAATGCTTGATTAAACAAAGCCAACTTATCATCCATAAACCTATAACAAATACAACAACATTAAACGTTTTGCTTTTCCAATCAATTTTTGACACTGAATTATGAGGTTTCTCCAGTGCCCCTATCCTGTTTTCAAGCTCCAAAAATCTCTCTTCAACCCATCCATCATCACCACTTATGCCATGAAGTTCAGTAATCTTTTCCACACCAAATTTCTTGTAATCAAAGTCAAAAACTGATTCAAACCATACGAAGAAATTGCAGTGAATTTGTTTTTCCTGCTTAAAAAAAAATCATCATCTTTTTTCCCAGAACCAGTTCACAAACAAATGCATCAACAATGATTTTGCAAACCACTATCTAATTAAAATCTAACCTTGTATTTTGGGCAACCAAAGAACAGTCTCCCCGGATTATCAGGAGTCCTTGACTTCGATACGATTGCATACAATCCACGTCCACATTTTGGGTGCTGTCCTTTGGGAATTTCGCATGTTTCCATGCCTGGGTTATCAGCTCCGGCGTGGGTCGCTCTCCATCGACGACCGCTTGATGCCAAGGTGCTTCCTACACTGTATGACATTATAGCTGATGTATTTTCTAGAGGAATCAACTTCTTAGGGTTTCAAATTCATGTAGGATTTAAATAAGAAAATGAATGAAGACCTCTACACCTTCATATACAAAACGCAGCGTCATGGTCTCCCCCAAATTGACGTTGCTAGGGCTGTGTCTACAGGGACTGAACTATCCTCTTCACTCCACCTGACAATTAACGGCCACGTGGAAAACTTAACGCTACACCTCAGCAGCGGACGTTACCTTTTGACGGACGGGGACTGCGATGACTAACGGCGTTTAACGTTGGGGATCGATCTGGGTATTTTTATTTCTTGGGGACTAAAGTGTCCGGTCTAAAATTCCTTAGGGACTGATTTGGGGTATTACTCTAAAAAATATATTTATGTCTGTGATTCTTTTAAAATATAGATAAATTTATCTTTTCAATAAAATTATTCTGTTAGACCTTACGAAAAAGTTTGATGTAGCTCCCGTGGCGTTAACCTGGCCTTTATGGGAGCCCACGTGGTATGTAAATTTTAAAAATAGGACATGTTAGTCCTCCGACACCAAAACGACGTCGTTTCACCAAGGACATATTAGTCTTCCAACACCAAAATGACGCCGCTTCACCAAGAACTCTCTAGACATACTTTAATCTCCTTATACAATACCCATAACACTCATATCTAAGTTAGAAAATTGACTAGGCTATGGTGAAAAACCTTGCTTCCGTTGCCTCAAGTCTCAACTAGTTTCACCCTCCACCATTGATGGTTGAGCTCTATACCGTTAAACTCGGCGGCAAGGGCTCCTCCTTCTCCTCTACCATCTCTGCCATCGCCGCCAACCTCACCCATGACCGCATCGACACATCTGCCCTCGACAGGCTCTCCGTCTCATCGTCCTCCGCAACATCGTCGTTAAAGCACACATCACAATCTCTACCTTCCTCTCCTTCTCGGAAACTAGAGCTTTCCTCCTCGTACTTCTCAACAAGCTCCTAGTCTCTCCGCCCCCTATCGTAATCCTCGAGAAATGGCTCGGTCATCGAGGAACCCCGAGGATTCCTTGCAATGCTGCTGGCTCTGATTTTTGTTATGCCGTCGTTTTGTTCTGCATTTCGAGCACTGCACCCGTTTCGCCAGACGAGAAAGAAAAGGAAAATTTGAGGGTTTTTGTTTTGTTTGCTTGAAGGTTTGGAAGTGCTGAGGTGAATTGAATTGGAGTTTTTCATGGGAATAGACTTGAGGTTAGTTTACGGTGTTGTTTGTTTTTATTTGAGGTGTTGTTCAAATGGGTATTGGATTCATTCCTTGGAAGCACATGTTATTGCAACTTGAATGGCTAATCCTCAGAAAGCTGGTCCTGTTGAGAGGGATATAGAGCAGGTTTAGAATCACTTGCTCTTCATTTTTTAGGCTTTGGTTTTTTTGGGAGCTATAATGAATGTAGTTACTGTTAGATTCTAGTATTACATTTTATTGAAATACATGATTCATTAGTGTGCCATTGTTATTTTGTTGCTTAAATAACTTGTAATTGATCTTCTTTGCTGATTGAGGAGATAATGAAGCTTGAAGATGTGGTCTTCCCTCATGTTTCACGATTTTGCAGTTGCAGATTTATGAAACTTTGAGGGAGCATGTTAAATGGGTGTTATGGGTATTGCATAAGGGGTTAAAGTGTGTCTGGAGGGTCCTTCGTGAAGCAGCGTCGTTTTGGTGTCGAAGGACTAATATATCCTATTTTCAAAAGCTACATGCCACATATGCTCCCATAACGGCCAGGTTAACCCTACGGTAGCCACGTCAGGCTTTTCCATTGGGTCCAACGGAGTCACTTCAACTGAGGGATAAATTTGTCCACATTTTGGAGGGGTCAAGGACATGAATGTATTTTTCAATCCTTGAGGGCGAAAATGTCCGTGAAAAAAAGGTCAAGAACCTATTTGTCCTTTTCTCTTAAAAATATCACACCTCCTACACATATAAATTTTTTTGACAAATAAATTTAAACAAGTTGCCTAAATCCAACAAAAACAATTCTCAAATTAGAGTGTGTGAAAACACGCACTTCCAAGACTATCGAATAGCGTGAATGTCATTATGAAAAACGATTCTTCTTCCTCGATCAAAACCATAACACTCAAAATTTAAACAACGATCAAAACCTCTCAAAATCGTCGTGAAAAGTCAAAGAAATTTCAAAGATGAAGCCAAAATCTTACCAACAAACACACAAAGAAAAGACAAAAGTTATTAAAGGTAATATTCACTAATCTTGTAGTTTTTTCACTTTTCTCTTTCTCATTTTGATAGCAAAACACTACGTAGTAATACTGTAGTTTATTTTTTGTTCTTACATTACTATTCTCATTATACGCTTCATTTGGTGATAACTGTGTTAGATCAGTGTAAAAATGTAACGTAGTATTTTTCGTATATATTAACCTATATTTGCATGTGTTTGGGGAATTTGAATGTGTTTTATTCATGTTTGAGTTTTACATGTTTTGAAATGATTGTTTATAGTGTTTTTGGTATAATTGTATTCATGTTTGTGTTTTGGTCTATTTGGTTTGTCTTTCAGTGTATTTGGCATGTCTTTTTGTATTTCATCATAATTTAGGTATACTTGGTGGTATTGTACTCTTTATACTGTAATTAGACAACAGAATATTATTCTTGTGCTTCTGATGTTATTATGTACATATTTGAGTGATTTATAACTATTTTTAGAGTAAATGTCCTTTTCGGTCCCTAACTATTTGCTCGATGGACTTTCCACCCCCTAAAAAATCTAAATACCCAAATCGGTCCCTATCTACTTCGATATATGTACGTTCCAATCCCTACAATCGGTTCCAAGTAGGTCACTTGCTGATGTGTCAGTAACTTGTTCACGTGGATTTTTCTCTTTTATAATTGGGACAAATCGCCCCCTGTACCTTTGTTGAAACGTTGCCATAATAAACACCATCATCCACCGCTCCTTCCAATTAGATCCCTTATTCTATGCCCAACTCATCCAAACCTATGCTCGTGATCGAGCGTTGCACCATGGCAAGAAGCTCCACGCCCACTTAATCACCAACGGCATCGCTTGCTTCAACCTTGTCGCTTCCAACTTAGTTTCCTTATATGCTTGCTGCGGCCAACTCTCCCATGCGCGAACACTGTTCGATAAAATTCCGAAAACAAATGTGCGCCGGTGGATTTCCTTCATCGGAACCTGTGCTCGCTGCAGTTTCCACCACGACGCCATTGTCATGTTCTCAGATATGCTGGCAACCCAAACACCCAATCCCAATCCAACGACGCCAAATGCTTGCGGCCATGTCGGGGACCAAATCACGGGTCAGAAGATACATGGGTTGATTCTGAAGTGTTGTTTTGAGGTTGACCCTTTTGTGTCTAGCTCGTTGATTGTAATGTACTCGAAGTGCTTGAGAGTTGGGGACGCGCGCAAGGTGTTTTGATGGAATGGAGGTTAAGGATTTGGTGGCTTTGAACGCACTTGTTGCTGGGTACTCCCAAGTTGGGCTTGCGGGTGATGCTTGGAGTTTGGTGGAGAGGATGAGATTGATGGGTGTGAATCCAAATCTAGTGACTTGGAATAGTTTACTATTATCACCCTTATCCCTGCATGTGCCACTGTCGAAAGAATGAGGATTCAGAAGGAGATTCATGGCTACGCTGTGGCAATTAGGGTAGAGGAAGATATATATGTGAGGAGTGCTCTTGTTGACATGTATGCAAAATGTGGCTTCATCTCTGAAGCTAGAACACTTTTTGGTATTATGCCAGAGAAGAATACAGTTACTTGGAATTCTATCATTTTTTTTATGCCAATCACGGGTATTGTGATGAAGCCATTGAGCTCTTCAATCAAATGGAGATGGAAGGGAAAGCCAAGCTGGATCATTTAACTTTCACTGCGATTCTCACAGCATGCGTCCATGCCAGTTTCAACAAAGGTACAGGGGGCAATTTGTCCCAATTATGAAGGAGAGAAACCCACGTGGACAAGTTACTGACACATCAGCAAGTGACTTGCTCAGAATCGGTTGCAGGGACTGAAATGTACATATATCAAAGTAGATGGGGACCGATTTTGGTATTTAAATTTTTTAGGGGGTGGAAAGTCTATCAGACAAATAGTTAGGGACCAGACAGGACATTTACTCCTATTTTTATCCATTTATCAAAAAATTTGTTCATCAATTTATTATAACAAACCATAGAATTTTATTATATTGCTTCTGGTATCATTTTATGCATGTTTGATTCAGTTGCATGGCTTTTTTATCTCACATTATATGATGTAATCAATAAACATACAATAGCAACGTATTTGATTTGTATTTCGGTGTATTTGGTTTGTCTTTCGGTGAATTAACCTTTTTTCTATATCTTACAGAAAAAATGGCATCAAAGATAGCACCAAAATATAATGTAAGCATATATATGTTTGAACAACTCAATTTATTTTGTTTAAATATAGTTTATTTACATGATTCTTATTTATTTACAGAAAATTCATGCTTTGAGATGCTCCACAAGATCAATTCATAATAAATTTCAAAACATGAGCGAGGACAAGAAAGCAATTGTTTGAGAACTAAAATTTGGTGGTTTGATACATATCCCTCCAATTAATGTGCCATATAAGTTATTGAAATAATTGGCATATTCATTTTATTTGTCTCCTAACAGACTGGCCACATGATATAGTATAATCAACATCACCCAAGAAAATATAGCAGCTGCCCTTGGCTTGAGTATAGCTGGTAAAAATCAATTTCCTAATATATTATGTGAATCAAATTTCAGTGTATTATCAAATTATTTCTGTGTCATTGAATGATTTCTTGCTGCTTTTGCAGGCCTACACTATCTAAAAAAATAACATTCAAGAACTTAGTGAGGAGAATAAGAAAGTTGTTAGAAGCTTCCGAAGCAAGACCTTGTCGCAATACCTCTATGATAGAGATGAATGTCGATGAGGAGGAAAATCGGATGAAATTCAAGAGGACATTTATCCTATGTATTCAATTGTCCTTTTTGTTACTGACAACACTAAACAAAATTTCTTCGATTCACATGCTTCCCATTTTTCACATGGACGCAATACGTCAACAGAATTGGGATGGTCATGTGCTCAACTTCCTAATAAAGGGCATTAAAGAGTACATATTGAAAAAGAAATATAGTGCTAATGGTTGTCTCTATGCTCTAATGATTATATATTTTCACGAATCGACATACAAATATAACCCGTTGGATGAAATTTCTGGACCACCGTAAGTCCAACATTGGACCAAAGAGTTGCTGGTACAAAGAATAAATGCTGAGATCAAGGATGAGATAGTAACTCAACAGAATTTTTTCTTTATTTTTAGTGTATTTCTTATAAATATACTGTGTAAACAAATGTTTTTCTATTTTAAGGAATTGTGAAAATGGCACAACTAAAAGAAGGGAAAAAGAAGGGAAAAAATGAAGGAAAGAAAGAAAAGAAGAAGAAGACTATTTCCTCAAAAAGTGAAAGTCTTGTTGAATCCGAGTCCAGTTTTGAAGATGACTCGAAGGAGACACCAAAAAGAAGAAAACAACCTAAAAGAATGGCAAAGAAGTAAGTATTCTTTTTCTATGTATTTTTTATCATTTTATTATATTTTCTTGCCTGATGATTGTTTTCTTTTTCAGGATGGAGTCCAGGAAAAAAAAGCATGTTACTAAGGATTCATCTTCCAAAAAAAGAAAGTGAATCTGATAATGTGTAAGATTTAGAAATTATAATTGAAAATACTATTTTTGCTTTTTCGTCAAAAGTTTATTTATTAACAAAATTTTTTAATGTATTGTCAGAAATGAAAAAAGTTAGGAATTAAGAAAACAAATATTTAAGAAAAAATTTCACAAGCCTGCAAAAAAATAAGTATTATTTTTCGGTTATTTTATCAATTTTATTGTGTTTATTTGCCTGATGATTGTTTGCTTTTCCAGGATGCAATCCAAAAAAAAGAAAACAAATTATTGAGGATTCATCTTCCGAAAAAGAAACCAAATTTGAGAATGAGTAAGATTCCAAAACTATCATTGTAATGCTATCTTTATTGTGTTCATTTACGTGAGGATTGTTCACTTTTGCATGACTGAATTCAAAAAAAGGAAACAAGTTGTTGAGGACTCATCCTCACAAAAAGAAACTGAATCCAATAATGAGTAAGATTCAGAAACTCTCATTGTAAAATGCTATGCTTGTCTTTTGGTGTATTTTAGCAATTTTACCGTGTTTTATTTGCTTGATGATTGATTACTTTTTGAGGATGTTGCAAAAAATCACTAATATTCTAGAAACTGGACTTCACTCTACAAAAGCTCACTATGATCCTTCACCAACGTAAGATTCATTGTCTGAAGTTCTTTCATTGCTAAATTTTCTTTAAACCTGATATATTTACTATATTTTTACTGAATAATATTTATTTTGTCCTTAGAATACCACATGTAAATTTGGCAAGTAAAAATGATGTTTTTCTAACACACATAAGCAATCAGAGCAGTGTAAATCAACCAATTGATAAAATGTAATTTTTTCTCTTACTATTTCTTTCATTCTTGCACTACCATATTCTGCTTCTGATTTCATATATTTTTTTAGAAAAAAATCCCTTTGAAATTGTATGCAAGAAAAAAAAGCAAAAGTAAAAAAAAAAGAAAAAACTGTAACTATGTTAGTTCTTATGCAATGAAAATTGTGTTTTTATTGAATGCTTGTGGTGTAGTTGTGATGTGATTTCAGTGTATTTTAGGTTCATAGAACAAAAGGAATCATTAAATAAACCAGTTCCTGTTCAGAAAGGAATAATAAATGATAATCCTAAAGGACAAATCATTGTTCTTCCAAAACAAACTCATTCTCAATCAGAACCACTGGGCATGTGAATTTTTCAACTCACTTTTAATATTCTATTTCGTTGAGTTAACCATTTGTACCTGAATGTTTACGCCATATTAACTTTTTCATTTTTCTTTTCTTTAGAGTCCCACTTCTAGTATTTACTCCTGCTTCAAGCCTTCTCCAAACTCAACAAACTATTGCAACATCACTCGGAGAGGAAGATGTAGAAGAAGAAACTATTAATGTGTAAGTATTACTTAAATTCCTTTTTTAATAGTTTTGGTTTATTTGGTTTGTACTACGGTGTATTTCTTGTTATTTGAGGTGCACTTGGTGTTGTTGGCCTCTTTTTGTTGTAACTAAGCAAAAGAATATTGATTTTTTCCATTTTGACGGACTTAGTTAATGCATTTGTTGTAACTAGCCCATAAAAATTTGTTGTAGTGCTTTTGCTATCATTTTGTGCTTGTTTTATTGAGTTGCATATATTTTTAAATTTCGATGTATTTGGTTTATATTTCTGTGTATTTCATGTTAATTGAGGGGCACTTGGTTTGATTGTATTAATTAAATTCCTTTTCTGTAATCCTGAAGTCTCCCACAACCTCAACAAGCTACTTCAAAGTCTCCAACAAAGGAATGTCCCGAAAAAGAACCTCAACAAACACAACAAGAATCTCATAAAGAAGTAGCTCCTACTAATGTGTAAGTTCTACTTCTTAAATTTCTTTTTCAATATTTTCTGTATAATCTTAAGATATTTTATGTGTCACCATGCAGTCATCCACTTCTTCAAATAATGACTGATGCAATAATGATGGTTGCCAATGTTGCATTAAAGAATGACTTTTCTACACTATCATTTAGTTTTGGATTCACTCAATAATTGAGGAAGCTACACTTTTCTCAAGAGAATGAACCATAAGCTGTCAAAGAAAAATCTTAGGACAACCCAATATTAGTGGAAAATTTGGAAGAGTTGGGGGAAGCTGTCATAGATACTGGGGTTGCAGCAGTATTAAATTTTGGTAGAGAGAAAAGTCCCTCTCCAAAAAAGTGCGTCCTACAATGAGCTTCCTCGACGAATTCAAAACTCCTGTGAGGCAAAAGCAAATAACAAATGAACTTAAAGAGAAATGCTTTCATTAGGTGACAAATATCAAGGCTTATGAAGATGAAAGTACTAATGAGTGGGAGACAATTTTTATAGTGAAGCATGAAAAATTAATGGAAATAAGAAGACTGCACTTTAAATCCTTAAAAGCTGAATCAGATGTCAAAAATCTGGTAATTCTAGAATAATTAGTGATTTTCTTATCAGTCGTTGTGTCATATATGTATTAAGTTTGGGTTTCTGATTTTCTAGGTTGTCTCAGCAATGTGTCAAATTCTAAACACCAAAAAAATTAAAAGATTTCAGAAACTTATATACTGTCTGCCCCCTATTGTGGTAAGTTGTAATACATTAAAATTTTGGCATATTTTTAAAATATATTATTTTCTGTAATTATTTCTTTCGGTGTTACACAAATTTGCAAAATTATGAATTATCGAGTCATGAGGGCAACTTCTTTCATCCAGAAACTAAGAACCCTTCAAGGTTGAAGACTATTAGGACTACCTCCCATTTTTGGACAAGAAGAAGCTTGCATCCCATCCATTTGTAAGCTTTTATTTATAAAGTTTCATAAATAATTCTTAAATTAGGTGGCAATTAAGCTAAAAAATTGTTCTCTTTGGCCAAACTTTAGATATTTGTCCCGGTTTACTATGTGCAACATTAGTGGTTACGAATAACGAATATTGAAAAGAAAAAAATTTATATCCTTGACCCAATAAACAAAAAAGCTCCTACAAAAGGGAGAACAACAATTAATAAATTTGTTGTAACATTACAAAAAAAATATGTTTTAGTGACAAATTTTTAGTGGCAATAACATAATGGACACTAATTCATTAATTTAAGTTATGTTTTTGCGACAATTATATATTTGTCATTATTACTATATGTTATAGTGGTCATTATTTGTAACACCCTAACTTTTAGTACTTCATGATAATAGCACTTTTCTAAAAGTTCAGGCGTTACTTACCTCTAAACCTTCAATTTCATACTATATTTATTTAATATTGAGCCTCTACGAATATGAACTGAAACATTTAATTAAGTAAAGGTTTATTTTTTATTTTAAACCACTGATAAACCACTATTTTATGGTTTACAATGTGTTTAATTGTGTGGTTTTATCATGATCTTTACCCACGTATTCATATAATTAGCATGCATTTATATTTCCTTCCTAAAATTATTACATGATTGAAAACTTACTTCCTAGAGACTTTTACTTAGGTATTTGAATTCTCCTTTATTCTATTCGATACCGTGATCTGTGTGTTAAGTGTTTTAGGCTTTATAGGGCATGAATGAGTGGGAGATTGGAAAGGAAGCTTGCAAAAATGGAAGGAATACAAGAAATTGAAGAGATGACCAGCGAGAAGTGATGCGGCCGCATGACTCACGCGACCGCGCGAAAGAGAGGAAATCGCAGTGACGCGGCCGCATGGCTCACGCGACCGCACGGATTGGAAAAGCATAAGCGACGCGGAGGCATGGACGACGCACCCGCGTGGAAAAGCAAAACGGCGAATGACGCGTCTGCATGAATGACGCGACCGCATGACGTGCCCGATCTGTAGAATCTCAGAAGTCACTGGCAGTGTTTCTGGGCCGGATTTCAACCCAGATTTCGGCCCAAAAACACAGACTAGAGCCAGGAAACATGCAGAAACGAGGAACAACATTCATTCCACACAATTTTTAGTTTTAGATCTAGTTTTTACTCCTCCTCTAGGTTTTCTCTCTACACATTCATAGTTCTTAGGATTTTATTTTCTATTGCTTTTTGCATCAGAATATTGAGAAGAGTTATTACCTCATCAAGACTTCGTCATTCTAGTTCGTTTTCTTTACTTGGCTTTACTCTTCCATGTCCTTTAATTTACTCAATTCTATTATTGGATTATTTTAGAATTTATTAATACAAGAATTACCTTTATTTTTAATTGATTTCTTTGAGTTTTTATTTATTATGTCTTTCTTTAATTCCTTTTCCTATGTTATGAGTTCTACATTCACAATGAGCGAGTAGTTCCCTAACCTGATGGGGAGTTGATTGAAAGGAACCCTTGAGTTGGGGTGCTTAAAGGAAAAATTGTAATTGGGTTCATTGTTGTAATGCCCTCTAGTCACTGACACTAATCCTTTTCAATGAGCGGATTGGGACTTGTGAATAGAAACAACATTCCAACTTGTTTGACTCTCCCTTACCTAGTAAGGGATAACTAAACAGAGCAACCTTCAATTATCAATTAATCTTGAGAGTATTTCAACAAGAATAGGGTTTCCAACTAATCTACTCCCAGTCAAGGCTTTTACTTAAAATTAATTAAATTCTCTAAATTAATTTTCTATTTATCAACTCAACCATTTTTGAAAATACCTAATTGATAAAATAGCACATCTCTCTGCAACTCGTTGGGAGACGACCTGGAATTCATATTCCCAGTATTTTAATTTTAATCTTTGTGACAACTCTTTTAAATTAATAAGCGGATTTTCGGCTGGTTAAGGACTGTACTTGCAACGTATTTCTATTGATAATTTCTTAACTTGCCAATTTCCGCCACGTCAACCACTTAACTACAAAGGTATACATATTCACATAGCATTAAATACATAGACTTATTCCAAGATTCTCAAAAACAAATCCTTCTCCTCTAAAAATTAAGATAATAAACGACAAGGGAAAAATAAATTTTAACAACTCAACTTGTGAACAAAATCTTCTATGCTCTTGTAGCTCCACACTAAGCCTCCGCACCTGTAGCTGAAAAGGGGGTGGAAATAGGGGGTAAGAACTAGGGAGTTATTAATGGGGTCGAGGTGTATAGTTATATCCATTTTATTATTTGTTACACGGGAATTTTACAATTGCCTGCTTACAATCTTCAACAGGTGGCCAATAGCAACAAACCTCATAATACAAATAGCTTTAACAAACAAGAGATACAGAGAAAATCACAAGTTAATAAGCACATACACACACAATCACAGAAAACACATATCATAGAGAAGTATGCGCAAACAAGTATGATACATGTCTAGTCCTATACAGGCCATGAGCTCATGTGTCAGTTTGTTGCTCGATTCTCGACACTGGTCCTGAGATAAGCGTTTCGTACTGCCATCCATATCTCAGCCAACGTCCCTTCCATGAGCGTTACGCATCGCCGTCCTCATGGGGGAACCTTTCTTTCGGTCTCTAGTGAGCGTTACGCATTACCGTCCCCACTGAGCCGTCCCTATAGTATTAAGTGAGTATTGCGCATCGCCGTCCCTACTAGACACTTTGTACTAATGCCCAAACAGCACTCAATTTTCTTTTAATCTTTACTCTCTACTCTACTCTGGCAGAGATCTATTTAATTAATACTTTCTTTTCTATCTGCTCTAGTATGGCAGACATTCATTAAAATCTTTTCAGTCACTGTTCTTTGCTCTTTTGTGGTAGAGATTCTTTTACTTAATATATCCTTCTCTTTTTGTTCTTTTTCTTTTCTTTTCCTTCTCATCTTTGTTTTTTATTTTCTTACTTCTTTTCTTTCTCCCTTATTTTCTTTTCTATCACTCTATAATATAAATTATCTTCGCATTATTCCCTCGCCTTTTCCTAAGTATCTTATGAAAAAGAATTATAAAATACTTTAGTTAAGTGTACGTTCTCTAAAACTTTTAAGACCATTTTATTTGCTCTTCTCTGGCTTATAATAATAACAATAATATAAATAAGATATTTTAAATGGAAAATAAATAATATTTATATATGTTCTTAAAACCTTAGCTTCGTAAAGCTTTTATTCTCAAAGTATTGTTATCTATGTTTTAAACCTCAAACTTTGATAAATTTTATTTTTAACTCAATATTATTTTACAAAATTATATTTGAACCTCACTTATCTCAATATTTATAAAAGTAACCCTAAATTTTTATAAAATACCCATTTTACCTCTGTACTTTATTTATTACCCAAAATACCCGAAAACTTATATAATTACAAATTATACCTCGATTTTTATATACAAATACAATGTTACCCTTCGAAAATAAAGTTTAAATACTATTTTTTCTCTTATACCAAAACGAAAATTCTTAGCCCTTTCCTTTCAAAATATTACTTGTATTTTAATCCGTTTTCGAGTTTTTTGGTTACCAATTTTTCACAGCTTTTAATTTAATCTTTCAACCACCAAATCTCATCAATTTTCTCAATATTAAAGCTTAACAATATCCCTCAAATACATTAAAAATGGTTCAATCCTTGTCAGGTCTATAATGGCCAAACTTTAAAGCATCGAATCAACGAGATTCAACAAAATTTCAAGCATAAAATCACTCAAATTCAAGCAATAATTATCAAACCAACAATCACGCATTAAGAATACATTTAATTCACATTAAAATTACCAAATCCTACCTCCATATGAATTCAAAACAATGAAAACTCCGGAGAAGCTTTTTGATAGAGCTATTGAAAAAGAAATGTTAGAAATCATCTGTGCCTCCTAAAACTCCAATTGGTCGAAGTCAAGGGGAAGGAGAGCTACGTCACCATCAACTTCTACCAAAAAAAGTGATGCCAATATGTAGAGGAAGAGGATACAAACACTTTTATCGGAATAGATTTTTTATTGGAGTTACGGATCTCAAGAAATCGAAGTCGGATGCTCTTGAGTTCCATGGAATTTATGTTCCTCTCTCTTTTTTCTTTCTTCTTGTAAAGTTTATGAAAGAAAATGAGATGCTAATGATGGTGATTGATAACGATGAGGATGGTTTTGAATGGTTTAGTGACACGTAGGGGTGGGTGTCATGAAACTAAGCTACTAAGTCAGCGATTCAAGTTATAAATATCTTAAATGGATAATTTTAAATGTTGGATATATTAAAACACAAGTAATAATATATATGAGTTACTAATATAAATGATATTAGCAACATAACGATAAAAGATATACGATGAAGCATTAGCAAAGCTAGGTTCACCGAAGAATATCGATATTTACTCATATCAGCGGATATTGAGCTCGATAATAATACTATTGACTAAATTCTATTTTTAAAATTAAAAATATCATTTACTCAAATTAAAATATACATATAATTTTTATTATTTATAAATTACTAAAATTATAGTGTTAGTTATGTAAAATACTTTATCATAATAAAAATATATATAAGAATCTGAATTTAATTGAACTCAAATAGTTATAAAACTAATTTAATTACTTTTAATAAAATAATTTATAAAAATAAGGAACTTCAGTTAATAAAATAAATTATAACTTATTTATATTTAGATTTTAAAAAAATGTGGGTCATTACATTATTATTATTGCCAGAAAATTATTATCTTTTTTACTTATATTTTTATTTTTCTAATTATTAGAGCGGCCATTGCCATTATTGTTGCTAAAGTTTTGTTATCAATTTTTTTTATATCTTACTGATGAGCGGATAATTTATACGCTTTTTGGCATTATTTTTAGGTAGTTTTTAGTATGATTTAGTTAGTTTTTAGTATATAATTATTAGTGTTTATGCAAAAATCACATTTCTGGACTTTATTATGAGTTTGCATATTTTTCTGTGATTTCAGGTATTTTCTGACTGAAATTGAGGGACCTGAGCAAAAATCTGATTCAGAGGATGAAAAAGGACTGCAGATGTTGTTGGATTCTGACCTCCCTGCACTCGAAATGGATTTTCTGGAGCTATAGAAGCCCAATTGGCGCGCTTCAATTGCGTTGGAAAGTAGACATCTTGGGATTTCCAACAATATATAATAGTCTATACTTTTCCCGATATTTGATGACCCAAATTGGTGTCAAAACTTTGGTTAGAGACCCTTTCCTGGCATTAAACGCCAAAACTGGCATAAAAGCTGGAGTTAAACGCCCAAACTGGCACCAGAGCTGGCGTTTAACTCCAAGAAAAGCCTATGCACGTGAAAGCTTCAATGCTCAGCCCAAGCACACACTAAGTGGGCCTCAGAAGTGGATTTCTGCAACATTTACTTATTTCTGTAAACCTTAGGTTACTAGTTCACTATAAATAGGACCTTTTACTATTGTATTTTCATCTTTTGATCATCTTTGATCTTGGGATCAGGTCTTTGAACCTTTTTCAATGGTTTCATGTTATTTGGGAGGCATGGCCATTCGGCCATGTCTAGACCTTGTTCTTATGTATTTTCCACGGTGGAGTTTCTACACCTCATAGATTAAGGTGTGGAGCTCTGCTGATCCTTCATGAATTAATACAATTACTACTATTTTCTATTCAATTCAAGCTTATTCTTGTTCTAAGATATCCATTCGCACTTCAACATGATGAATGTGATGATCAAGTGACACTCATCACCATTCTCACTTATGAACGCGAGCCTGACAACCACTTCCGTTCTACCTAAAAACAAGCTTGAATGCATATCTCTTGGCCTCCTGGTCCACGATGCATGGTTGCCTCTCCTGACAACAGAGCCTTCCATTCCGTGAGATCAGAGTCTTTGTGGTATAAGCTAAAATCAATTGGCAGCATTCTTGAGATTCAGAAAGTCTAAACCTTGTCTGTGGTATTCCGAGTAGGATCTGGGATGGGATGACTGTGACGAGCTTCAAACTCGCGAGTGTTGGGTGCAGTGGCAGTGCGCAAAAGGATCAATGGATCTTATTCCGACACAATCGAGAACCGACAGATGATTAGCCCTACGTAACCCGTAGCTGGACCATTTTCATTGAGAGGATGGATGGTAGCCATTGACAACGGTAATCCTCCAATATACAGCTTGCCATGGAAAGGGAGTACGCAAGATTGGGTGAGGACAATAGGAAAGCAGAGGTTCAGAGAGAACAAAGCATCTTTATACACTTATCTGAAATTCCCACTAATGAATTACATAAGTATCTCTATCTTATTTTATGTCTTATTCATCTTTTAATTCTCAAAACTCCATAACCATTTGAATCTGTCTGACTGAGATTTACAAGATGACCATAGCTTGCTTCAAGTCGACAATCTCCGTGGGATCGACCCTTACTCACGTAAGGTATTACTTGGACGACCCAGTGCACTTGCTGGTCAGCTGCACGGAGTTGTGAAGGAGCGTGAAAATCACGATTTCGTGTACCAAGTTTTTGGCGCCGTTGCCGGGGATTGTTCAAGTTTGGACAAATGACGGTTTATCTTGTTACTTAGATTAGGTAATTTTTTTATTTTGTTCTTCAGATTTTTTAAGAACAAATTCTAGAGTTTCAGATGATGCTTTTATCATCACAAGAGCCAGTTGATTCCCATAAATTTGGTTGTTGTATGTAATGTCCTACCGAAGTTTGGTTAGCCATGTCTAATCTTTTTAGACTGAAGCTTTATACTAACATTGCATGATTCCTGGAATTCTTATTAAAAATTTTGAGTTTCTTATTTTCTTTTTCAAAATAATTTTCAAAAAAAATACAAAAAAATTTTAAAATTGTAAAATCAAAAATATTTTTTGTGTTTCTTGTTTGAGTCTAGTGTCAATTGCAT
Source organism: Arachis hypogaea (assembly GCF_003086295.3). NCBI lineage: Eukaryota > Viridiplantae > Streptophyta > Magnoliopsida > Fabales > Fabaceae > Arachis > Arachis hypogaea. Next base: position 39,992,870 of record NC_092037.1, read on the forward strand.
GTTTTTATTTTTCTTGCATTTTTCGAAAACTCATGCATTGTGTTCTTCATTGATCTTCAAGTTGTTCTTGATGATTTTCTTTGTCTGATCTTTAAATTCTCTTGTTTTGTGTCTTTTGTTGTTTCTCATGCGCATTCTCAAATTGTTAGTGTCTCTAGTATAAAAATTTCTATGTTTGGTGTCTTGCACATCTTTCTTTTCTTAAAATTTTTTCAAAATTATGTTCTTGGTGTTCATCTTGACATTCAAACTATTCTTGCATGCATTCCTTGTTTTGATCTTAGTTTTTCATGATTAGTTTCATTTTGTTGTTTTTCTCTCTCATCATTAAAAAAAATTCAAAAAATTTCAAAATTATGTCTTTTCAAGTCAATAATACAGAGAATTGAAGATTCAGAACATACAGCAGAGGAATCACAGAGAAAAAGCTGGGCGTTCAAAATGCCCAGTGAAGAAGGAATTCTGGCATTTAAACGCCAGCCAGGGTACCTGGCTGGGCGTTCAACGCCCGAGGAAGTAGCCAAGTTGGCGTTAAACGCCAGAATGGATACCATTTTGGGCGTTTAACGCTAGGATAGCACCATGAGGTAGTTTTGTTTTCAATTCAAATCTTTTTCAATTTTTCAAGTTTTAAAACAAAATTTTCAAAATCTTATCTTTTTCATATTCTCTCTTATCAATCACATCTATTTAAAAATCAAATCTTTTCCATTTTTCTTTTAATATTTTCGAAAATCCTTGCTAACAATTAATGTTGTGATTCAAAAATTTCAAGCTTATTACTTTCTTGTTAAGAAAGGTTCAATATTTGAATTTTAGAATCATATCTTTTAGTTTCTTGTTAGTCAAGTCATCAATTTTAAAAATCAAATCTTTTTCAACCATATCTTTTCAATCATATCTTTTTAAAATCAAATTTTTTTCAATCATATCTTTTCAATCATATCTTTTTAAAATCATATCTTTTTAAAATCAATTTTTTTCTCAATCATATCTCTTTTAAATTGATTTCAAAATTTTTTTCTAACTTTGTATCTTTTTAAAATTATTTTCAAATCTTTTTCAACTAATCACTATTTCTTATTTTTTTCAAAACCACTTTTCCACTCCCAATTTTCAAAAATTACTAACCACTTTTTAAAAAATCTTTTTAATTTTTGAAAACTCTCTCTCTCTCATCTCTTTCTATTTAATCACTAACACTTATCCTCCTTTAATAATTCGGACCCCCTTGATAAACCACTATTTTATGGTTTATATTGTGTATAATTATGTGGTTTTATCATGATCCTTACCCACTTATTCATTAATTTAGCATGCATTTATATTTCCTTCCTGGATTTATTACATGATTGAAAACTGCTTCCTAAAGACTTTTTTATTATGGATTTTAGTTCTCCTTTATCCCATTCGATACCGTGATCTGTGTGTTAAGTATTTCAGGCTTTATAGGGCATGGATGAGTTGGAGATTGGAAGGGAAGCTAGCAAAAATCGAAGGAAAACAAGAAATTGAGGAGACAACCAGCGAGAAGTGATGCGGCCGCATGGCTCACGCGTTCGCGCGGAAGAGGAGAAATTACAGTGATGCAGCCGCATGGCTCACGCGACTGCGCAGAAAGGAAAAGCACAAGTGACGCGGAGGCATGGACGACGCGAACGCGTGGCACAGAAAAACACGAATGACGCGTCCGCATGGACGACGCGACCGCGTGAAATGCGCGATCTGCATAATCTGCAGATTTCGCTGAGGGCAATTTTGGGCCCTGTTTTGACCCAGTTCTCGGCCCAGAACACCAGACTAGAGCCAGAGAATATGCAGAAACGAAAAAGAACATTCATTCTACACAGTTTTAAGTTTTTTAGATCTAGTTTTACTCCTCCTCTAGGTTTTCTCTCTACACAATTGATACTTTTAGGATATTATTTTCCTACTACTTTGGCATTGGGATATTGAGAAGAGTTATTTCCTCATCAAGACTTCGTCATTCTAGTTCGTTCTCTTAACTTGGTTTATTTCTTCCATGTTCCTTGCCTTGTTCAATTTTGTCATTGGAATACTTTTATGATTATTTAATACAAGAATTATTTCTTTCATTTTAATCCATTTTTCTTTCCAATAATCATGTCTTCTTTTGATTCCCTTTCATATGTTATGGATTTATTATTTACAATGAGCGAGTAGTTCCCTAACTTGATGGGGAGTTGATTGAAAAGAACCAATTGAGTTGGAAGGCTTAAGAGAAAGATTGTAATTGGGTTTACTGTTGGATTGCCTTATAGTCACTAACATCAATCCCTTTTAATTAAGTGGGTTGCAACTTGTGAACAGATGTAGCATTCCAACTTGTTTGACTTTTCTTTGCCTAGTAAAGGATAACCAAACAGAATAACTTTTAATTATCAATTAATCTTGAGAGCATTCTAACTATAATAGGGACTCCAACTAATCAACTCCCAGTCAAGGCTTTTATTTACATTGTTCAAATTCATCAATTTAATTTCCTGTCATTCAACTCAAACCTTTTTGAAAACATCTGATTAATAAAACAGCACACCTTTCTGCAACTCGTTGGGAGACGACCTGGGATTCATACTCCCAGTATTTAAAATTTAAATTTCTGTGACATATTTCTAAATTGATAAGTGAATTTCTGGTGAGTTAAGAACTATACTTGCAACGTACACATTTTCATAATTTTTAATTCACGAAATTCCGCAACATCAATTTTTGGCGCCGTTGCCGGGGAGTTGCAACAGTGTGTTAATTTAGTGATTGGTATTTATTTCTATTGCAATTTTTTTCTTTTCATTCTATCACTATGAACTGCACATTTCTTTCGTTAAATGACGCGTTCACTTCCTGATCCAAGCTTGCCAACATTTGATCCTGAAATTGAAAGAACTCTTTCGCATATAAGGCGAGCTAGGCGTAGGCGACTCCTCTTTGAGGACGAACCTGAACCGTCATTTAAGGAAGAAACAACCCCCTTTCTACTGATCCAGTTCATTTACGTGCAGGTGACATGGCAGCACCCAGAAGAGTCACCATCCAGGAGGAAGGAGCCCCTGATTTTACGCTCCAACCATTCCAGGCGCACCACCCAGCAGTAGCTGTAGATTTTGAAATAAAATCCTCACTACTCAACTTGATGCCCAAATTTCATGGCTTACCTGCTCAAGAGCCTATCAAGCATCTCAGGGATTTCCAGACCGCTTGCTCTACTGTTAAGCGTGATGGAGCTGATGAAATCTCTATTCTACTAAAAGCCTTCCCGTTTTCTCTGGAAGGAAAGGCAAGAGAGTGGTACTACACTCAACCCAGAGAAACTATTTCCAACTGGGATACACTTAGGAACGAATTTCTGGATAAATTTTTTCCAGCTGAAATTGCTGATAAGCTAAGTGATGAGCGGATAATTTGTACGCTTTTTGGCATTGTTTTTAGTATGTTTTTAGTATGATCTAGTTAGTTTTTAGTATATTTCTATTAGTTTTTAGTTAAAATTCACTTTTCTGGACTTTACTATGAGTTTGTGTGTTTTTCTGTGATTTCAGGTATTTTCTGGCTGAAATTGAGGGACCTGAGCAAAAATCTGATTCAGAGACTAAAAAGGACTGCATATGCTGTTGGATTCTGACCTCCCTGCACTCGAAGCGGATTTTCTGGAGCTATAGAAACCCAATTGGCGCGCTCTCAACGGGGTTGGAAAGTAGACATCCTGGGCTTTCCAGCAATATATGATAGTTTATACTTTGCCCGAGATTTGATGGCCCAAAACGGCGTTCAAAGTCACCATCAGAATTTCCAGCGTTAAACGCCGGAACTGGCACAAGGATGGGAGTTAAACGCCCAAACTGGCATAAAAGCTGGCGTTTAACTCCAAGAAGAGTCTCTACACAAAAATGCTTCAATGCTCAGCCCAAGCACACACCAAGTGGGCCCGGAAGTGGATTTTTATGTCATTTACTCATCTCTGTAAACCCTAGGCTACTAGTTCTCTATATATAGGACCTTTTGCTATTGTATTTTGATCTTTGGATTATTTTAGATCCTTTGATCATCTTTGGACATCTAGTTCTTAGATCGATCTTGGTTCTTCTGGTTCCCTCTCTGGGGCCGAAGCCAATGATCACTCTTGTACTTATGTATTTTCAAAGATGGAGTTTCTACACACCATAGATTAAGGTGTGGAGCTCTGCCGTACCTCGAGCATTAATGCAATTACTATTGTTCTTCTATTCAATTCCGCTTGTTGTTGTTCTAAGATATCACTTGTTCTTCAACTTGATGAATGTGATGACCCGTGACACTCATCATCATTCTCACCTATGAACGTGTGCCTGACAACCACCTCCGTTCTACCTTAGATTGGGTGGATATCTCTTGGATTCTTTAATCGAAATCTTCGTGGTATAAGCTAGAATTGATGGCGGCATTCAAGAGAATCCGGAAGGTCTAAACCTTGTCTGTGGTATTCTGAGTAGGATTCAATGATTGAATGACTGTGACGAGCTTCAAACTCCTGAAGGCTGGGCGTTAGTGACAGACGCAAAAGAATCACTGGATTCTATTCCAACCTGATTGAGAACCGACAGATGAATAGCCGTGCCGTGATAGGGAGCGTTGAACATTTTCACTGAGAGGATGGGAGGTAGCCACTGACAACGGTGAAACCCTTGCATACAGCTTGCCATGGAAAGGAGTAAGAAGGATTGGATGAAGACAGTAGGAAAGCAGAGAGACGGAAGGAACATAGCATCTCCATACGCTTATCTGAAATTCCCACCAATGAATTGCATAAGTATCTCTATCTTTATCTTTATGTTTTATTCATCATTCATAACCAATTGAGTTTGCCTGACTAAGATTTACAAGGTGACCATAGCTTGCTTCATACCAACAATCTCTGTGGGATCGACCCTTACTCGCGTAAGGTTTATTACTTGGACGACCCAGTACACTTGCTGGTTAGTTGTGCGAAGTTGTGTTTATGCCATGGTATTGAACACCAAGTTTTTGGATTCATCACCGGGGATTATTTGAGTTGTGAAAAGTATTGATCATAATTTTGTGCACCACTAAGGAAGGACATGTCTATGATCGTTCAGGACGAATCTGAGACCCTCTATGAATACTTGGAACGCTTCAATACACTTCGAAATGCATGTCCCCATCATATGATTGACAAGATAGTTGATAAACCCCATTTGTAGGGTTTATTTTGTGCTTGATTTAGGGGATTTTATGACCTTTTACCCACATTTATCCATTGAAATAGCATGGTTTTATAACTTCTCCTTTAATTGTGCTTAAGAGTGAAAACATGCTTTTTAGAACTTAAAATAGCTAAATCTAATTCTCCTTGATTCTATTAGATGCCTTGATATGTTTGTTAAGTGATTTAAGGTTTAGGAGGCAAAGATTGGATCAAGGGAATGAAGAAAGAAAGCATGAAAAGTTGGAGAACTCATGAAGAAATGAAAGAACCGGAAAGCTGTCAAGCCGACCTCTTCGCACCTAAACGACCATAACTTGAGCTACAGAGGTCCAAATGATGCGGTTCCAGTTGAGTTAGAAAGCTAACATCCGGGGCTTCGAAATGATATAAGATTTGCTATAGTTGCTACACGTATGGTGGCACGCACGTGCATAGTATGCGCACGCGCCGTTGCTGCCACCCGGTTCACTTAAAGCAAAACGTGGCCAGCGATTTTAGAAGCCTTGTAGGCCCAATCCAACTCATTTCTGATGCTATTTAAGCTAAGGATTGAAGGGGGAATGAATATACTTTTCATACTTTAGAAGTTAGTTACCATTAGTCATAGTTTAGTTTTAGAAGTAGTTTCTAGAGAGAGAAGCTCTCACTTCTCTCTAGGATTAAGATTAGGATTAGGTTTAGTTCTTAGATCTAGATTTTAATTCATCTTCTTCTACTTCTATCTCTCAATTCTTTGTTGCTACATTCATCTTCTTCTATTCTTTTGTTGTAATTTCCTTTATGTTGTTCTTATATTTTGTTGTAGATCTACTATTGTTCCTTCCATTTTCTTTCAATTCAATAAGAGGTAATTCATAATAATTGTTCTTCTTTGCTTTTCTATTGTTGATCTCTTGCCTTTGTAGTTAGATCTCTCTTTAATTCTTGCAATTTATATTATTTACTTTTATTGCCTTTTATGTGGTTGTTGAAATGCCTCTTCTAGATATAGTATAGATTTTGTTCCTCTTGGCCTAGGTAGAGTAATTAGTGACACTTGAGTTATCTAATTCCTTTGTTGATTGGTAATTGGAGAGATTGCTAATTGGTTTGGAGTGCACTAAAGCTAGTCTTTCCTTGGGAGTTGGCTAGGACTTGTGGCTCAAGTCAATTCATCCACTTGACTTTCCTTTATTTAGTAAGGGTTAACTAAGTGGTAGCAATGAACAATTCTCATCACAATTGAGAAGGATAACTAGGATATGAGTTCTAATTTTCATACCTTGCCAAGAGCCTTTTATAGTTGTTAGCTCATTTTCATTGCCATTTACTTTTCATGCTTCTTATCCAAAACCCCAAAACACATCACAACCAATAACAAGACACTTCATTACAATTCTTAGGGAGAACGACCCAAGGTTTGAATACTTCGGTTTATAAAATTAGGGGTTTATTACTTGTGACAAACAATCTTTTGTATGAAAGGATTTTTGATTGGTTTGGAAACTATACTTGCAACGAGAATTCATTTGTGAAATTCTATACCGTCAAAAATCCAATCATCAAAATGGCGCCGTTGCCGGGGAATTGCAATGGTGTTGTGTTATTGGCTATTGTATATATGTGAATATTGTGAATAGCTTGATTTTTGGATTGCTTGCTAGTTTTTGCTAGTCTTAGTATTTTGTTTCATTATTTCTTATTAGTTTTTGTTTCTTATTTTCTCTTGCTACCATGAATTCTCACTTTGGCTATGAGTGTGATTACAACTATGTTGTAGGTGATGGGAACTTCAATGAAGACATGTATCAAGGATGGGATAACCAAAGGTGGGAGGAGCTGATGAGCGGATATTTTGTACGCTTTTTGGGGCTAATTTCATGTAGATTTTAGCATGTTTCATTTAGTTTTTAGTAAAATAATATTAGTTTTTAGGCAAAAATCATATTTCTGGACTTTACTATGAGTTTGTATGTTTTTCTGTGATTTCAGGTATTTTCTGACTGAAATTGAGGGAGCTGAGCAAAAATCTGACTTAGGCTGAAAAAGGACTGCTGATGCTGTTGGATCCTGACCTCCCTACACTCGAAATGGATTTTCTGGAGCTACAGGAGTCCAATTGGCGCGCTCTCAACGGCGTTGGAAAGTAGACATCTAGGGCTTTCCAGCAATATATAATAGTCCAAACTTTGCGCAAGGATAGATGACGTAACTTGGCGTTAAACGCCAAGTACATGCTGCTATCTGGAGTTAAACGCCAGAAAAACGTCATGATCCGGAGTTGAACGCCCAAAACACGTCATAACCTAGAGTTTGACGCCAAGAAAGGCCTCCACACGTGGAAAGCTTTAGTCTCAGCCCCAGCACACACCAAGTGGGCCCCAGAAGTGGATTTCTGCACCAATTATCTTAGTTTATTCATTTTCTGTAAACCTAGGTTACTAGTTTACTATTTAAACAACTTTTACAGACATTTCTTGTACCTGATGACATTTTCAGATCTGAATTACATACTTTGTGACGGCATGAGTCTCTAAACCCCATTGTTGGGGGTGAGGAGCTCTGCAGCGCCTCGATGATTTAATACAATTCCTTTGTTTCCCATTCAAACACGCTTGTTCTTATCTAAGATGTTTATTCGCGCTTAATTGTGAAGAAGGTGATGATCCGTGACACTCATCACCTTCCTCAATCCATGAACGTGTGCCTGACAACCACCTCTGTTCTACATCAGATTGAATGAATATCTCTTAGATTCCCCAACAGAATCTTCGTGGTATAAGCCGGATTGATGGCGGCATTCATGAGAATCCGGAAAGTCTAAACCTTGTCTATGGTATTCCGAGTAGGATTCCGGGATTGAATGACTGTGACGTGCTTCAAACTCCTGAGGGATGGGCGTTAGTGACAGACGCAAAAGAATCAATGGATTCTATTCCAACCTGATTGAGAACCGACAGATGATTAGCCGTGCTGTGACAGAGCATAGGAACGTTTTCACTGAGAGGATGGGAAGTAGCCACTGACAACGGTGACACCCTACATAGAGCTTGCCATGGAAGGAACTTGCGTGTGAGAAGAGGATTTCAAGGAAGAGTTGAAGTCAAAGGACAAAGCATCTCCAAAACTCCAACATATTTCTCATTACTGCACAACAAGTAACGCTATTATTCCCTATTATTTTAACTTAGAATTTTAAGTAGTTTGTAGTTTGGCTTTTTACAAGTAATTCCACATAACTCCATTAGCATCCTGACTAAGATTAATAAAATAACATTGATTGCTTCAAGCCAATAATCTCCGTGGGATCGACCCTTACTCACGTAAGGTATTACTTGGACGACCCAGTGCACTTGCTGGTTAGTTGAACAAAATTGATTTTGGACCAGGCTCTATTATCATATTCCATAAAGAGATACAATTTCGTCCACCAAGTTTTTGGCGCCGTTGCCGGGGATTATTGAGTTTGGACAATTGAAGGCTTATTTTATTTCTTAGATTAGGAATATAGTATTGATGTTACAGAGTCATTAAATCTGAGTCCTTTATTCCCTTTTCAAAAATATTTTTCAAAAATATTATTTTTCTTTATTAATTGTTAATTCTTCGTGAGTCTAGTGTCTTGTTCTAAGTTTGGTGTCAATTGCATCTTTTATATTTTTCTTTGAAATTTTCGTGTGAGTGTTCTTTGTTTTTCCTTAATCTTCAAGTTGTTCTTGTCTATTTTTCTTGTTTGATCTTTAATTTTTCTTGTTCTGAGTCTTTTCTTGTTTTTCTTGTTCTTTTTCAAAACAATTGTTATATTTGCTGCCCATTTGGCTAGAATAGAAGGGTCATATTCTTGATAAGGGAGCACCAATACTTTTGAAAATCTTCTTCAAAAATAATTTTTCTTGATTTAATCTTGTGCCAAACTCTAAGTTTGGTGTTTTATTGTTAATCTTTTTATAATTTTCGAAAATTTATTTTGATTTTCTAAAAAATTTTAAGTTTGGTGTTCTTCCTTTTGTTCTTGGTGTTCTTGTGAATCTTCAAGGTGTTCTTGAGTTTTTCTTGTGTCTTGATCTTAAAATTTTTAAGTTTGGTGTTCCTTGGTGTTTTCCCTCCAAAAATTTTCGAAAACAAGGAGCACTAGATCTAAAAATTTTAAGTCTTGTGTCTTTTGTGTGTTTTTCTCTTTCATCATAAAATTCAAAATTCAAAAATTTTTTTTATTTTCTAACTACTTTTTCGAAATTTTTTAAATTTTTTTAGATTTTAATTGCGTTTTCTTCGAAAATATATATATATATATATATATATTTATTTTTAACTTCTTTTTATATATTTTGTTTTTACTTATTCCATTTTTTAAATCAACATATAAATTATCTCTTGTAATCTGATATGGAAGCAAGTAGGAATGAACAGTCCAAGAGGACTCTGGGGTCATATGCTAACCCCACTACTGCTTCATATGGGAGTAGTATCTGCATACCCTCCATTGGAGTTAGTAGCTTTGAGCTGAATCCTCAGCTCATTATCATGGTGCAGCAAAACTGCCAGTACTCTGGTCTTCCACATGAAGAACCTACAGAATTTCTGGCACAATTTCTGCAAATTGCTGATACAGTACATGATAAGGAAGTAGATCAGGATGTCTACAGATTATTACTGTTTCCATTTGCTGTAAAAGATCAAGCTAAGAGGTGGTTAAATAACCAGCCTAAGAACAGCATAAAAACATGGAAACAGCTGTCAGAAAAATTCCTGAATCACTATTTCCCTCCCAAACGGATGACACAGCTAAGGCTAAGCATCCAAGGCTTCAAACAAGGAGATAATGAATCCCTTTATGATGCATGGGAGAGATACAGAGAGATGCTAAGAAAATGCCCCTCTGAAATGTTTTCAGAATGGGTGCAATTAGACATCTTCTATTATGGGCTTACAGAAAAAGCTCAGATTTCTCTAGACCACTCAGCTGGTGGATCTATACATATGAGAAAAACAATTGAAGAAGCTCAAGAGCTTATTGATACAGTTGCCAGAAATCAGCATCTGTATCTAAACAGTGAATCTTCCATGAAAGAAGAAGCCAAAACAGTAACTGCAGAACTCAGTCCGGTGGATCAGGCTAATGAATTTAATCAGCAATTAGACTTTCTAACTCAGCAGCTAGCCGAATTCAAGGAAATATTACAGGAAACAAGAATGGCTAACAGGAATATGGAAGTGCAATTAAAGCAGACAGAAAAGCAACTGTCAAAACAAATAGCAGAAGAATGCCAAGCAGTTCAATTAAGAAGTGGGAAAACATTAAACACCTCACTTCAAAGCAGCAAGAAGACAGGAAATGAACAAATGGCTACTCAAAATCCCTCTGAGGACAAGCAGAGCCCAGAAAGGGATAAAGCTGGCGCTGAACGCCCAGACCATGCTCATTCCTGGCGTTCAACGCCAGAAACAAGCATGGATCTGGCGTTGAACGCCCAAAAAGAACATGGTTCTGGCGTTCAAACGCCAGTAACAAGCAAGGAGGTGGCGTTTAACGCCACTCCAGCTTCCACACCTGGCATTCAAATGCCAGTGGGTGATCAGTCACATACAAGTACTGATAACAACCCTTCTAAAAAGGCTTCCCAACCCACTTCTGTAGGTAATAAACCTGCAGCAACTAAGGTTGAGGAATACAAAGCCAAAATGCCTTATCCTCAAAAACTCCGCCAAGCGGAACAGGATAAGCAATTTGCCCGCTTTGCAGACTATCTCAGGACTCTTGAAATAAAGATTCCGTTTGCAGAAGCACTTGAGCAAATACCATCTTATGCTAAGTTCATGAAAGAGATCTTAAGTCATAAGAAGGATTGGAGGAAAACTGAAAAAGTTTACCTCACTGAAGAATGCAGTGCAGTCATTCTAAAAAGCTTACCTGAGAAGCTTAAAGATCCTGGGAGCTTTATGATACCATGCACATTAGAGGGTGCTTGTACCAAGCAAGCTTTATGTGATCTTGGGGCAAGTATCAACCTAATACCTGCATCTACTATCAGAAAGCTTGGTTTGACTGAAGAGATCAAACCAACCAGGATATGTCTTCAACTTGCTGATGGCTCCATTAAATACCCATCAGGCGTGATTGAAGACATGATTGTCAAGGTTGGGCCATTTGCCTTTCCTACAGACTTTGTGGTGCTGGAAATGGAGGAGCACAAGAGTGCAACTCTCATTCTAGGAAGACCTTTCCTAGCAACTGGCCGAACCCTCATTGATGTCCAAAAAGGGGAAGTAACCTTGAGAGTCAATGAGGAGGAGTTCAAGTTGAATGTTGTCAAAGCCATGCAACATCCAGACACCCCAAATGACTGTATGAGTGTTGATATTATTGACTCTCTGGTAAGAGAGGTCAATATGGCTGTGAGTCTCGAATCAGAGCTAGAGGACATCTTTAAAGATGTTCAGCCTGATTTGGAGGAATCAGAGAAGATAATAGAACCTCTGAAAATCCCTCAAGAAGAGGAGAAACCTCCAAAACCCGAGCTCAAACCATTACCACCATCCCTGAAATATGCATTTCTGGGAGAAGGTGATACCTTTCCTGTAATTATAAGCTCTACCTTAGAGCCACAGGAAGAGGAAGCACTAATTCAAGTGTTAAGGACACACAAGACAGCTCTTGGGTGGTCCATCAGTGATCTTAAGGGCATTAGCCCAGCCAGATGCATGCACAAAATCTTGCTGGAGGATGACGCCAAACCAGTGGTCCAACCACAAAGGCGGCTGAATCCAGCTATGAAAGAAGTGGTGCAGAAAGAGGTCACTAAATTACTAGAGGCTGGGATTATTTATCCTATTTCTGACAGCCCCTGGGTAAGCCCTGTCCAAGTCGTCCCTAAGAAGGGAGGCATGACAGTAATTCATAATGAAAAAAATGAACTGGTTCCTACAAGGACAGTTACAGGGTGGCGTATGTGCATTGATTACAGAAGGCTCAATACAGCCACCAGAAAGGATCATTTTCCTTTACCATTCATAGACCAAATGCTAGAAAGACTAGCAGGTCATGAATACTACTGCTTCCTGGATGGATATTCAGGTTATAATCAAATTGCAGTAGATCCCCAGGATCAGGAGAAAACGGCATTCACATGCCCATCTGGAGTATTTGCATACAGAAGGATGCCATTTGGCTTGTGCAATGCACCTGCAACCTTTCAGAGGTGCATGCTCTCAATTTTCTCTGATATGGTGGAAAAATTTCTAGAAGTCTTCATGGATGACTTTTCAGTATTTGGAGACTCATTCAGCTCCTGCCTTAACCATTTAGCACTTGTTCTGAAAAGATGCCAAGAGACTAACCTGGTTTTAAACTGGGAAAAATGTCATTTTATGGTGACTGAAGGAATAGTCCTTGGGCACAAAATTTCGAACAAGGGAATAGAGGTGGATCAAGCTAAGGTAGAAGTAATTGAAAAATTACCACCACCTGCTAATGTTAAGGCAATCAGAAGCTTTCTGGGGCATGCAGGATTCTATAGGAGGTTTATAAAAGATTTCTCAAAAATCGCCAAACCTCTGAGCAACCTGCTAGCTGCTGACATGCCATTTATCTTTGATAAAGAGTATCTGCAGGCATTTGAGACTCTAAAAGCTAAATTGGTTACAGCACCAATCATCTCTGCACCAGACTGGACATTACCATTTGAACTGATGTGTGATGCCAGTGACTATGCCATTGGTGCAGTGTTGGGACAAAGGCATGACAAGCTTCTGCATGTCATTTACTATGCCAGCCGTGTTCTAAATGATGCACAGAAGAATTACACAACCACAGAAAAAGAGCTACTTGCAGTGGTTTACGCCATTGACAAATTCAGATCCTATTTAGTAGGATCAAAAGTGATTGTGTATACTGATCATGCTGCTCTTAAATATCTACTCACAAAGCAGGATTCAAAACCCAGACTCATCAGGTGGGTGCTGCTTCTGCAAGAGTTTGATATAGAAATAAGAGACAGAAAAGGGACAGAAAATCAAGTAGCAGATCACCTGTCCCGAATAGAACCAGTGAAAGGGGCGTCCCCTCCTCTCACTGAGATCTCTGAAACCTTTCCGGATGAGCAACTGTTTGCCATCCAGGAAGTGCCATGGTTTGCAGACATTGCAAACTACAAGGCAGTGAGATTCATACCCAAAGAGTATAGTAGGGTGCAATCAAAGAAATTAATCACAGATGCAAAGTACTATCTTTGGGATGAACCATATCTCTTTAAGAGATGTGCAGACGGAGTAATCCGTAGATGTGTGCCTAAAGAAGAAGCACAGAAGATCCTTTGGCACTGCCATGGATCACAGTACGGAGGACATTTCGGAAGTGAGCGAACAGCCACAAGAGTCCTCCAAAGTGGCTTCTACTGGCCTACTCTCTATAAAGATTCCCGAGCATTTATGCTTAATTGTGATAGTTGCCAAAGATCAGGCAACCTACCTCACAGTTATGCCATGCCTCAACAAGGAATCTTGGAGATTGAATTGTTTGATGTATGGGGCATTGACTTCATGGGACCTTTCCCACCATCATACTCAAACACTTATATTCTAGTGGCAGTGGATTATGTATCCAAATGGGTGGAGGCTATTGCAACACCCACTAATGACACTAAAACAGTGTTAAAATTCCTCCAGAAACATATTTTCAGCAGATTTGGTATCCCTAGAGTGTTAATCAGTGATGGGGGCACTCATTTCTGCAATAAACAGCTTTACTCTGCTCTGGTACGTTATGGAGTTAACCACAGGGTAGCTACTCCATATCACCCACAGACTAATGGGCAAGCTGAAGTCTCAAATAGAGAGCTCAAAAGAATCCTGGAACGGACTGTAATTAACCGTAGAAAGGATTGGGCAAGAAGCTTGGATGATGCTCTGTGGGCGTACAGAACAGCATTCAAGACCCCTATAGGGACCTCTCCATACCAGCTTGTGTATGGAAAGGCATGTCACTTGCCAGTGGAACTGGAACACAAGGCCTATTGGGCAACCAGATTCCTAAACCTTGATGCCAAGTTAGCTGGAGAAAAACGATTGCTCCAGTTAAATGAGTTAGAGGAATTCAGACTCAATGCTTTTGAGAATGCAAAAATTTACAAGGAGAAAGCAAAACGATGGCATGATAAGAAATTGTCATCCAGAGTCTTTAAACCAGGACAGAAAGTTCTGCTATTCAATTCTAGACTCAAATTATTCCCTGGGAAATTAAAATCCCGGTGGAGAGGTCCATATGTAATCACAAGTGTATCACCATATGGATACATAGAACTTCAAGATAGTGATTCTAACAAAAAGTTCATTGTTAATGGACAAAGAGTTAAACACTATCTTGAAGATAATTTCGAGCAAGAATGCTCAAGACTGAGACTTCATTGAAGATCAGTGACAGTCCAGCTAATGACATTAAAGAAGCGCTTGCTGGGAGGCAACCCAGCCATTTACAAAGTTTCTTTACTAATTAAATAAATTTTCTTTTCTTTACAGGTTTGAGTCCAAGTATCTTCAAAGGTGAAATAGCAATTGGTTGAAGTCACAGAGTTACAGAGAAATTTGGAAGCTCACTGGCGTGAAAAAGCCAGTAAGAAATACTTTGGGCGTTAAACGCCCAAAAGAAGCACTCACTGGGCGTTTAACGCCAGTAAGGGTAGCCATCTGGGCGTTAAACGCCAGAAAGGAGCATCTTCTGGGCGTTAAACGCCAGAAAGATGCACCTTCTGGGCGTTTAACGCCAAACTGCTAGCATTCTGGGCGTTCAGAAAAACGCCCAGTAACAAAGGACTTCCTGGCGTTCAACGCCAGAAAGAAGCACCACATGGGCGTTGAACGCCCAGGAGAAGCAACATGTGGGCGTTAAACGCCCAAACCATGCACCATGTGGGCGTTTAACGGCAGGATGATGGGAGGAGGTACAATTTCGTTTTTCTTTACAATTTTTCAAAATTTTTATGTTTCAATTCATGATTTCTTGCATAAACATATTTTAAATTATCACTTTCAATTCCAAATGTTTTTATCCTAATTTCTAAAATCCCTTTTTCAAAAATATTAAATATATCTTAGTCCATAAAGCCAAATGGCTTTCCAATTCAATCCATCATCTTTTCAAATTTGTTTCCAACACATCAATAATTCCTTTTAAAAATCCTTTTCAAAATTAAATTTCAAATTTATCTTTTAAATTATGATTCATATCTTTTCCTTTTTAAAATTATATCTTTTTCTGATCATATCTTTTAAAATCATATCTTCTATCTTATCTCTTTCTTATTTTTTCGAAAATTTCCCACCCCCCATCCCTTTATATTGTATTCGGCCTCCTCCTCCTCATCTTCATCCAACCCTTGCTCTCCTTCTATCCCTCTTCTTTCTTCTCCTTTGCTTGAGGACAAGCAAAACTCTAAGTTTGGTGTGCTTATCCGTGATCACAAAAACATACTCACTTAAGATCATGGCTCCTAAAGGAAAGCAAACCGCCCCAAAAGGAAAGAAAGAAAGCACTCCAAAGCCACTTTGGAATCAAGGGAAGTTCTTAACTAAAGAACATTCAGACCATTACTACAAGATAATGAGTCACAGATCAGTGATCCCGGAAGTCAGATTTGATCTGAAAGAAGATGAATATCCGGAGATCCAAGAGCAAATTCGAAACAGGAATTGGGAAATTCTGGCCAATCCTGAAACGAAAGTGGGGAAGAACATGGTTCAGGAATTCTATGCTAATCTATGGCAGACAGAAAGGCAAAGAATCATTGGAGCTGCTCTCTTTGACCATAAGACCTTAGTCAGAGGAAAGATCATTCATACCAATTCTGACAAGATCAGGGAGATATTCAAGATTCCTCAACTGAAAGATGACCCAGACTCCTTTAATAGGAGAATGATGAGGGTCAATAAAGGGTTGGACAAGGTTCTGGAAGATATATGCATCCCTGGAGCCAAGTGGACTACCAGTACATCTGGCATCCCAGTTCAACTCAAAAGAGAAGATCTAAAACCAGTAGCCAGAGGCTGGCTGGATTTTATTAGTCGTTCCATATTGCCCACCAGCAACCATTCTGAAGTTACCATCAAAAGAGCTGTCATGATTCACTGCATCATGTTGGGAAAAGAAGTAGAAGTCCATCAGCTGATCTCATGTGAGCTATACAAAATAGCAAACAGGAACTCTAAAGACGCCAGATTGGCCTATCCAAGCCTAATTTCTATGCTTTGCAAAGATGCTGGAGTAAAGATGGGAATTACTGAGTATATCCCAATTGAAAAGCCCATTACTGGGATATCAATGATTAGACAACAGCAGCAAGAGGATGCAACCAAGAGAAGAGCACAAGAAGCCCTCCCAGAACTGCCCCAATTCGAATATTGGGAACAGCTTGAGGCTTCTATTTCCAGATTGCAAGAAGCTATGGATCAAATAAAGGAAGAACAGAATAATCAAGGTAGCATGATTTGCAAACTGCTCAAAGAACAGGAGGAGCAAGGGCGTGATCTAAGGGAGCTGAAGCGCCAAAAATTAATCCTTGAACCACACCCCCAAAGAATAGAGGAGCATCTACTCCTCAAAATAACAGGTTGCTGAGTTCCAATTTTTCTATTTTAACTTAGTGATAGTATTATTATAGAAATTCACCTTAGAAAATATTTAGTAGTAATTAGTATATCTATTTTGATTTTATTTCCAATTAAGCTATAATTTATTTTTCTCATCATCATTAGGCATGAATAAAGTAGTAGATTTTTTTTAGAATAAAGAAGTAATTTATATTTTTCGAGTTCTTAATAATAAAAAGTATAATTAATTATATGTGGTGGCAATACTTTTTGTTCTCTGAATGAATGCTTGAACAATGCATAATTTGTACTTTGAATTTGATGAATATTGGCTCCTGAAAGGATGAGGAACACGAAAAATATTATTGATGATCTGAAAAATCATAAAATTGATTCTTGAAGCAAGAAAAAGCAGTCAAAAAAAAAAACACAATATTCACAAGCCATGGGCACTAGCCAAGAGTAAAATGGATCCAAGGCTTTGAGCATCAATGGATAGGAGGGCCCAAGGAAATAAATTCCAGGCCTAAGCGGCTATACCAAGCTGTCCCTAGCCATGTGCTTGTGTCATGAAGGTCCAAGTGAAAAGCTTGAGACTGAGTGGTTAAAGTCGTGATCCAAAGCAAAAGAGTGTGCTTAAGAGCTCTGGACACCACTGACTGGGGACTCTAGCAAAGCTGAGTCATAATCTGAAAAGGTTCACCCAGTTATGTGTCTGTGGCATTTATGTATCCGGTGGTAATACTGGAAGACAAAGTGCTTAGGGCCACGGCCAAGACTCATAAAATAACTGTGTTCAAGAATCAACATACTACACTAGGAGAGTCAATAATACTATCTGAATTCTGAGTTCCTAATGATGCCAATCATTCTGAAAATTTAAAGATACAGGGAGATGCCAAAACTGTTCAGAGACAAAAAGTTACAAGCCCCGCTCATCTAATAAGAATCTGAGCTTCATTTAAAACTCGAGAATATTATTGCTTCTTTATCTCTGTTAAAACCTATTTTATTTATCTAGTTGCTTGAGGACAAGCAACAGTTTAAGTTTGGTGTTGTGATGAGCGGATATTTTGTACGCTTTTTGGGGCTAATTTCATGTAGATTTTAGCATGTTTCATTTAGTTTTTAGTAAAATAATATTAGTTTTTAGGCAAAAATCATATTTCTGGACTTTACTATGAGTTTGTGTGTTTTTCTGTGATTTCAGGTATTTTCTGACTGAAATTGAGGGAGCTGAGCAAAAATCTGACTTAGGCTGAAAAAGGACTGCTGATGCTGTTGGATCCTGCCCTCCCTGCACTCGAAATGGATTTTCTGGAGCTACAGGAGTTCAATTGGCGCGCTCTCAACGGCGTTGGAAAGTAGACATCCAGGGCTTTCCAGCAATATATAATAGTCCATACTTTGCGCAAGGATAGACGACGTAACTTGGCGTTAAACGCCAAGTACATGCTGCTGTCTGGAGTTAAACGCCAGAAAAACGTCATGATCCGGAGTTGAACGCCCAAAACACGTCATAACCTGGAGTTTGACGCCAAGAAAGGCCTCCACACGTGGAAAGCTTTAGTCTCAGCCCCAGCACATACCAAGTGGGCCCCAGAAGTGGATTTCTGCACCAATTATCTTAGTTTATTCATTTTCTGTAAACCTAGGTTACTAGTTTACTATTTAAACAACTTTTACAGACATTTCTTGTACCTGATGACATTTTCAGATCTGAATTACATACTTTGTGACGGCATGAGTCTCTAAACCCCATTGTTGGGGGTGAGGAGCTCTGCAGCGCCTCGATGATTTAATACAATTCCTTTGTTTCCCATTCAAACACGCTTGTTCTTATCTAAGATGTTTATTCGCGCTTAATTGTGAAGAAGGTGATGATCCGTGACACTCATCACCTTCCTCAATCCATGAACGTGTGCCTGACAACCACCTCCGTTCTACATCAGATTGAATGAATATCTCTTAGATTCCCCAACAGAATCCTCGTGGTATAAGCCAGATTGATGGCGGCATTCATGAGAATCCGGAAAGTCTAAACCTTGTCTATGGTATTCCGAGTAGGATTCCGGGATTGAATGACTGTGACGTGCTTCAAACTCCTGAGGGCTGGGCGTTAGTGACAGACGCAAAAGAATCAATGGATTCTATTCCAACCTGATTGAGAACCGACAGATGATTAGCCGTGCTGTGACAGAGCATAGGAACGTTTTCACTGAGAGGATGGGAAGTAGCCACTGACAACGGTGACACCCTACATAGAGCTTGCCATGGAAGGAACTTGCGTGTGAGAAGAGGATTTCAAGGAAGAGTTGAAATCAAAGGACAAAGCATCTCCAAAACTCCAACATATTTCTCATTACTGCACAACAAGTAACGCTATTATTCCCTATTATTTTAACTTACAATTTTAAGTAGTTTGTAGTTTGGCTTTTTACAAGTAATTCCACATAACTCCATTAGCATCCTGACTAAGATTAATAAAATAACATTGATTGCTTCAAGCCAATAATCTCCGTGGGATCGACCCTTACTCACGTAAGGTATTACTTGGACGACCCAGTGCACTTGCTGGTTAGTTGAACGAAATTGATTTTGGACCAGGCTCTATTATCATATTCCATAAAGAGATACAATTTCGTCCACCAGGAGCCATATACATATGATCAATCTTCATGGCAACAACCTCCACCAATGCACTATGAAGAAGAGTCATTCTATGATTCATATCAATCCAATGGCTATGGTGAATCACCTTGTGACTTTCAAGAACCACCACCATATGCCTATGAATCATATCCTCAACATGAACCTCAACCACACTCACAAGCCTATTTTCAACAAACACCTCCATATGACCATGATCCTTACCCACCATACCAACCTCCTTTTGAACCATATGAGCCATACATGGAACCACAATTCCAAGATTGCTACTCCCAAGAACCACCTCAATACACACCACCACCTTCCCAAGAAGAACCACCTTCCTATAATGAACCCTTTCTCCAAAATGATGAACCCTCCCATCCACCCCAATCTCTAATGGATGAAACCCTCAGAGTTCTTCTTCAAGGACAAGAGGAGATGACAAGGGATGTGCAACAATTCATGACCGCCTTGGATGAGGTGGTAAACCGGCTAGCATCCCAACTTTTGGACACTCAAGGAACTCCCATGGCTACATGTGGAGAATCTAAAGAGGAGCATAGCTTAAAGGAGAGATTGGAAACTTCGGTGGAAAAGGAGGAATGCTACTTTGTGTTAGAACAATTGGAGGAACCTATGACCATTGAAGAAAAGGAAGAAGTGGTTGAAGACTTAGGAGATGCGGAACTTCCATGGGAACCTAGAGTTATAGAAAACCCCTCCAAGAAGATTAAAGTTGATGTTGAGGAGGAATGTGCACAACCTCCAAGGCATATCCCATATGAAGACTTGGAAGGAGTAAAGCAAGAATTGAGTTCCCTTGGTGATGAAGATCATGCATCCAGTCTTCTTGGTGAAGAATCCTTTGAATTTTAAGAACCTTCTCCCAATGAATTTGAAAGTGATGTAGAGGTAGATTTCTCTCAACCTCCCATTTATGACTTGAGTGATGGAGAAGAGTTAGATGAAGTTGATGAACAAGGGATTGAGAATGAAGAAGTTTATGAAGAGGTGGAGATTGACAAGGAAGCAAACAAGGGAGTAGAGCTTGCAAGCACATTGGAGATAACTCTCCCCAAGCCACCACCATCCATTCTCTCATTCAAGTGGGTAAATTCCTTATACTTAAGCTTTGTTATTCCCCTTGAATATGGTTTGCTTGAGACGGATGGTCAACTTAGAAAAATTAGTGGCCTTAAGAGTAAAAAGGAGATGATTAGTGGTTGGAAGCATCATCCCAGGTTCATTATGGTCACATGTCCAAAGCTTGATAGCAAAGGTTGGTGTATAACTAAAGTACATGGGTCTAGAAGGATGTTTGGTCACTTTGTTGAGAATTCACCTTGCTCACCACCCACATGGATTAATGATAATCAACTTGGAGATGGGTGTGAAGACAAAATATGGGATCCGGGACCACATGAGGATCAACATTGGGAGCCCATAGTTTGTGAAGAACTCTATCAAAGCTTGGAGATATTAATCTTGAATGATGGAGCTTATTGGAAGTCCAAGCATTGGTGGAAGTTCCAAGATGAGTACAACCACAAGCCACCGTGAGAGGAGCTCCCCATAAGTCCAACGTAAGGACAATAAACAAAAGTGCTAGGTGGGAGACACCCCACCATGGTAAAATCCTTTCATTTTCTCTTTTGTACATATTGGTAGAACTAGTTTAATTTCATGTTTAGATTAGTTGGTTGAGTTTAATTAGTATTTTAACATGTTAAATAAGGTTTTAGGGTGTTTTGGTAGTAGCTTGGAGGTTTGGAATGCTTGGATTGGTGCAAGAACTTAGAAAAAAGATTTTTGAAAAACAGAACACCATCCACGCGTGCGCGCACATAACGCGTACGCGCACCTGAGCATTTTTCGACCACCCACGCGCACGCGCATTGTACGCGTACGTGTGGATGCAAAAATTCGACCCCAGCCAAAAAACCCGAGAGTTAAGCCTGCACTGTGCGAACATTGGGCCTGAGGCACAAGTCTATGCACGCGTGCGCGCACCTGGCGCGTACGTGCACATGATCTTAAATTCGCAATGCACGCGCACGCACACTGTGCGCGCGCGCGTCGATTGCACAATCTGCACCCCCGGTACTTTTACCTGAGAGTTGTGCCAGACTTGGGCCGACACTATGCCTCTGGCCTAACTCGATGCACGCGTGCGCGCACTTGGCGCGTACGCGTCCTTCGACCAATATACCATCGACGCATAAACGAGCATGACGCGCACGCGTCGGTAAAAAAAAAGAGTTTTTTTCTCATCTTCCATTTTCTTTTGTTCACTGCATTCGCATACTTCTACTCTTTCCATTTTTATTTTGTCTCTATAACATGTTTTCAGTTTTTTTCTAAGTGTCATTTCAATACTGGTGTTGGATTCTTACACTCAATTGTTGAGAAATTCTTGCATTATTTTGGTGCCTCTTGACTTGTTTGATATTGTTGGGTGATGAAACTTTTAAATCAATGCTTCATTTTGTATGACTCTTATGTTCTTTGTGCATTGATATGACCTTATATTGTCTTTCATGGCCCACTCTCTCTTGTTCGAACTTGATGCTCATCATGCTCTTCATGCTTTGACCTTACTCTCGCATCAAGTATCATTGATATGCCATTTCTCTTATTGTTTCCTCCTCTACATGTTGTAGCTACCATGTAGTAGAGAACCATACTCCTACTTGGCATTAACCCCAGCCTATGTTCTATTTGCTTTGATATCTTTGTCATAGGCTTAATATTCCTTTCCTTTTCTATCCTTTTAGGTTGGCCACCAAGAAGGGAGAAATGAATAGCTTTAAATGGGGCAACAAACAAGTCATCCGCACAATCTTTTGACGGAGCTCATCAATTGTAGTAACCCGTACCCCCTTGCTCATCTTTGAGTGCACCGAGGACGGTGCAAACTTTTAAGTGTGGGGAGGTCGTCCGACCGATCGGCGATTTTGGGTGACAAATTTCTAATCCCAATACTTTTGCATTTCATTTTAGGTTTTTAGGATTTTTACTTGCATTTTCTTAATTTTTGCATATGTATACACAATAAGCTTAGTCAAAATAATGAAATTTTTCAAGATTTCTATCTATAGGGCACCTCAATTGATTTGAGTGAAAACTTTTCATAGAACTTGCTTGAAATATATATATTGTGGATCATATTTTTGAGCTAAGAACACAAGCAAGTGAGATTTGAGCCTAATGGTGTGGTTACATCTTATAACCACTTATTTTTCCTTCTTGTGTGCATTATTCTCTTTTTATAATTGTAATCTTTGATTTGTTTGATTCTTTATGTCCATTATTTTGTGTATACATGCATTTATATGATTGAGGCCATCATTTCATTAGCTCATTTATCCAAATAGCCAACCCTTTTATATTCCTTTGTTAGCCAATTTGAGCCTACGATTAACCCACTGGTTCTTTAATTTAGCATATTACAAGCCTTAAAGCGAAAAATAATAAATGTCCTTATTTGGATCTTTGATTAGCTTAGGCTAGTGTGTGTGAGTATCATTCAAGTGTGGGAACCTTGGGACATTGGGTGAATAAAAGGGTAGTTTTGTATTTTTATTGAAATTATTGGGAATTGGGTACATACTCATGTATTGATCAAATGTAAAACCTTATGCATTGATGCTCTTGTATATAGAAAGAAAAAAAAATGAGAAAAACAAAAGAAAAAAAAGAAAAGAAAAAGAAAAATGATATGGAAAAGAAAAAGAAAAAAATAGAAAAAGAAAGAAAAAGAAGAAAAAGAAAGAAATAAAAAGGGGATAAAATGTCCCAAAGCAAAGTGTAGCTCAATAAAATCAATGCATGAAAAGGGATGCATGAGTATGTGAAAAAGTGAGAAATGGGTAGTTAGGTTAGCTTTGAAATTGTATAGAATGTCATAGGTTAGGTGGGAAGTTTAAGCTTATCAAAGATCCAAATTTCAAGCTCACTTAACCAAATATGCATCCTACCTTGACCCTAACCCCATTACAACCTATGAAAAGACCTCATGATATATGTATGCATGCATGAAATATTTGTTGATTGTTAGAAGAAAAACAAATCTTAGAAAGCATGATTAGGAGAGAATTGAGAGAATCAACCCTAAACACTTGAGCGAATAGAGTGCAAATACATCAGGTGAGGGTTTGATGCTCAATTACATGTTTCCACCTATGATCATCTCTTCTCATGCAAGTTTGTAAAAATATTTAATAACTCAATTCAATTTTGGATTAGACTTGCTAGTCCTTAGCCCTTGTGCATATATGCTTCTTGGGAATTGATTTATTTTGACTAAGCAAATTGCATTCATTTAGATAGTTGTATATAGGTAGATTGCATTTAGTTAGTTCCCATTGAATAAATGCCATACCCTTACTTCATTCTTGGTTTTAGCATGAGGACATGCTTGGTTTAAGTGTGGGGAGGTTGATAAACCCCATTTGTAGGGTTTATCTTGTGCTTGATTTAGGGGATTTTATGACCTTTACCCACATTTATCCATTGAATTGTGCTTAAGAGTGAAAACATGCTTTTTAGAACTTAAAATAGCTAAATTTAATTCTCCTTGATTCCATTAGATGCCTTGATATGTTTGTTAAGTGATTTAAGGTTTAGGAGGCAAAGATTGGATCAAGGGAATGAAGAAAGAAAGCATGAAAAGTTGGAGAACTCATGAAGAAATGAAAGAACCGGAAAGCTGTCAAGCCGACCTCTTCGCACTTAAATGACCATAACCTGAGCTATAGAGGTCCAAATGATGCGGTTCCAGTTGGGTTAGAAAGCTAACATCTGGGGCTTCGAAACGATATAAGATTTGTCATAGTTGCTATGCGTATGGTGGCACGCACGCGCATAGTACGCGCACGTACCATTGCTGCCACCCAGTTCACTTAAAGCAAAACGTGGCCAGCGATTTTAGAAGCCTTGTGGGCCTAATCCAACTCATTTATGATGCTATTTAAGCCAAGGATTGAAGGGGGAATGAATATACTTTTCATACTTTAGAAGTTAGTTACCATTAGTCATAGTTTAGTTTTAGAAGTAGTTTCTAGAGAGAGAAGCTCTCACTTTTCTCTAGGATTAGGATTAGGATTAGGTTTAGTTCTTAGATCTAGATTTTAATTCATCTTCTTCTACTTCTATCTCTCAATTCTTTGTTGCTACATTCATCTTCTTCTATTCTTTTGTTGTAATTTCCTTTATGTTGTTCTTATATTTTGTTGTAGATCTACTATTGTTCCTTCCATTTTCTTTCAATTCAATAAGAGGTAATTCATAATAATTGTTCTTCTTTGCTTTTCTATTGTTGATCTCTTGCCTTTGTAGTTAGATCTCTCTTTAATTCTTACAATTTATGTTGTTTACTTTTATTGCCTTCTATGTGTTTGTTGAAATGCCTCTTCTAGATATAGTATAGATTTTGTTCCTCTTGGCCTAGGTAGAGTAATTAGTGACACTTGAGTTATCTAATTCCTTTGTTGATTGGTAATTGGAGAGATTGCTAATTGGTTTGGAGTGCACTAAAGCTAGTCTTTCCTTGGGAGTTGGCTAGGACTTGTGGCTCAAGTCAATTCATCCACTTGACTTTCCTTTATTTAGTAAGGGTTAACTAAGTGGTAGTAATGAACAATTCTCATCACAATTGAGAAGGATAACTAGGATAGGACTTCTAATTTTCATACCATGCCAAGAGCCTTTTATAGTTGTTAGTTTATTTTCATTGCCATTTACTTTTCATGCTTCTTATCCAAAACCCCAAAACACATCACAACCAATAACAAGACACTTCATTACAATTCTTAGAGAGAACGACCCGAGGTTTGAATACTTCGATTTATAAAATTAGGGGTTTGTTACTTGTGACAAACAATCTTTTGTATGAAAGGATTTTCGATTGGTTTGGAAACTATACTTGCAATGAGAATTCATTTGTGAAATTCTATACCATCAAAAATCCAATCATCAATAGTCTTACTCGGTTACTTTACACAGGGTCTGAGACCTCAAGATAGGACCACACTGGAAGGTGCTTGTAATGGTTCTATGAAAAAGTACAAGACTACGGACAAAGCATGGCAATTGATCAGAGACTTAGCTGATTCTACTTGGAATCATAGGCAGAGACAAGGTCGGTCAAGAGCTGTTACAGAGGTATCCACTAATACAGAGACTACCGCTATAACCCAGAATCTATGTGAAATTACTAACTTGCTGAAGCAGATGCAACTGAATCAGCAACAATCTCAGCAAGTTCAGCCTTCTCCACCACAGCACAGCCAACAGTTAGTCCCACAAAGAGTGTGCGGCATCTGTGCAGATTATAGTCCCTATACCGATGAGTGTCCGCAACTTCAACCAGAAGACAATACTGTAGTAGTCACTCATAACTTTTATGACCGCCCCAATCAAGGGTACAATCAAGGTGGCAATTATAACCAAGGATGGCAGGATAATTCCAACCAAGGCTGGAGAGACAATTCTAACCTGGGTTGGAGGAACAATTCTAACAGAGGAGGCAGAGATAATAATGGAAATTAGAGGTGGAATAACAACAACAACAAGCAGCAGAATCAACCTTACAGAGCACCTCATTTAAGACAACCTCAAGCCCCTCAGCAAACCTCTCAAACCACTAGCATCTTTTCACCCCCTAATGCTAACTTACTACAAGCCATTGATCAGAGACATCAGGCTATGGAAGAAAATATTAAAGCAACTCTGAATACTTTCGCTTCTACTTTACAAACTCTTGTCTCACAAATGGGTTCAACGCAAAATTCCAGTAACCAGTCCTCAAGCTCTGGTGGACTCTCCTCTCAACCATTCCCCAACCCAAAGGGTGGTATTAATGCCAGCACCCTAAGGTCTGGAACCACACTGCAGGAGAGAAGTCAGGAGGGGCCAAGCCCACCAGAACACGCCTCTGCTGAAGAGGTTGTGGAATTAGAAGATGTTGAAGAGGAAGAGGACATACAGGACACAGCTGAGAGAGAATAAGCTCAATCACAGGAAAGAGCACCAAAAGGCGCAGACACTGCAGAAAACACCACTCCCATTCCATTTTCACAACTTACAAGGAAGCCTAGGAAGCAGTTGGAACCTGACCCCAAGATGGTAGAAATCTTCAAAAAGGTTGAGGTAACTGTTCCCCTTTTTTATGTCATTCAACAGGTACCTAAATATGCAAAGTTTCTAAAAGATCTATGTATACATAAGGACAAAATTAATGAATTAGAAACTATTCCTTTAGGAAGTTCCATATCTGCTTTAATGGGAAGTTTACCTGAAAAATGCAGTAACCCAGATCCTTGTATAGTTAGTTGCACTATTGGTGGTGTAGTAATTTATGATTGCATGTGTGATTTGGGAGCATGTATTAGTATTATGCCTTTATCTGTATATGATGTTTTAAGGCTCCCTCCCTTAAAAATGGTCGGCAGCTCGTTTTGTGTTGGCAGATAAAAGCATTATTACAGTAGCTGGAGTTGTTGAAGATGTTTTAGTAAACATTAAAGGGCTCACATTTCTCACTGATTTCTATATCTTGGAGATGCCCAATAATGACTCGGATAAGCCATCATCAATCCTACTTGGCAGACCATTCCTGAAGACATCAAGATTCAAGTTAGATGCTTTTTCAGGAACATATTCTTTTGAAGTAGATGGCCGAATAGTAATCTTCAATTTGAATGGAGTCACAAACAACCCTCCAGAAGATCATTCCATCTTCCAGTGTGATGTCATAGATGAAGCTGTAGCTGAAATTCACCAGGAAGAGTTGGAAGAAAAGTACGCAGAACAAAGTCCAAGTGTGAGGGCTCTATTAACTAACAATAAGGACATTCTGAACTTTCACAAGCTCCAGACAATCCAGAGCCTGCCCATGACCAGAAGATTGAGTTGAAACCTCTCCCTCCACATCTCAAATACACTTATCTTGAAGAAGGGCAGAAGTTTCTAGTTATCATTGCACAGGATCTCACTCCTGAACAGGAAGAGCAGCTACTTAATGTGCTAAGGAAGCACAAGAAAGCAATTGGGTGGAGTTTGGCAGACATCGTAGGCATCAACCCTCAAGTATGTGAGCACAGAATATTTTTAGAGGAAGGAGCAAGACCTGTCCACCAACCCCAGAGAAGACTAAATCCCACTATTTTGGAAGTTGTCAAAAAGGAAGTAACCAGACTATTGGAAGCAGGTATCATTTATCCCATTTTAGACAGTGAATGGGTTAGCCCAGTACAAGTGGTGCCCAAGAAGTCTGGAGTCACTACAGTTAAGAACGAGCATGGAGAGCTCATAGCGACCAGAGTACAAAACGCTTGGAGAGTCTGCATTGATTACAGGCGTCTCAACCAAGCTACTCGCAAGGATCACTACCCTCTTCCATTCATTGATCAAATGCTGGATCGCCTGTTAGGTAAATCACATTATTGCTTTTTAGATGGTTACACAGGTTATTTCCAGATTCATATAGCTCCTGAGGATCAGGAAAAGACTACTTTTACATGTCCTTTTGGGACTTATGCTTACAAGAGAATGCCCTTTGGCTTGTGCAATGCACCAGCTACTTTTCAGAGGTGCATGATGAGTTTTTTTTCTGATCTCATTGAGGACTGTATGGAAGTTTTTATGGATGATTTTAGTGTTTATGGTGATTCTTTTAGCCTTTGCTTAGATGGATTATCTAGAGTATTAGATAGATGTGTCAATACAAACCTTGTATTAAATTTTGAAAAATGCCATTTAATGGTTAAACAAGGGATTGTATTAGGACATGTTGTATCTAATACTGGTATTTCTGTAGACCCAGCAAAGGTGAATGTTATTTCCAGTTTACCTTACCCCTCCTCTGTGAGGGAAGTCCGTTCGTTCCTTTGCCATGCAGGTTTTTACAGGAGATTTATTAAGGACTTTAGTAAGGTAGCACTTCCCCTATCCAGATTGCTGCAGAAGGATATTGAGTTCGAGTTCAGTGAGAATTGTAAGCAAGCGTTCGATAAGCTGAAGACCAACCTGACTCAAGCTCCCATTGTGAGAGGACCAAACTGGAGCCAGCCCTTTGAAATCATGTGCGATGCTTCCAACCATGCAGTAGGAGCAGCGCTGGCTCAGCGTGAAGGTAATGATCCTTTTGTTATTGCTTATGCGTCTAAAACTTTAGACGCTGCCCAGTCCAATTATACTACTACTGAGAAAGACCTTCTTGCTATTGTTTTTGCTCTGGATAAATTCTGAGCTTATCTACTTGGTACTAGAGTAGTAGTGTATTCGGACCATGCAGCTTTGAAGTATCTATTAGCGAAAAAGGAGTCCAAACCAAGGCTCATACGTTGGATATTACTTTTACAAGAATTTGATTTAGAAATAAAGGATAGGAGTGGTAATCAGAATCTAGTGGCAGACCACTTGAGTCGCCTTGAGCACATTAAGGATGATTCTACTCCTATAAATGATAATTTTCCATTTGATAACTGGTGGGCGAAATTGTGATCATCAATGGCGCCATCAACATGGTACACACAATTGTAATCGCAACTCTTTGTCACAACTTCGCACAACTAACCAGCAAGTGTACTGGGTCGTCCAAGTAATAAACCTTACGCGAGTAAGGGTCGATCCCACAGAGATTGTTGGTATGAAGCAAGCTATGGTCATCTTGTAAATCTTAGTCAGGTAAACTCAAATGATTATGAATGATGAATAAAACATAAAGATAAGGATAGAGATACTTATGTAATTCATTGGTAGGAATTTCAGATAAGCGTATGATGATGTTTTGTCCCTTCCGTCTCTCTGCTTTCCTATTGTCTTCATCCAATCCTTCTTACTCCTTTCCATGGCAAGCTGTATGTAGGGTTTCACCGTTGTCAGTGGCTACCTCCCATCCTCTCAGTGAAAATGTTCAACGCACCCTGTCACGGCACGGCTAATCATCTGTCGGTTCTCAATCAGGTTGGAATAGAATCCAGTGATTCCTTTGCGTCTGTTACTAACGCCCAGCTTTCAGGAGTTTGAAGCTCGTCACAGTCATTCAATCATTGAATCCTACTTAGAATACCACAGACAAGGTTTAGACCTTCCGGATTCTCTTGAATGCCGCCATCAATTCTAGCTTATACCACGAAGATTCCGATCAAGGGATCCAAGAGATAAACATTCAAGCCTTGTTTGCTTGTAGAACAGAAGTGGTTGTCAGGCACTCGTTCATAAGTGAGAATGATGATGAGTGTCACATAATCATCACATTCATCATGTTCTTGGGTGCAAATGAATATCTTAAAACAAGAATAAGTAGAATTGAATAGAAGAACAATAGTAATTGCATTAATACTCGAGGTACAGCAGAGCTCCACACCTTAATCTATGGTGTGTAGAAACTCCACCATTGAAAATACATAAGAACAAAAGTGATCATTGGCTTCGGCCCCAGAGAGGGAACCAGAAGAACCCCGATGAAAATACAATAGCAAAAGGTCCTACTTATAGAGAACTAGTAGCCTAGGGTTTACAAAGATGAGTAAATTACATAAAAATCCACTTCCGGGCCCACTTGGTGTGTGCTTGGGCTGAGCATTGAAGCATTTTCGTGTAAAGACTCTTCTTGGAGTTAAACGCCAGCTTTTGTGCTAGTTTGGGCGTTTAACTCCCATTCTTGTGCCAGTTCCGGCGTTTAACGCCGGGCAGTTTTGAGCTGATTTGGAACGCCGGTTTGAGCCATCAAATCTCGGGCAAAGTATGTACTATTATATATTGCTGGAAAGCCCAGGATGTCTACTTTCCAACACCGTTGAGAGCGCGCTAATTGGGCTTCTGTAGCTCAAGAAAATCTACTTCGAGTGCAGGGAAGTCAGAATCCAACAGCATCTGCAGTCCTTTTCAGCCTCTGAATCAGATTTTTGCTCAGGTCCCTCAATTTCAGCCAGAAAATACCTGAAATCACAGAAAAACACACAAAATTATAGTAAAGTCCAGAAAAGTGAATTTTAACTAAAAACTAATAGAAATATACTAAAAACTAACTAAAACATACTAAAAACATATTAAAAACAATGCCAAAAAGCGTATAAATTATCCGCTCATCACAACACCAAACTTAAATTGTTGCTTGTCCTCAAGAAACTGAAAATCAAATAAGATAAAAAGAAGAGAATATGCAATGAATTCCAAAAACATCTATGAAGATCAGTATTAGTTAGATGAGCGGGGCTTTTAGCTTTTTGCCTCTGAACAGTTTTGGCATCTCACTCTATCCTTTGAAATTCAGAATGATTGGCTTCTTTAGGAACTCAGAATCCAGATAGTGTCATTGATTCTCCTAGTTAAGTATGATGATTCTTGAACACAGCTACTTATTGAGTCTTGGCCGTGGCCCAAAGCACTCTGTCTTCCAGTATTACCACCGGATACATACATGCCACAGACACATAATTGGGTGAACCTTTTCAGATTGTGACTCAGCTTTGCTAGAGTCCCCAATTAGAGGTGTCCAGGGTTCTTAAGCACACTCTTTTTGCCTTGGATCACAACTTTATTATTATTTTTCTTTTTCTTCTTGCTTCCTCTCTCTCTTTTTTTCGTTTTTTTTTGAATTCACTGCTTTTTCTTGCTTCAAGAATCATTTTTATGATTTTTCAGATCCTCAGTAACATGTCTCCTTTTTCATCATTCTTTCAAGAGCCAATATTCATGAACCACAAATTCAAAAGACATATGCACTGTTTAAGCATACATTCAGAAAACAAAAGTATTGCCACCACATCAAAATAATTAATCTGTTATAAAATTCAAAATTCATGCAATTCTTCTTTTTTTCAATTAAGAACATTTTTCATTTAAGAAAGGTGATGGATTCATAGGACATTCATAACTTTAAGGCATAGACACTAAGACACTAGTGATCACAAGACACAAACATAGATAAACATAAGCATGATTTTTTTCAAAAAACAGAAAATAAAGAACAAGGAAATTAAAGAACGGGTCCACCTTAGTGATGGCGGCTTGTTCTTCCTCTTGAAGATCCTATGGAATGCTTGAGCTCCTCAATGTCTCTTCGTTGTCTTTGTTGCTCATCTCTCATGATTCTTTGATCTTCTCTAATTTCATGGAGGAGGATGGAGTGTTCTTGGTGCTCCACCCTTAGTTGTTCCATGTTGGAACTCAATTCTCCGAGGGAGGTGTTTAGTTGCTCCCAATAGTTTTGTGGAGGAAAGTGCATCCCTTGAGACATCTCAGGGATTTGATAATGAGAGGGGTCTCTTGTTTGCTCTATCCTCTTCTTAGTAATGGGCTTGTCCTCATCAATGGGATGTCTCCCTCTATGTCAACTCCAACTGAATAACAGAGGTGACAAATGAGATGAGGAAAGGCTAACCTTGCCAAGGTAGAGGACTTGTCTGCCACCTTATAAAGTTCTTGGGATATAACCTCATGAACTTCTATTTCTTCTCCAATCATGATGCTATGAATCATGATAGCCCGGTCTATAGTAACTTCGGACCGGTTGCTAGTGGGAATGATTGAGCGTTGGATAAACTCCAACCATCCCCTAGCCACAGTCTTGAGGTCATGCCTTCTTAATTGAACCGGCTTTCCTCTTGAATCTCTCTTCCATTGGGCGCCCTCTTCACAAATGATTGTGAGGACTTGGTCCAACCTTTGATCAAAGTTGACCCTTCTAGTGTAAGGGTGTTCATCTCCTTGCATCATGGGCAAGTTGAATGCCAACCTTACATTTTCCGGACTAAAATCCAAGTATTTCCCCCGAACCATAGTAAGCCAATTCTTTGGGTCCGGGTTCACACTTTGATCATGGTTCTTGGTGATCCATGCATTGGCATAGAACTCTTGAACCATTAAGATTCCGACTTGTTGAATGGTGTTGGTAAGAACTTCCCAACCTCTTCTTCGGATCTCATGTCGGATCTCCGGATATTCACTCTTTTTGAGTTTGAAAGGGACCTCGGGGATCACCTTCTTCAAGGCCACAACTTCATAGAAGTGGTCTTGATGCACCATTGAGATGAATCTCTCCATCTCCCATGACTCGGAGGTGAAAGCTTTTGCCTTCCCTTTCCTCTTTCTAGAGGTTTCTCCGGCCTTAGGTGCCATAAATGGTTATGGAAAAACAAAAAGCAATGCTTTTACCACACCAAACTTAAAAGGTTTGCTCGTCCTCGAGCAAAAGAAGAAAGAAGAGAGTAGAAGAAGAAGAAATGAAGGAGATGGAAATGGCTTTGTGGTTCGGCCAAAGGGGGAGAAGGAGTGTTTAGGTTGTGTGAAAATGAAGGAGTGAAGAGGGGTCTATATAGGGGTGAAGAGAGGGGTAGGGTTCGGCTATGGGAGGGTGGGTTTGGGTGGGAAAGTGGTTTGAATTTGAATGGTGAGGTAGGTGGGGTTTTATGAAGGATGGATGTGAGTGGTGAAGAGAAAGATGGGATTTGATAGGTGAAGGGTTTTTGGGGAAGAGGGGTTGAGGTGATTGGTGAATGGGTGAAGAAGAAGAGAGAGAGAGTGGTGGGGTAGGTGGGGCTTCGAAACGATATAAGATTTGCCATAGTTGCTACACGTATGGTGGCGCGCACGCGCATAGTACGCGCACGCGCCGTTGCTGCCACCTGGTTCACTTAAGGCAAAACGTGGCCAGCGAATTCTAAAGCCTTGTGGGCCCAATCCAACTCATTTCTGATGCTATTTAACCCAAGGAATGAAGAGGGAAACACATGTTGGTTACCATTAGTCATAGTTTAGTTTTAGAAGTAGTTAGAACTAGTTTCTAGAGAGAGAAGCTCTCACTTCTCTCTAGGATTAGGATTAGGATTAGGTTTAGTTCTTAGATCTAGATTTTAATTCATCTTCTTCTACTTCTATCTTCTCAATTCCTTATAGTTACATTCATTCTTCTTCCATTCCTTTGTTGTAATTTCTTTTGTGTTGTTCTTATGCTTTGTTGTAGATCTACTTTTGTTCCTCCTATTCTCTTTCAATTCAATTAGAGGTAATTCATAATAATTGTGTTCATTTGATTTGTTGTTGTTTAATTCCTTGCAATTGAGTAGTGTAGATTTACTTTTCTTGCAATTTTACTATGCTTTCCTTTTATGCCTTCCAAATGTTTGATGAAATGCTTGGTTGGATTTTAGAGTAGAATTTTATACTCTTGGCTTGGAAAGGTAACTTAGGAACTCTTGAATTACTAATGTCCAAGTAATTGATGATTGGGAGCCATTTACTCTAGTTCTCACTAATTGAATTAGTGGAGAGTTAAGACTTATGGACTAGGATTGATATAGCTCATTTGACTTTCCTTTACTACTAGTTAGAGGATGATTTAATGAGATTAATCCTTGCCAATTCTCATATTGTGGTTAGTGATTAGGATAGAGATCCTTGACCACCAACCCTTGTCAAGACCTTTTTAGGCTTTAGTTTACTTTCTTGCCATTTATCTTTCACGCTTCTTATCAAAAACCCCAAAATAACTCACAACCAATAACAAGACACTTTATTGTAATTCCTAGGGAGAACGACCCGAGGTTTGAATACTTAGGTTTATAAATTTTAGGGGTTTGTACTTGTGACAAACAAATTTTTGTATGAAAGGATTTGTGTTGGTTTAGAAACTATACTTTACAACGAGATTTCATTAGTGAATTCTAAACCGTCAAAAATCCATTCATCAAAATGGTCCGCACAACCTTTTGAGGAGCTCATCAATTGTAGCAACCCGTCCACCTTGCTCTCCTTTGCGTGCACCGAGGACGGTGCAATCTTCAAGTGTGGGGAGGTCGTCGACTGATCTCCATGGGTAACAATCTCCTTTTCAACACCAATGTTAGTTAGTTGTTGCATTGCATGATAGGTTGCACGTTAGTTAGAATTTCTACATATTTTACTACCTTCTTTTTATTAGGACTACTTGGTTAGAGTAATGATTTCTTTCCCAAGAAACCGTTTTAGGGCAACCTACCAATTTGAAAATTTTTGTTGAACTTGCTTGAAAGAATTTATTTTGGAACATGGTTTTTGAGCTAAGAACACAAGCTTGTGAGATTTGAGCCTAATTGTGTGGTTACATCTTATAACCACTTATCTTTCCTTCTTGTGTGCACTATCCTCTTCCTATGATTGTAATCTTTGATTCGTTTGATTCTTTATGTCCATTATTTTGTGCATTCATGCATTTATATGATTGAGGCCATCATTTCATTGAGCTTACTTACCCAAATAGCCTTACCTTTTATCTTCCTTTGTTAGCCAAATTTGAGCCTACGATTAACCCACTTGTTCTTAATTTTAGCACATTACAAGCCTAAAGCGGAAAACAATAAATGTCCTTAATTTGGATCTTTGATCAGCTTAGGCTAGTGTATGTGAGTATCATTCAAGTGTGGGAACCTTGGGACATTGGGTGAATAAAAGGGTAGTTTTGTATTATTAGTGTGAATATTGGGAATTGGGTACATACTCATGTATTGATCAAATGTAAAACCTTATGCATTGATGCTCTTGTATATATAAAAAAAAAGTGAGAAAAAAAACAATATGAAAAAGAAAAAAAATATAGAAAAGAAAGAAAAAGAAAGAAATAAAAAGGGGACAAAATGCCCCAAAGTAAAGCTCAAAAAAAAGTCAATGCATATGTGTTGTGAAATGAAAAAGAGAATGCATGAGTATGTGGAAAAGTGAAGAATGGGTAGTTAGGTTAGAACTTAATTGTAGAGGATGTCATAGGTTAGGTGGGAAGTCTAAGCCTATCAAAGATTCAAACTTCAAGCTCACTTGACCAAATATGCATCATACCTCAACCCTAGCCCCATTACAACCTAAAGAAAAGACCTCATGATAATTGTATGCGTGCATTGAATAATTGTTGATTGTTAGATGAAAAACAAATCTTGGAAAGCATGATTAGGGGAGAATTGAGTAAATCAACCCCAAACACCGAACGACTAGAGTGCAAACACTTCCGGTGAGGGTTCGATGCTCAATTCCTTGATTCCTGGCTTTCATGAGCGTTCTTCTTGCAAGTCTATGTGAACTTCATGTTTATACTTCAATTGGTAGGACTCATGAATCGTTATATGATCTTAAGCCCTACTTGTGCATGTGTGTCTTGGAGATTGATTTATTTTTTAACCAAGTAGGTAGAATCATTTTGCATTTAGTTGCATGCATATAGTTTCTTTGCTTTGAATAAGTGTCATATCCCTTATTTCATTCTTGGTTTAGCATGAGGACAAGCTTGGTTTAAGTGTGGGGAGGTTGATAAACCCCATTTGTAGGGTTTATCTTATATTGATTTTAGGAGATTTTATAACCTTTTACCCACATTTATCCATTGAAATAGCATGGTTTTATAACTTCTCCTTTAATTGTGCTTAAGAGTGAAAACATGCTTTTTAGGACTTAAAATAGCTAAATCTAATTCTCATTGATTCCATTAGATGCCTTGATATGTTTGTTAAGTGATTTAAGGTTTAGAAGGCAAAGATTGGATCAAGGGAATGAAGAAAGAAGCATGAAAAGTTGGAGAACTCATGAAGAAATGAAAGAACCAGAAAGCTGTCAAGCCAACCTCTTCGCACTTAAACGACCATAACTTGAGCTATAGAGGTCCAAATGATGCGGTTTTAGTTGGGTTAGAAAGCTAACATCCGGGGCTTCGAAACGATATAAGATTTGCCATAGTTGCTACACGTATGGTGGCGCGCACACGACGTTGCTGCCACCTGGTTCACTTAAGGCAAAACGTGGCCAGCGAATTCTAAAGCCTTGTGGGCCCAATCCAACTCATTTCTGATGCTATTTAACCCAAGGAATGAAGAGGGAAACACATGTTGGTTACCATTAGTCATAGTTTAGTTTTAGAAGTAGTTAGAACTAGTTTCTAGAGAGAGAAGCTCTCACTTCTCTCTAGGATTAGGATTAGGATTAGGTTTAGTTCTTAGATATAGATTTTAATTCATCTTCTTCTACTTCTATCTTCTCAATTCCTTATAGTTACATTCATTCTTCTTCCATTCCTTTGTTGTAATTTCTTTTGTGTTGTTCTTATGCTTTGTTGTAGATCTACTTTTGTTCCTCCTATTCTCTTTCAATTCAATTAGAGGTAATTCATAATAATTGTGTTCATTTGATTTGTTGTTGTTTAATTCCTTGCAATTGAGTAGCGTAGATTTACTTTTCTTGCAATTTTATTATGCTTTCCTTTTATGCCTTCCAAGTGTTTGATGAAATGCTTGGTTGGATTTTAGAGTAGAATTTTATACTCTTGGCTTGGAAAGGTAACTTAGGAACTCTTGAATTACTAATGTCCAAGTAATTGATGATTGGGAGCCATTTACTCTAGTTCTCACTAATTGAATTAGTGGAGAGTTAGGACTTATGGACTAGGATTGATATAGCTCATTTGACTTTCCTTTACTACTAGTTAGAGGATGATTTAATGAGATTAATCCTTGCCAATTCTCATATTATGGTTAATGATTAGGATAGAGATCCTTGACCACCAACCCTTGTTAAGACCTTTTTAGGCTTTAGTTTACTTTCTTGCCATTTATCTTTCACGCTTCTTATCAAAAACCCAAAATAACTCACAACCAATAACAAGACACTTTATTGTAATTCCTAGGGAGAACGACCCGAGGTTTGAATACTTCGGTTTATAAATTTTAGGGGTTTGTACTTGTTCATACCCTCTGTCAAGCTGTCCGACCCGAGATGTTTAGCAACAAGCCGACCGACCTCTTCAGGTAAGACTATCCGACCTCTTCTCAAAGAGCTCGGCCAATGCCCGACCTCTTCTCAAAGAGCTCGGTCAAATCGCCAAAGGAGCCCAAAGCAGGCCCAAAATGAAGGAACACAACCCAATCTAAAAGTAGCCAAAGCCCAGAAAGATAAAGGCGGTTCCCCTAAAGATAAGATGACTTCACTCAAGGATAAGATAAGATAAGATAAGATAAGATAAGATAACTATCTTATCTCCAGAGAGGTCACTCTTCACCATTATAAATACACTGGAGCACCCAGGTATAACTCATACTCTGATTCTACTCAATACCTGCTTAATACCCTTGCTAACTTAAGCATCGGAGTCCCTTGCAGGTACCCCCCACCCTCCAGGGACGAAGGATTAGCACCACCACCAAGTCCAACAAGTCGGACACACCAGCTCCGGCCGCCGTACACCTGCCGGACACATCGGCTCCGACCAACACTGAAGATCTCGTCCGAGATCGACCTACAGTTTCAGGTAACCCTCGGAACATTGGCGCCGTTGCCGGGGAACTTGGAAGTCATCCCACCACCATGGCGGACAACCATGACAACGACCACGATTCAGATCTAGAGGATAAAACGCCGCACAAAAACGCGGATACTACACCAAAGGATACTCCTCAACTTAACAACGAAAAGGATTCTCCAAATGCGAGAGCCATGGAGGCACTTCAAGACCATTTAAAATAACTGGAAGAAGAAGTCCTACATCAACGACTGGTTGAGAAAGACCTACAAAGGGAGATAAAGCGACGCCGGGAATTGGAGGACAAACTCCTAAAACTCGAAGCCGATCTCAAGGCCAAAGCTAATCGATCCTCTCATGAGGATAGCTCCTGCAAGGACCAAAGATTCATTCACCAAAGAGGTCGGACGAGTTGAAGGTCCACCTCACACCAAAGAGGTCAGACGCGTTGAAGGTCCACCTCACACCAAAGAGGTCGAACAAAGTCGAAGGTCTATCTCACACCAAAGTGGTGGACAAGTTGAAGGTCCACCTCATACCAAAGAGGTCGGACAAGTTGAAGGTCCACCTCACACCAAAGAGGTCGGACGAGTTGAAGGTCCACCTCACACCAAAGAAGTCGGACGCGTTGAAGATCGACCTCACACCAAAGAGGTCGGACGAGTTGAAGGTCCACCTCACACCAAAGAAGTCGGACGCGTTGAAGGTCCACCTCACACCAAAGAGGTCGGACAAAGTTGAAGGTCAACCTCACACCAAAGAGATCGGACAAAGTTGAAGGTCTACCTCACACCAAAGTGGTCGGACAAGTTGAAGGTCCACCTCACACCAAAGATGTTGGATGAGTTGAAGGTCCACCTCACACCAAAGAGGTCGGACAAAGTTGAAGGTCCATCTCACACCAAAGTGGTCGGACAAGTTGAAGGTCAACCTCACACCAAAGAGGTAGGACAAGTCGAACGTCTCACACAAAAGAGGTCGAACGAGTTGAACGTCCACCTCACACCCCTGAGAGACATGTTCATGGAGGATTCGCAAGAGGAAGGATCTCTAAATCATCTCGCAAAAGACACCTCAAAGAGGTATATTAAGGAAGGGAGAGAGGTTTGAATAGGACTACGGGGTGCAAACAAGCCTTCCGAGATTTTGAAAATTCTTGGGGCAACCACCCATTCTTGCCCAACCAAGGGAAAGTGAAAAGCTCATATTATACCTCGTAGTGGAAAGTCTGGCAATAGCCTCATCACTAGTTAAAGAAGACAAAAGTGGGCAACAACCCGTCTACTTCATCATCAAGGCTCTACAAGGGGCCGAACTAAACTATCAAGAGATAGAGCAGTTCACCTACGCCCTCATACTCACCTCT
This sequence comes from Arachis hypogaea, assembly GCF_003086295.3. Classification (NCBI taxonomy): domain Eukaryota; kingdom Viridiplantae; phylum Streptophyta; class Magnoliopsida; order Fabales; family Fabaceae; genus Arachis; species Arachis hypogaea. Next base: position 40,031,927 of record NC_092037.1, read on the forward strand.
CGATGACTCCACCCATACTTTCAAGCTCACACTATCAGAGTTCGGACCAACCAGCCCATAGAAGGCATCCTACAGAAAACAGACTTAGCAGGAAGAATTCTACAGTGGGCAGTCAAGTTATCCAAAATCGATCTTCGACATAAAGCTCAAACAGCCATCAAATCACAGTATCTGGCCAACTTTATTACAGAGTACACTGACACCCCGGGAAATCCTACAAATTGGAAACTCTACATGGACGACTCTTCAAACAAAACCGGGAGTGGTGCATGCGTAATTATATAAAGCGATCAGGGAAGCCAAATCAAGCTAAATGACCAAGCTGAATACGAGGTGCTACTCGCTGGTTTAAGGCTAGCTAAAGAAGGTAGGAGCTTACCATGTCAGTGATTCACAAGTAGTCACCTCACAAATAGAAGGGAGCAACCAAGCTGAGGATCCCACCATGAAAAAATTCCTCGGGTAATTCGGGGGACCCTGGACAAAACTAGAGAACGGCTCAGAAAATTCGGGGGACCCTGGACAAAAACAGAAAACAGCTCGGACATTTCGGGGAATATGAAGCCCGACACATACCTCGGGAGCAGAATGCCCGAGCTGGTGCACTTTCAAAATCAGCCAGTACCAACAGCTCGGACAATTCGGGGAATTTGAAGTTCGACACATACCTCGGGAGCAGAATGCCCGAGCTGATTCACTTTCAAAATCAGCCAAACCAAACCAGGGGGCAATAATAGAAGCCTCATCCAGGCTACATTATAAGGCCACAACAAGGAAGGAAAACAAACCCTCTCCTCATAGTCTGGTGACACCAGCTCATAATTCTTCTCCTCATCCCTATCTCTACCAATTCTACGGAACCTCCTAAGTCGCACACAGTACCCAGGGTCAGCCATAGTAACACACATTAAAACTATGGAATCCAGTCAATCAGACATGCCGTCCGGGATCTTGTAGACATCTCAACAATATTTTTTCAAGAAGACATAGGTCAACCATGGGGTTATTACCAAACAACTCAGAAAAAATAAGGAAACAACTCGGACAATAACAGAAAAACATTAGATGTCAGATACAGCAGTAAAAGAGAAACTCCAGGACTCACACGAAAGTCCAGGGGCACCCTTTGGAGGCAACAACAGGGCAAGAACACAGAGAAGAGAAGCTGACAATCTATACCCAAATAGTCCGAACACCTGTCAGACAAAAGGTCAAAACAAAAACTAGAACTTTTATACAGAAGGAGTCAGGCAACGATGAAAAGAAACAGGAACAGCAACAAAACCCTAAAAGCCCACATTCTTCTCAAAGGCGAATGACAAAAGAAAAGTCATAACAAACTATCAAAGACGCAAGCTTTTTGTAGAATGAACCAAAGTTCTTCAGAGCAAAAACCCAACTACAAAGTCAAAACTTTACATAAAAAACATAGCCCCACCAGAAGAGCTCCATCAAGTCCTATGGGCATATCGGACAACTCCACACTCCACCACAAAGGAATCACCTTTCTGATTAGCTTACAAAATGGAGGCAATGATCCCAGTGGAGGTTGAAGAAGGATCGCCCAGACTGATCCACAACAGTGAAGAGGCCAACTCCCAACTTCAAAAGGAAGAACTCGACCTACTTCCAGAAATCTGAGAAAGAGCTCGGACCAAGGAAGAGGTGTTAAAACGTCAAATGGCCTCAAGATACAATCGGAAGGTAACCTAGCAACGACGATCTCATCCTAATCTAAAATGACATCAGAATAGGTCGGTCAGGAGAAGAGAAGCTAGCAGCCAACTGGAAAGGATCATACCAAGTTGTTCAGAAGAACTGGGGAAAGGTTATTACAAAGTGTCCAACCTCGAGGGGCAAGAGCTACCAAGGTCATGGCATGCCTGCAAAGGGCGCCAGGCCGAGATCCAAAAAGATTGCCTGACCTAGAAAGGTAAGTACTAACATGTACACACTCTTATCTTCATTTTATTAAAAAATTACAAATTCCCTAAAAAGTTTCCTACCAAGACGCCCGAGTACGGCAGGTCGGCAAGGTGAAACACCAAAATCACCGCCCGATCACGACAAAGTCGGCAAGATGAAAACCAAACTCATCGTCCGATTACAAAGCGACAAGTCGACAAGGTGAAATCCAACTTCACCGCCCGACCACGATGAAAACTGAATTCATCATTTGATTTCGACAAAGTGAAAACAAAATTCACTGCTATACCAAGACGCATTAATCGGAAACGCAAATTTCACTGCCGGATCATGACAAGGTCGGCGGGGTGAAAACCAAATTCACCGCCCGATCATGATAAAAGTCGGGAAAGATGAAACCAGAATTCATCGCCCGATTTCGACAAGGTCGGCAAAAAAGTGAAAGCAGAGTTCATCGCCCGATTATAAAGCAACAGATCGGCAGAAAGTGAAAAACAATTTCACTGCACGATCACGATAAAGACAACCGTCCGATAAAGGTGAAAACGCGATTCACCTAAAGGACGATCTAGAGATGACAACCACTTTCTACAAATCGGCAAAGATGAACACAGAATAATGTAAGAAGTTATCAAAAGTGATCTAAAAAAGAACCTGACGAGGTCTTACGGATCGCTAAAATAATAACGTAAGGACTGGTCGAACATTAAAAAGTCGAACCAAGTCAACCCAAGTTATAAGTAAACCCTGGAAAGAGGTCTGGCCAAACCTATTAAAGAGGAATTGCTATAACTTAGAAGAGATCGACCTAACGAAGTCGGTCTCCTACAAGACAAGTTATAAAAGTAATCCCTGAAAGAGACCTAACAAAGGTCCAAGAAAGAGGATTACAAAAAGAACTTAGAAGAGATTGACCTAACGAAGTCGGTCTCCTACAAAACAAGTTATAAAAGTAAATCCCTGAAAGAGACCTGAACAAGGTCTAAAGAAAGAGGATTACAGAAATAACTTAGGAGGACACGACATGACAAAAGTCGGCCCAAGCGACAAAAGTTATAAAAGTAATCCCTGAAAGAGACTTGAACAAGGTCCAAGAAAGAGGATTACAGACATAACTCAAAAGAGACCAACAAGAAGAAGTCGGACCACACGAAAACTACAGCTTGGACCGATCAGAAGAAGTCGGACCAATGAAAGCTACAGCTTGGACCGACAAGAAGAAGTCGGACCAACAAAAGCTACAGCTTGGACCGACAAGAAGAAGTCGGACCAATGAAAAATGTGCGCTAAAACAGACATAGCTCCGCCCAAAAAGCCACGGCTCCACGACAAGGCTATCAAAATTGTTCAGAATGACTAAAAAGTGTTCTACGAAAACACTAAAAGGTCGTCGGACAAATTAGCCCCAAGGACCACCTCGACCAAGCAGAAAGTGGACAAAATCAGAAGTGATCAAAAGAGGTCGGACAACAAAGTACCGACACTCTACAAAGATCCACAAAAACGGACAAAGACATCTCGCGAACGGCCAGAGGAAGGCCAAGAATGTTTTGCTAAAAGGTACGAAGTCTTAACAAAGACACTACTTAAAAAGCGAAAAGCACAGCCTCAAAGACAGAGCTAAAAAGTCATCCAAACAAACTATAAAAAGGTTCCCCATCGGAACACTACCTAAAAAAGTTGTTGGATTATGACTAAAAAGCCCAAACAGCAAAGACAAACAAGTCGGAAGAAGGCTGAAAAGTCCCCTCAACAAAGTAAAAGGGGCAATACTAGACTCGCACAAGGAGAAACTACTCAAAGATCGACCAAAGTCAGGATGCTTGAGCACGACTTCCCCGAAGAGATCAAAACTCTGAAAGCACGATCTCACGGAAAAGTCCGAACTCAAGCAGGGGCAAAGTCATACAGGTCGACATCAGCTAAAGAAGAGGCGCAAGTACGACTTCAAAAAAGAACAAGCCAAAAGGTTGGGAAACAACTTAAGGCTCAAATGCGCTTAGCCAAAAAAGATACAACTCCACTCAAAGAAGGCACAATCTCAAACAGGTCTACGAACATCATCCAAGACTAAAAAAAAAAAGGGTTCTATATAAAGAACACTAAAAAGTCATTGGACAAATCACTAAAAGTCTGGATATCAAGTCGCAAGGACAACTTCGCCAAAGCAGAGGGTTGTCAACACAAACTTAAAGCAAGGCGTGATCCAGAAGGCAAGGGTAGAAAACCCACGCTACCACTCAAAAGAGGTTGGACTATGAAGTACCAAACCTCTAGAAAATCTGCAAGATTGCAAAGCAATGAAGAAACAAGCAAGACAGATGCTTGAGCACTACTTCCAAAGAGATCGAAGCTCTGAAAAGCACGATCTCATGGGAAGATCGAACTCAAGCAGGGGCACTGTTCATACCCTGGGTCAAGCTGTCCGACCCGAGATGTTTAGCAACAAGCCGACCGACCTCTTCAGGTAAGACTATCCGACCTCTTCTCAAAGAGCTCGGCCAATGCCCGACCTCTTCTCAAAGAGCTCGGTCAAATCGCCAAAGGAGCCCAAAGCAGGCCCAAAATGAAGGAACACAACCCAATCTAAAAGTAGCCAAAGCCCAGAAAGATAAAGGCGGTTCCCCTAAAGATAAGATGACTTCACTCAAGGATAAGATAAGATAAGATAAGATAAGATAAGATAAGATAACTATCTTATCTCTAGAGAGGTCACTCTTCACCATTATAAATACACTGGAGCACCCAGGTATAACTCATACTCTGATTCTACTCAATACCTGCTTAATACCCTTGCTAACTTAAGCATCGGAGTCCCTTGCAGGTACCCCCCACCCTCCAGGGACGAAGGATTAGCACCACCACCAAGTCCAACAAGTCAGACACACCAGCTCCGGCCGCCGTACACCTGCCGGACACATCGGCTCCGACCAACACTGAAGATCTCGTCCGAGATCGACCTACAGTTTCAGGTAACCCTCGGAACAGTACTTGTGACAAACAAATTTTTGTAGGAAAGGATTTGTGTTGGTTTAGAAACTATACTTTACAACGAGATTTCATTAGTGAATTCTAAACCGTCAAAAATCCATTCATCAGCCTCCCATCACCAAACTTAGAGTTTGACTGTGGGGGCTCTGTTTGACTCTGTTTTGAGAGAAGCTCTTCATGCTTCCTCTCCATGGTGACAGAGGGATATCCTTGAGCCTTAAACACAAGGGATTCTTCATTCACTTGAATGGTCAATTCTCCTCTGTCCACATCAATCACAGGCTTTGCTATGGCTAGGAAGGGTCTGCCAAGGATGATGGATTCATCCATGCACTTCCCAGTCTCTAGGACTATGAAATTAGCATGGATGTAATGGTCTTCAATCTTTACCAGAGCATCCTCTACAAGCCCATAAGCTTGTTTTCTTGAATTGTCTGCCATCTCTAGTGAGATTCTTGCAGCTTGTACCTCAAAGATCCCTAGCTTCTCTATTACAGAGAGAGGCATGAGGTTTACATTTGACCCTAGGTCACACAAGGCCTTCTTGAAGGTCATGGTGCCTATGGTACAAGGTATTGAAAACTTCCCAGGATCCTGTCTCTTTTGAGGTAATCTCTGCCTAGACAAGTCATCCAGTTCTTTGGTGAGCAAAGGGGGTTCATCCTCCCAAGTCTCATTACCAAATAACTTGTCATTTAGCTTCATGATTGCTCTAAGTTATTTAGCAACTTGCTCTTCAGTGACATACTCATCCTCTTCAGAGGAAGAATACTCATCAGAGCTCATGAATGGCAGAGGTAAGTCCAATGGACTCTCTATGGTCTCATTATGAGCCTCAGATTCCCATGGTTCCTCATTAGGGAACTCATTGGAGGCCAGTGGACGTCCATTGAGGTCTTCCTCAGTGGCGTTCACTGCCTCTCCATCCTCTCCAAATTTGGCCATGTTGATGGCCTTGCACTCTCCTTTCGGATTTTCTTCTGTATTGCTTGGAAGAGTACTAGGAGGGAATTCAGTAATTTTCTTACTCAGCTGTCCCACTTGTGCCTCCAAATTTGTAATGGAGGACCTTGTTTCAGTCATGAAACTTTGAGTGGTTTTGATTAGATCAGAGACCATGGTTGCTAAGTCAGAGTGGTTCTGCTTAGAATTCTCTGTCTATTGCTGAGAAGATGATGGAAAAGGCTTGCTATTGCTAAAACTGTTTCTTCCACCGTTATTGTTGTTGAAACCTTGTTGAGGTCTCTGTTGATCCTTCCATGAGAGATTTGAGTGATTTCTCCATGAAGGATTATAGGTGTTTCCATAGGGTTCTCCCATGTAATTCACCTCTTCCATTGAAGGGTTCTCATGATCATAAGCTTCTTCTTCAGATGAAATGTCCTTAGTACTGCCTGGTGCATTTTGCATTCCAGACAGACTTTGAGAAATCATATTGACTTGTTGAGTCAATATTTTGTTCTAAGTCAATATGGCATTCAGAGTATCAATCTCAAGAACTCCTTTCTTCTGATTAGCCCCATTGTTCACAGGATTCCTTTCAGAAGTGTACATGAATTGGTTATTTGCAACTATTTCAATTAGTTCTTGAGCTTCTGTAGGCATCTTCTTCAGATGAAGAGATCCTCCAACAGAGCTATCCAAAGACATCTTGGACAGTTCAGACAGACCATCATAGAAAATACCTATGATGTTCCATTCAGAAAGCATGTCAGAGGGACACTTTCTGATTAATTGTTTGTATCTTTCCCAAGCTTCATAAAGGGATTCTCCTTCCTTCTGTCTGAAGGTTTGGACTTCCACTCTAAGCTTACTCAATTTTTGAGGTGGAAAGAATTTTGCCAAGACGGTATTGACTAACTTTTCCGAAGAGTTCAGGCTTTCTTTAGGTTGTGAGTCCAACCATATTCTAGCTCTGTCTCTTACAGCAAAAGAGAATAGCATAAGTCTGTAGACCTCAGGGTCAACCCCATTAGTCTTGACAGTGTCACAGATTTGCAAGAATTCAGCTAAAAACTGATGAGGATCTTCCAATGGAAGTCCATGGAACTTGAAATTCTGTTGCATTAGAGAAACTAATTGAGGCTTAAGTTCAAAGTTGTTTGCTCCAATGGCAGGGATAGAGATGCTTCTCCCATAGAAGTTGGGAGTAGGTGCAGTAAAGTCACCCAGCACCTTCCTTCCATTGTTGGCATTGTTGTTGTTTTCGGCTGCCATGTTTTCTTCTTTGAAGATTTCTGTTAGGTCCTCTACAGAGAGTTGTGCCTTAGCTTCTCTTAGCTTTCGCTTCAAGGTCCTTTCAGGTTCAGGGTCAGCCTCAACAAGAATGCTTTTGTCTTTGCTCCTGCTCATATGAAAGAGAAGAGAACAAGAAAATATGAAATCCTCTATGTCACAGTATAGAGATTCCTTGAGGTGTCAGAGGAAACGAAAAATAGAAGGAAGAGGTAGAAGAATTCGAACTTATCAAGAGAGATGGAGTTCGAATTGTTCATTGAGGAATAGTGTTAGTCCATAAATAGAAGGATGTGAAAAGAGGGGAAGAAATTTTCGAAAATAAATGAAAAACATTTTGAAAAACACTAATTGATTTTTGAAAATCAAGGGTGGAAAAGAAATCAAGTGATTTTTTGAAAAAGATTTTGAACTTAGAAATAAAAAAGATATGATTGAAAACTATTTTGAAAAAGATGTGATTAAGAAGATATGATTTGAAAAACAATTTAAAAAGATTTGATTTTGAAAATTAATGACTTGGCTAACAAGAAAAGATATGATTCAAACTTTAAACCTTTCTCAACAGAAAAGGCAACATACTTGAATTGTTGAATCAAATCATTAATTGTTAGCAAGTATTTTTGAAAATGGAAAGAAATTGATTTTGAAAACATATGATTGAGAAGATATGATTTGAAAAATATTTGATTTTGAAAAATTTTGAAAACCTGAAAAAAATTTGAATTAAAAACAGAATCTTCCCTCTTGTGCCATCCTGGCATTAAACGCCCAGAATGGTGCACATTCTGGCGTTTAACGCCCAAAGCACTACCCTTTTGGGCGTTAAACGCCTAGCCAGGCACCCTGGCTGGCGTTTAAATGCCAGTTGCCTTCCTCACTGGGCGTTTTGAACGCCCAGCGTTTTCTGTGTAATTCCTCTGCTGTATGTTCTGAATCTTCAATTCTCTGTATTATTGACTTGAAAAGACACAAATTAAAAATATTTTTGGATTTTTAATAATGAGGAATAATCAAAATGCAACTAAAATCAAATAACAATGCATGCAAGACACCAAACTTAGCAGTTTGTATACTACTGACACTAACAAAATGAGAATGCATATGAGAAACACAAACACTCAAGTCAAGAGAATTTAAAGATCAGAGTAATGAAATCATCAAGAACATCTTGAAGATCGCTTAAGACACATGAATGAATGCAAGAAGAACAAAAACATGCAATTGACACCAAACTTAACATGAGACTAGTGTCTCAATAAGAAACATAAAATATTTTTGGTTTTTATGATTTTGTAATTTTTTTGAATTTTTCGAAAATTAAGTGAAAAAAGAAAATAAAGATATCAAAATTCTTAATGAGAATTCCAGGAATCATGCAATTTTAGTTTAAAGCTTCGGTCTAAAGGAATTAGACATGGCTAGTCAAGCTTCAGCAGGACATTGCATTCAAGAGCTAAATTGATGAGAATCAATCAGCTTTGGTGATGATAAGAACATCACCTTGAAACACTAGAATTCATTCTTAAGAACTCTGAAGAAAAATACCTAATCTAAGCAACAAGATGAACTGTCAGTTGTCCAAACTCGAACAATCCCCGGCAACGGCGCCAAAAACTTGGTGCTGTTGCCGGATCAAAAATTTGGCACTGATGTTACCAGACCAAAAGCTTGCCGAAAACTCAAACAATCCCCGGCAACGGCACCAAAAATTTGGTGCGCGAAATTGTGATCATCAATGGCGCCATCAACATGGTACGCACAATTGTAATCTCAACTCTTTGTCACAACTTCGCACAACTAACCAGCAAGTGTACTGGGTCGTCCAAGTAATAAACCTTACGCAAGTAAGGGTCGATCCCATAGAGATTGTTGGTATGAAGCAAGCTATGGTCATCTTGTAAATCTTAGTCAGGCAAACTCAAATGATTATGAATGATGAATAAAACATAAAGATAAGGATAGAGATACTTATGTAATTCATTGGTAGGAATTTCAGATAAGCGTATGAAGATGCTTTATCCCTTCCGTCTCTCTGCTTTCCTACTGTCTTCATCCAATCCTTCTTACTCCTTTCCATGGCAAGCTGTATGTAGGGTTTCACTGTTGTCAGTGGCTACCTCCCATCCTCTCAGTGAAAATGTTCAACGCACCCTGTCACGGCACGGCTAATCATCTGTCGGTTCTCAATCAGGTTGGAATAGAATCCAGTGATTCCTTTGCGTCTGTCACTAACGCCCAGCCTTTAGGAGTTTGAAGCTCGTCACAGTCATTCAATCATTGAATCCTACTCAGAATACCACAGACAAGGTTTAGACCTTCCGGATTCTCTTGAATGCCGCCATCAATTCTAGCTTATACCACGAAGATTCCGATCAAGGGATCCAAGAGATAAACATTCAAGCCTTGTTTGCTTGTAGAACAGAAGTGGTTGTCAGGCACTCGTTCATAAGTGAGAATGATGATGAGTGTCACATAATCATCACGTTCATCATGTTCTTGGGTGCAAATGAATATCTTAGAACAAGAATAAGTAGAATTGAATAGAAGAACAATAGTAATTGCATTAATACTCGAGGTACAGCAGAGCTCCACACCTTAATCTATGGTGTGTAGAAACTCCACCGTTGAAAATAAATAAGAACAAAAGTGATCATTGGCTTCGGCCCCAGAGAGGGAACCAGAAGACCCCCGATGAAAATACAATAGCAAAAGGTCCTACTTATAGAGAACTAGTAGCCTAGGGTTTACAAAGATGAGTAAATTACATAAAAATCCACTTCCGGGCCCACTTGGTGTGTGCTTGGACTGAGCATTAAAGCATTTTCGTGTAGAGACTCTTCTTGGAGTTAAACGCCAGCTTTTGTGCCAGTTTGGGCGTTTAACTCCCATTCTTGTGCCAGTTCCGGCGTTTAACGCTGGGCAGTTTTGAGCTTATTTGGAACACCGGTTTGGGCCATCAAATCTCAGGCAAAGTATGGACTATTATATATTGCTGGAAAGCCCAGGATGTCTACTTTCCAACGCCGTTGAGAGCGCGCTAATTGGGCTTCTGTAGCTCCAGAAAATCCACTTCGAGTGTAGGGAGGTCAGAATCCAACAGCATCTGCAGTCCTTTTCAGCCTCTGAATCAGATTTTTGCTCAGGTCCCTCAATTTCAGCCAAAAAATACCTGAAATCACAGAAAAACACACAAACTCATAGTAAAGTCCAAAAAAGTGAATTTTAACTAAAAACTAATAGAAATATACTAAAAACTAACTAAAACATATTAAAAACATACTAAAAACAATGCCAAAAAGCGTATAAATTATCCGCTCATCAATAACCTGCAAGCAGTATCTAAGGTAGTACCTTGGTATGCACCTGTAGCTAATTATCTAGTTAGCCGCACATTTCCCCCATATTTTTCTAAGCATCAAAGGGACAAGCTGAAAAGCGAGTCTAAATATTATATATGGAATGACCCATATTTGTGGAGATGTGGTGCTGATCAGGTAATTAGACGTTGTGTACCTCAATCAGAATTCCAGTCCATTTTGGAGGCCTGTCACTCATCTGAGAGTGGAGGACATTTTGGCCCTCAAAGAAGGGTTAGAAAGATCTTAGACTGTGGATTCTGGTGGCCTACTCTTTTTCGAGATGCCGCTGAGTTTTGTAGATCTTGTCTTCCATTCCAAAAATTTGGTAATATATCCAGGAGGGAGGAGATGCCCCAACAATTTATGCTTTTTTGTGAAATTTTTGATGTTTGGGGCATTGGCTTCATGGCTCCGTTCCCAAATTCTAATGGTCAATTTTATATATTATTAGCTGTGGATTATGTTTCCAAGTGGGTGGAAGCAATTCCCACCCGCACTGATGATGCTAACACTGTTGTTTCCTTTGTGAGAAACCATATTATTTGCCGCTTTGGATCACCACGAGCAATCGTGAGCGATCAAGGCACCCATTTCTATAACAGGAGACTAACAGGATTGATGAAGAAGCATAGGATAATTCATAAGGTCGCAACAGCATACCATCCTCAGACCAATGGACAAGCCGAGGTGTCGAACAGAAAGATAAAGCGTATCTTACAGAAGATAGTCAAACCTCACGGAAAAGACTGGAGCACCAGACTACAAGATGCACTATGGGCATACAGGACAGCATACAAAACACCCATTGGAATGACCCCTTTCCGCTTAGTTTATGGAAAAGCTTGTCGTCTCCCAGTTGAAGTAGAGCACAGAGCCTTTTGGGCAGTCAAGGAGTGCAACATGGGAATTGAGCAAGCTGGAGCTGAAAGGAAGTTGCAACTGCAAGAACTGGAGAGCCTTCGTCTAGAAGCTTATGAGAACTCAAGAATATACAAGGAAAAGATGAAGGCTGTACATGATCAGCACATTAGGAGGAAAGAGTTCCAACCTGGGGATTTAGTCCTCCTTTACAAGTCTCGACTAAGACTCTGGCCAGGCAAGTTGAGATCGAAATGGGAAGGTCCATACAGAGTAGAGAAGGCCGAGCCATACGGAGTTTATCACCTAAGCCACCCTTCACGCTCTGAACTTATTAAAGTTAATGGACAACGTCTGAAGCTGTACCATGGAAAAAAGCTGCAGAAAAATAAGAAGCTTGAGATCTTCCTCTTGGAAGATCCCCACAGGCCAGAAGATTGAGCTACTAGAGCGTCCAACTTACGGACGTTAAAGCAAAGTGCTAGGTGGGAGACAACCCACCATGGTATGATCGTTCTTTTCTTTTTATCTTTAGTTTTTCCTAGTCAATAACTCTTCCTTTTATTAGCGCCTTCATGCATCTGCATTCGCACTTTTTATAATAATAAAAAAAACAGAGAGAGCTGTGCGACGCGACCGCATTAGCGACGCGTCCGTGTCGCAGGAAGAGGTGAGAAAATCAAAAGCGTATAGAGAGTCATGCCAGAGGGTGGCTGGAGGCGTGCCAGTGGCACAAATCGTCCCACACAACCGCGTCACATGGGATTCCTGGCCTTCCACGCGATCGCATACCCCATGCGACCGCGTGCCCTAGATTTCGACGTAAAAGGATGCACAACCAATTATTGTGCTGGAGTGGTGCTGGAATGATGCTGAACGCACAATTCTACCCACGCGGCCGCGTGACCCACGCGACCGCGTCACATTCCTCTAAAAAGCCCACTCACGCGATCGCATGCCCCATGCGATCGCGTCACCCCAATTTTGGCAAATTTATCAATTTGAACAGAGAGTTGTGCAGCCGCGAGGCTGTACTCGCGCCAGAAGCACAATATGAGTCACGCGACCGCGTGACTGACGCGACCGCGTCACCTACCTTACAGCGCAATCACGCGAACGCGTGCTCCACGCGGCTGCGTCGCTTGCGCCGCACAGCTCCACCAAAACTGCCAAATTATCTTATCTTTCTCTCCTCCAAATCCTAATTTTTCTTTTCCCTCCTTATCTCCCCCTTCTCCCTTCTCCTTTCTACCCCACCCCTCACGCCATCTCTCTCTCACCTCCATTAACAAGGTTTTCTTTTCTTCCCTCCTTCTTCCATTTTTTTTATCATTATTCTTATTTTAGATGTTATTTTCTTTTCTTTTCTTTTTCTTTTCTTTATCATTATTTTATTTCTTCTTATTTCCTTTTTACATGGTGCTAGCATATTTATTTGAGCCATCATTCCTCATTATTTGCTTGTGGATTATTGTAATTTGTTTGGCACTTATATCTTATTCTCAAAAAAGGGATTGCTCGCATGTTTACTTTAATACTTTCTATGCCTTATTTATCATGCATGCTATGTGTTTGTGAAAAGGCCCATGTGGCATCATGCACTTTTCTACATTATCATATTCTACTATTCCATGCATGTTTTTCACTAAATCCCTTTACTATTTTATTAATCCAATTTAATTGCCAATACAAATTGTTAATTTGTTACGAAGTGATGCTTGATCTATGCTACTCATGCCCTTGCCGGCATGCCAATAATCATCTTGCATCTACTTCCCTTTATGTGCACCTATCCTATTTCCTTTCTTGATCTTTTCACATGTTGTCTAGACCATGTGTTTATTTCATTCATCTTCACCGTGCACTGTTTATTACCCACTCCATCTCTTTCCTTGCTTTGTTTCTTTGGATCTGACTTACTTTCTCTTCCCTTTTTTAGAATGGCCACCAAGAAAGGCAAAGAGAAGGCTACCCTTAAACCCACAGCAAGGAAAGGGACGAAGAGAGCATTAGTGGCAGAACCTTCTTCAACTGCAGTCAAGCCCTCAACAAAGAGAATTAAAAGGATTATCAAGGTTGATGAAAAGGAACAAGCCTTCCCAGCCAAGGACACTGCACGATTCCCAAATCGCTACTGTGAGCAGATGTTTCCTATTCTGGCAGCTCGAAATTACAACAACGAATACCTTCTTATCCTTCCGCCTCATATCGCTGAATTTGTTGAGCCACAAATTGCACATAGACATTGGGAATTTCTACTGAGACAGCCACGACAGGTTAATCTTTCTTGGGTTGTTGAGTTCTACTCCAACTTCCACCTGCCGACTCTGCAGTCCATCTATTTATGCCAGAAGCAAGTCCCCATTACAGAAGAAGCCATACAGCAGGCTTTAGATCTCCCACCTGCTCCAGAAGGATTGGACGCTTTTCAAAAAGCCACAACCAAGCGCCAGGCATACACTTTTGACTGGGACGCTGTTCTCAGAGTTATTGCTCGCCCTGGCAGCAAATGGATCTTCGGATACCATCGTTCCCATCCTAAGGGAATCTCGGCTTCCGCCCTTACCTTAGAGGCTCACGTATGGGCACAGATCATGTCCCATTACGTCTTCCCGAGTACTCATGAGTCCTCCTTCACCGCAGACATGGCCGTTCTACTATGGTGCATCCTCACAGACCAGCCTCTCAATTTACCGTGACATATCCGAAATGCTATGGAACATGTGCAGATCGCAGGCAACCTACCTTTTCCCACATTGGTCTCTGATCTCATCTCAGCAGCCGGAGTATCCTACAGAGCTGGGGACACCAAAGCCATTCTTCCACGGGATGATCAATATGTTCCTAACGGGAAATATCTCAGGCCGCCGCTTGCCACTACCAGCCAATCCACAGAGAATGCTGCAGCTCCTCCACCATCTACCAGTCAACTGCTACATCAGATACTGAAGCGGTTGGACCAACATGAAAATAAAGCAAAGCTCCGTGAGCGTCGCAACCAACGCCGATTCAAACACCTCAGGGAGCTGCTTCGAGGAGATTGCCGAGACTCAGACACCTTGGACTCCACATCCTTCACCAGCACAGGGAGCCAGAACGACCCCGACTGTGGAGACACTGCCACCAGCCCACCATTGGTCCTGACAGATGGCACCGAAGACGGTGCAAAGCCTTAAGTGTGGGGAGGTCGGTCAGTACCTGACTTCCGGAGGTAAATTCTCTTCCCTAGCACCAATAAATTAGGATATTTTAGTTAGATTTTCTTTTTCTTAGAATAGATTAGTTGCATGCATGTTCTACTTGATTGAAAAGACAATAAGTTTCTTCTAAAAAATATCTTTAGAACAAAATTTCACTAATTCTGATCCTAACTTTTAGGATAAATCTGCTTGAAGTTGTATTTGGAACATGATTTTTGAGCAAAAGAACACACAACCTGTGAAAAGTTTGAGCCTTTATGCATAGTTACATTATTTAACCATAAGTATTTTATTATTGTGTGTTTACTTCTCTATGATTGTAATCTATATTTTGTCTCATCCTATATGTCCAATAGTTATTATGTTTATATGCTTGCATGTGACTGAGGCCATTATTTGTTTAAACTCACTTATCCAAATTAAGCCTACCCTTTTTAATTACCTTTGTCAACCACTTTGAGCCTTAAAATCCCATTTGTTCTGTATTCTACCACATTACTAGCCTTAAGCGGAAAAAACAATTGTATATCCCAAATTGAATCTTTGGTTAGCTTAAAATAGAATTGTGTATGCTAGTTAAGTATGGGAATTTGTGGGAACAAAAATTATTAAGGGAATGTGTCATGATAAGATAATGGGAATTTGGGTACCTACTCATGTGAGGCTATAAGAATCACAACTCTATGTGCATCGATAAGCATGAATAAGGGGACAAAATTACCCCCAATGTTAAATTAAAAATTCAAAAGATCAATGCACATATGCCAATATATATATATATATATATATATATATATATATATATATATATATATAGATACATGAGTATGGAAGGTAAAAGGGAATTCTGGGTAGCTAGGTATGAATTCTAAAGTTTTATAAAATATATAGGTTGGGTTAAAGCTGGGTTAATTAAAGATTCAATTTATAAGCTCACTTAACCATATATATATCCCTATCCGTACCTTGGCCCCATTACAACCTTAAAAAGACATCATGATGTTTGCATTGGCATATTAACTATTGTTGATTGGTTGGGAGAAAAACAAAAGTTAGAAAGCATAATTAGAGAGGGATAGAGTGATCACCCTATACACTAGAGAGATTAGAGCGTACATACATCATCAGTGAGGGTTCAATGCTTGAATTTCCATGTTCCCTGCTTTCATGAGCTATCTTCTTGCACTTTTATCTATCTTACTGTATAATGATAGAATTAGTGGAATTTGATTTGTAATTGTTTGAAGAGCTTATTTACTTTTGATCAAGTGAGCAAGAATCATATAGTTGCATTCATATATATAGGTTGCATTGCATTGCATGAGTTTTTACATGTTCATACTTATTTATCTTATCTCCTTCAATTAAGCATGAGGACATGTTAATATTTAAGTGTGGGGAGGTTGATAAACCACTATTTTATGGTTTATATTGTGTATAATTATGTGGTTTTATCATGATCCTTACCCACTTATTCATTAATTTAGCATGCATTTATATTTCCTTCCTGGATTTATTACATGATTGAAAACTACTTCCTAAAGACTTTTTTATTATGCATTTTAGTTCTCCTTTATCCCATTCGATGCCGTGATCTGTGTGTTAAGTGTTTCAGGCTTTATAGGGCATGGATGAGTTGGATATTGGAAGGGAAGCTAGCAAAAATGGAAGGAACACAAGAAATTGAGGAGACAACCAGCGAGAAGTGACGCGGCCGCATGGCTCACGCGTTCGCGTGGAAGAGGAGAAATTACAGTGACGCAGCCGCATGGCTCACGCGATCGCGCGGAAAGGAAAAGCACAAGTGACGCGGAGGCGTGGACGACGCGAACGCGTGGCACGGAAAAACGCGAATGACGCGTCCGCATGGACGACGTGACTGCGTGACATGCGCGATCTGGATAATCTGCAGATTTTGCTGAGGGCAATTTTGGGCCCTGTTTTGACCCAGTTCTCGGCCCAGAACAGCAAACTAGAGCCAGAGAACATGCAAAAACGAAAAAGAACATTCATTCTACACAGTTTTAAGTTTTTCAGATTTAGTTTTACTCCTCCTCTAGGTTTTCTCTCTACACAATTGATACTTTTAGGATATTATTTTTCTACTACTTCGGCATTGGGATATTGAGAAGAGTTATTTCCTCATCAAGACTTCGTCATTCTAGTTCGTTCTCTTAACTTGGTTTATTTCTTCCATGTTCCTTGCCTTGTTCAATTTTGTCATTGGAATACTTTTATGATTATTTAATACAAGAACTATTTCTTTCATTCTAATCCATTTTTCTTTCCAATAATCATGTCTTCTTTTGATTCCCTTTCATATGTTATGGATTTATTATTTACAATGAGCGAGTAGTTCCCTAACTTGTTAGGGAGTTGATTGAAAAGAACCAATTGAGTTGGAAGGCTTAAGAGAAATACTGTAATTGGGTTTACTGTTGGATTGCCTTCTAGTCACTAACATCAATCCCTTTTAATTAAGTGGGTTGCAACTTGTGAACAGACGTAGCATTCCAACTTGTTTGACTTTCCTTTGCCTAGTAAAGGATAACCAAACAGAATAACTTTTAATTATCATTTAATCTTGAGAGCATTCCAACTATAATAGGGACTCCAACTAATCAACTCCCAGTCAAGGCTTTTATTTACATTGTTCAAATTCATCAATTTAATTTCCTGTCATTCAACTCAAACCTTTTTGAAAACATCTGATTAATAAAATAGCACACCTTTCTGCAACTCGTTGGGAGACGACCTGGGATTCATACTCCCAGTATTTAAAATTTAAATTTCTGTGACATATTTCTAAATTGATAAGTGGATTTCCGGTGAGTTAAGAACTATACTTGCAACGTACACATTTTCATAATTTTTAATTCACCAAATTCCGCAACATCACCCCTCCCTCTCTATAAGTTCGAATTCCTCTCTCTACCTCATCGTTCTATTCTTCTTTTTCTTTGACACATCAAGGAATCTCTATACTGTGACATAGAGGATTCCATACTTTCTTTGTTTTCTTCTCTTTCATATGAGTAGGAACAAAGATAAAGCCATTCTTGTTGAAGCTGATCCTGAACCTGAAAGGACTTTGAAGAGGAAGTTAAGAGAAGCTAAAGCACAACTCTCTAGAGAGGACCTGACAGAAATTTTTGAGAAAGAAGAAGACGTGGCAGCCGAAAATAACAACAATGCCAACAATGCAAGGAAGGTGCTTGGTGACTTTACTGCACCTACTCCCGACTTCTATGGGAGAAGCTTCTCAATTCCTGCCATTGGAGCAAACAACTATGAGCTTAAGCCTCAATTATTCATGGACTTCCATTGGAAGATCCTCATCAGTTCTTGGCTAAATTTTTGCAAATCTGTGACACTGTTAAGACCAATGGAGTTGATCCTGAGGTCTACAGACTTATGCTTTTCCCTTTTGCTGTAAGAGACATAGCTAGTATATGGTTGAACTCACAACCTAGAGACATTCTGACATGAAGTTTGGGAAAGATACAAGCAATTGATTAGAAGGTGTCATTCTGACATGCTTTCAGAATGGAGCATCATAGGTATCTTCTATGATGGTCTGTCTGAGTTATCCAAGATGTCATTGGACCATTCTGTAGGTGGATCTATTCATCTGAAGAAAATGCCTGCAGATGCCCAGAAACTCATTGAAATGGTTGCAAATAACCAGTTCATGTATACTTCTGAAAGAAATCCCATGAACAATGGGACAACTCAGAAGAAAGGAGTTCTTGAGATTGATACTCTGAATGCCATATTGGCTCAGAACAAAATATTGACTCAGCAAGTCAATATAATTTCTCAAAATCTGACTGGATTGCAAGCTGCATCTGGCAGCGCTAAAGAAGCCTCCTCTGAAAGAGAAGCTTATGACCCTGAGAATCCTGCAATGAAAGAGGTGAATTACATGGGAGAACCCTATGGAAACACCTATAATTCTTCATGGAGGAATCACCCAAATTTCTCACGAAAGGATCAACAGAAGTCTCAACAAGGCTTCAATAACGATAATGGTGGGAGAAACAGGTTTGGCAATAGCAAACCTTTCCCATCATCTTCTCAACAACAGACAGAGAACTTTGAACAGAGTCATTTTGGCTTAGCAACCATAGTCTCTGATCTATCTAAGACCACACTAAGTTTCATGAATGAAACAATATCCTCCATTAGAAATTTGGAGGCATAAGTGGGTCAGCTGAGTAAAAAGGTTACTGAAACTCCTCCTAGCCCTCTCCCAAGTAATACAGAAGAAAATCCCAAGAGAGAGTGTGGTGGACGAAATTGTGATCATCAACAATGGCTCCAAAGACTTGGTGCTCTCAAACATAAATCACACTTTGTCACAACTCTGCACAACTAACCAGCAAGTGTACTGGGTCGTCCAAGTAATACCTTACGTGAGTAAGGGTCGATCCCACAAAGATTGTTGGTATGAAGCAAGCTATGGTCATCTTGTAAATCCAGTCAGGCGGATTTAACTGGATTAAGAGATTATTGGTTTAGATAAAGATAATAAAATAAACAGAAAATAAAGATAAAGTTACTCATGTAATTCAATGGTGGGAATTTCAGATAGGTGTATGGAGATGCTGTGTTCCTTTTGAATCTCTGCTTTCCTACTTCTTCCTTCTAGTTTTTCATCACTCCTTTCTATGGCAAGCTGTATATAGGGCATCACTGTTGTCAATGGCTACATCCCATCCTCTCAGTGAAAATGGTCCAAATGCTCTGTCACAGTATGGCTAATCATCTGTCGGTTCTCAATTAGGTTGGAATAGAATCCAGTGATTCTTTTGCGTCTGTCACTAATGCCCAGCCTTCAGGAGTTTGAAGCTCATCACAGTCATTCAATCCCGTAATCCTACTCGGAATACAACAGACAAGGTTAGACTTTTCGGATTCCCATGAATGTTGCCATCAATTCTAGCTTATACCACAAAGATTCTGATCAAGGAATCCAAGAGATATGCACTCGGCCTAAGGTAGAACGGAAGTGGTTGTCAGTCACGCGCGTTCATAGGTGAGAATGATGATGAGTGTCACAGATCATCACATTCATCAAGTTGAAGTGCAATGAATATCTTAGAATAGGAATAAATCGAATTGGATAGAAGATAGTAGTAATTGCATTAAAACTTGAGGTATAGCAGAGCTCCACACCCTTAATCTATGGTGTGTAGAAACTCCACCGTTGAAAATACATAAGTGATGAAAGTCCAGGCATGGCCGAATGGCCAGCCCCCAAAACGTGATCAATAGTCTCCTAAGATGAATACTAAAATAAAACTGAGACCAAAGATGTCTAATACAATAGTAAACTATCCTATTTATACTAGACTAGCTACTAGGGTTTACAGAAGTAAGTAATTGATGCATAAATCCACTTCCGGGGCCCACTTGGTGTGTGCTTGGGCTGAGATTGATCTATCCACGAGCTGAGGCTTCTCTTGGAGTTGAACGCCAAGTTGTAACGTGTTTTGGGCGTTCAACTCTGGTTCGTGACGTGTTTCTGGTGTTTGACTCCAAAATGCAATATGGAACCGGCGTTGAGCACCAGTTTACATCATCAAATCTCGAATAAAGTATAAACTATTATATATTTCTGGAAAGCTCTGGATGTCTACTTTCTAAATCCGTTGAGAGCGCGCCATTTGAAGTTTTGTAGCTCCAGAAAATCCATTTCGAGTGCAGGGAGGTCAGAATCCAACAGCATCAGCAGTCCTTTGTCAACCTTCTTATCAGAGTTTTGCTCAGGTCCCTCAATTTCAGCCAGAAAATACCTGAAATCACAGAAAAAAACACAAACTCATAGTAAAGTCCAGAAATGTGAATTTTACATAAAAACTAATGAAAACATCCCTAAAAGTAGCTAGATTATACTAAAAACTATCTAAAAATAATGCCAAAAAGCGTATAAATTATCCGCTCATCACAACACCAAACTTAAATTGTTGCTTGTCCCCAATCAACTGAAAATCAATTAGGATAAAAAGAAGAGAATATACTATAAATCCCAAAATATCAATGAATATTAATTCTAATTAGATGAGCGGGACTTGTAGCTTTTTGCTTCTGAACAGTTTTGGCATCTCACTTCATCCTTTGAAGTTTAGAATGATTGGCATCTATGGGAACTTAGAATTTCGGATAGTGTTATTGATTCTCCTAGTTAAGTATGTTGATTCTTGAACACAACTACTTTTATGAGTCTTGGCCGTGGCCCTAAGCACTTTGTTTTTCAGTATTACCACTAGATACATAAATGCCACAGACACATGACTGGGTGAACCTTTTCAGATTGTGACTCAGCTTTACTAAAATCCCCAGTTAGAGGTGTCCAGAGCTCTTAAGCACACTCTTTTTGTTATGGATCACGACTTTAACCACTCAGTCTCAAGCTTTCCACTTGGACCTGCATGCCACAAGCATATGGTCAGGGACAGCTTGATTTAGCCGCTTAGGCCTGGATTTTATTTCCTTGGGCCCTCTGATAAACCACTATTTTATAGTTTATATTGTGTTTAATTGTGTGGTTTTGTCGTGATCCTTATCCACTTATTCATCAATTTACATGTTTTAAAATTGCTTCCTAGAGACTTTAATTATTTAATTTTAATTCTCCTTTATTCCATTCGACGCCGTAATCTGTGTGTCAAGCGTTTCAGGGTTTATAGGGCATGAATGAGACGGAGATTGGAGAGGAAGCTAGCAAAAATGGAAGGAACACAAGAGTTTGAGGAGATAACCAGCAAAAAGTGATGCGGTCGCATGGCTCACGCGACCGCGCGAAGGAGCGCAAATCGCAGTGACGCGGCCGCATGGCTTGCGCGGCCGCGCGGATTGGAAAGCACAAGCAACGCGGTAGCGTGGACGACGCGAACGCGTGAAGAGGAAAAGCGCCAGCGACGCGTCCGCATGGATGACGCGATCGCGTGACATGCGCGATCTGCATAAACTGCAGAATCTGAAACCAGCGACTTTGGACCCTATTTTGGCCCAATTTTCGGCCCGAAACAGCAGACTAGAGTCAGAGAATATGCAGAAACAAGAGACACATTCATTGAGTAGTTTTAGATCTAGTTTTTCACTCTCTTAGGTTTTTTCTCTCTAGTTTTTAG
The DNA here is from genome assembly GCF_003086295.3 of Arachis hypogaea. Lineage (NCBI taxonomy): Eukaryota > Viridiplantae > Streptophyta > Magnoliopsida > Fabales > Fabaceae > Arachis > Arachis hypogaea. Next base: position 40,053,635 of record NC_092037.1, read on the forward strand.
AATTTTAATTTTCAATTGATCTTAGCATTGGAACATTGAGAAGAGTTATTTTCCTGTGACATATTTCTAAATTGATAGGCAGATTTTCAGTGAGTTAAGAACTATACCTGCAACGTAACCATTTTAATAAATTTTTAATTCACCAGCTTCTGCACCTCATCAATTTTTGGCGCTGTTGCCGGGGAGTTGCAATAGAGTGCTTATTTTATTAATTAGAATTTATTTATTTGCATTTTCTTTAATTTTGCTACTATGAGCTGCGTGTTTCTTCTGTCAAATGACACGTTCACTTCCTGATCCGCGCTTGCTAATATTCGATCCTGAAATTGAAAGAACAATTTCACGAATAAGGCGAGAACAGCGTAGGTTAGTCCGCTCTGAGGGCAGATCTAAAAGTGAATCTGAGGAAGAAACCAGCCCCCGTTCTACTGATTCGGTTGTTTTACGTGCAGAAAACATGGCAGCTAGAAGAATTACCATTCAGGAGGAAGGAGCTCCTGATTTTACACTACAACCGTTTCAAGCGCATCATCCAGCGGTAGCTACGGATTTTGAAATAAAGATCGCACTGCTAAATTTGATGCCGAAGTTTCATGGCCTACCTGCTCAAGAGCCTATCAAGCACTTGAGAGATTTCCAAGTAGCCTGTTCTACTGTCAGGCGTGATGGCGCTGATGAAACTTCAATTCTGTTTAAAGTTTTTCCGTTCTCTCTTGAGGGAAAAGCAAGAGTGTGGTACTACACTCAACCTCTAGCAAACGTATCCAACTGGGATACACTCAGAAAGGAGTTCCTGGAGAAATTCTTCCCATTTGAAGTTACTGATAAACTGAGGAAGGATATCTCTACAATTGTTCAGGATGACAATGAGACTCTCTTTGAATACTGGGAGCGCTTCAATAATCTTCTGGAAGCATGCCCCCACCACATGATTGACAAGATCGTGCTACTCAGCTATGTCACACAAGGTATGAGACCCCAAGATAAGACCACATTAGAAAGTGCCAGCAATGGGTCTATGAAGAAGTACAAGACCATTGATGAAGCTTGGCAATTGATCAGTGATTTAGCTAAATCTACTCGGAACCACAGACAGAAGCAAGGCCGTTCAAGGGCCGTTGCAGAAGTATCTTCTGGCATAGAGACTGCTGCTCTAAATCGAAGCATCTGTGAAATGACCAACCTGCTGAAGCAAATATAGTTAAATCAACAAGCTCAGCAAACTCAACCGCAGTAAAACCAACAACTAGTTCCACAAAGAATTTGCAGAATTTGTGCTGATTACAGCCATTACACTGATGAATGCCCACAGCTCCAACAAGAAGACAACATGGTGGCATCCACTCACAACTTCTATGACCGCCCCAACCAAGGGTACAATTAAAGTGGAAATAATAACCATGGATGGCAGGACAATTCAAACCAGAATTGGAGGGATAACAATAATAGGGGAGGTAGAGATAATCAGGGAAATCAGAGGTGGAATAATTACAACAACAGGAAGCAAAATCAACCATACCGAGCACCTCACCTGAGGCAAAACCAAGGACCACAGAACAATCAGCAGCAAACCTCTCAATTTATTCATTCTTCTGTATCTTCTAATGAAGAATTATTACAAGCTTTTGAGAAAAGACAACTGGCCATGGAAAATACCATCGTGAACAGTATTAACGCCAGTCTAAATGGTTTCACCTCTACTCTACAAGCTTTTATGACACAACTTGGTTCAGCACAAAATTCCAGTAACCAACCTTCAAGCACCACTGGAATCCCCTCTCAACCATTACCCAATCCAAAGGGAGGAATTAATGCCATCACCCTGAGGTCCGGAACCACACTGCAGGAGAGGAATCAGGAGGAACCAAGCTCACCAGAATACGCATCAGCTGAAGAGGTGGTAGAAATCGAAGATGTTGAAGAGGAAGAGGATATACAGGACATAGCTGAAGAAGAGATAGCTCAACCATAGGAAGAGGCACAAAAAGGTGCAGGCACCACAGAAAAACACTACTCCCATTCCATTTCCACAACTTGCAAGGAAGCCTAGGAAGTAGCTGGAACCTGATCCTAAAATGGTAGAAATATTCAAAAAGGTTGAGGTAACTATTCCCCTTTTTGATGTTATTCAGCAGGTACCTAAATATGCAAAGTTTCTAAAAGACTTATGTATCCATAAAGATAAAATTACTGAATTAGAAACTATTCCTTTAGGTAGTTCTATATCTGCTTTAATGGGAGGATTACCTGAAAAATGTAGTGATCCAGGTCCTTGCATAGTTAGTTGTACTATTGGTGGCGTAGTAATTTATGATTGCATGTGTGACTTAGGAGCATGTGTTAGTATAATACCTTTGTCTATATATGATGTTTTAAGGCTCCCTCCCTTAAAAAGGTCGGCAGCTCATTTTGTGTTAGCAGATAAAAGCATTATTACAGTTGCTGGAGTTGCTGAAGATGTTTTGGTGAACATTAAAGGGCTCACATTTCCCACTGATTTTTATATCTTGGAGATGCCCCATAATGATTCAGATAAGCCATCATCAATCCTACTTGGAAGACCATTCCTGAAGACATCAAAATTCAAATTGGATGCTTTTTCAGGGACATACCCCTTTGAAATAGATGGCCGCATAGTAATCTTCAATCTGAAAGGAGTCATTGACAACCCCCCAGAAGATTGTTCTATCTTCCAGTGTGATGTCATAGACGAAAGTGTGGCTGAAGTTCAAAAGGATGAGTTTGAAGAGAGGCACACTGGACAAGGTCCAAGTGTGGGGACCTTCTTAACTGACAATGAGGACACTTCGCCATTTTCACAAGCCCCAGATAACTCAGAGCCTGTCCATGATCAAAAGTTAGAATTGAAACCTCTCCCTCCACATCTCAAATATGCTTACCTTGAGGATGAGCAGAAGCTTCCGGTTATTATTGCAAGAGAACTGACTTCTCAACAAGAAGAACAGCTACTTGATGTATTGAGGAAGCATAAGAAGGCAATAGGGTGGAGTTTGACAGACATAGTGGGAATCAACCCTCAAATATGCGAGCACAGAATATTTTTAGAAGAGGGAGCAAGACCTGTCCATCAACCACAAAGAGGATTGAATCCCACCATCTTGGAAGTTGTCTAAAAGGAAGTGACCAGACTATTGGAGGCCGGTATCATATATCCTATTTCAGACAGTGAATGGGTAAGCCCAGTGCAAGTGGTGCCCAAGAAGTCCGGAGTCACTACAGTGAAAAATGAGCATGGAGAGCTCATAGCAGCTAGAGTTCAGAATGCTTGGAGAGTCTGCATTGATTACAGACGTCTCAACCAAGCTACTCGTAAGGATCACTATCCACTTCCATTCATTGATCAAATGCTGGATCGCCTGTCAGATAAATCACATTATTGCTTTTTAGATGGTTACACAGGTTATTTCTAGATTCATATAGCTCCTGAAGATCAGGAAAAAGACTACTTTTACATGTCCTTTTGGGACCTATGCTTATAAAAGAATGCCCTTTGGCTTGTGCAATGCACCAGCTACTTTCTAAAGGTGCATGATGAGTCTTTTCTCTGATCTTATTGAAGACTGTATGGAAGTTTTTATAGAGGATTTTAGCGTTTATGGTGATTCTTTTAACCTTTGCTTAGATGGATTATCTAGAGTATTATATAGATGTATTAATACAAACCTTGTATTGAATTTCGAAAAATGCCACTTTATGGTAAAGCAAGGGATTGTATTGGGACATGTGGTATCTAATAATGGCATTTCTGTAGACCCAACAAAGGTGAATGTTATTTCTAGTTTACCTTACCCCTCATCTGTGAGGGAAGTCCGTTCGTTCCTTGGCCATGCAGGTTTCTACAGGAGATTTATTAAGGACTTTAGTAAGGTGGCACTTCCCTTATCCAGATTACTACAAAAGGATATTGAGTTCGAGTTCAGTGAGGATTGCAAACAAGCATTTGATAAGCTAAAGACTGCTCTAACTCAAGCTCCAATTGTGAGAGGACCCGATTGGAGCCAGCTATTTGAAATCATGTGCGATGCTTCCAACCATGCAGTAGGAGCAGCACTGGCTCAGCATGAAGGTAAAAATCCTTTTGTTATTGCCTATGCGTCTAAGACTTTAGACACTGCCCAGTCCAATTATACCACTACTGAGAAAGAGCTACTCGCTATTGTTTTTGCTCTGGATAAATTCCGGGCTTATTTACTTGGTACTAGAGTAGTAGTGTATTCGAACCATGCAGCTCTAAAGTATCTATTGGCTAAAAAGGAATCCAAACCAAGACTTATACGTTGGATACTGCTGTTACAAGAGTTTGATTTAGAAATCAAGGATAGGAGTGGTAATCAAAATTTAGTTGCAGACCACTTGAGTCGCCTTGAACATATTAAGGATGATTCTACTCCTATAGATGATAATTTTCCTTTTGACAACCTGCAAGCAGTATCTGAAGTAGTCCCTTGGTATGCACCTGTTGCTAATTATTTAGTTAGCCGCACATTTCCTCCACATTTTTCTAAACATCAAAGAGACAAGCTGAAAAGCGAGTCTAAATATTATATATGGGATGACCCATATTTATGGAGATGTGGCGCCGACCAGATAATTAGACGTTGTATACCTCAATCAGAATTCCAGTCTATTTTAGAAGCCTGTCACTCATCTGAAAGTGGAGGACATTTTGGCCCTCAACGAACAGCTAGAAAAATCTTAGACTGTGGATTCTGGTGGCCTACTCTTTTTAGAGATGCTGCTGAGTTTTGTAAATCTTGTCACCCATGCCAGAAATTTGGTAACATATCCAAGAGGGATGAGATGCCTCAACAATATATGCTTTTCTGTGAAATTTTTGATGTTTGGGGCATTGACTTCATGGGTCCATTTCCAAATTCTAGTGGATATTTTTATATATTGTTAGCTGTAGATTATGTTTCCAAATGGGTGGAAGCAATTCCTACCCGCATTGATGATGCTAACACTGTTGTTTCCTTTGTGAGAAACCATATTATATGCCACTTTGGATCACCACGAGCGATCGTGAGCGATCAAGGCACCCATTTTTGTAACAGGAGACTAACCGGATTGATGAAGAAGCATGGGATAATCCATAAAGTTACAACAGCTTACCATCCCCAAACTAATGGGCAAGCCGAGGTGTCAAACAGAGAAATTAAACGTATCTTGCAAAAGATAGTAAAGCCTCACAGAAAAGACTGGAGCACCAGACTACAAGATGCACTGTGGGCATATAGAACAGCATACAAGACACCCATTGGGATGAGTCCCTTCCGCTTAGTTTATGGAAAAGCTTGTCATCTCCCAGTTGAAATCGAACATAAAGCCTTTTGGGCAGTTAAAGAGTGCAACATGGGGATTGAGAATGCTGGAGCTGAAAGAAAGTTACAACTGCAGGAACTGGAGAACCTTCGCTTAGAAGCTTATGAAAACTCCAGAATATACAAGGAAAAGATGAAAGCTGTGCATGATCAAAACATCAAGAAGAGAGAGTTCCAACCTGGAGATTTTGTTCTCCTTTACAAATCTCGACTGAGGCTCATGCCCAGCAAGTTGAGATCAAAATGGAAAGGTCCATACAGAATAGAGAAGGCTGAACCGTACAGAGTTTATCACCTAAGCCATCCTTCAAGTTCTGCACTTATTAAAGTCAATGGACACCGTCTGAAGCTATACCATGGTGAGAAGGTGCAGAAGAGTAAGGAGCTTGAGATCTTCCGCCTGGAAGATCCTTACATAGCAACAGATTGAGCTAGTGGAGCGTCCAACTTACGGACGTTAAAGCAAAGTGCTTGGTGGGAGACAACCCACCGCGGTATGATCGTTCTTTTCTTCACTTTTAGTTTTTCTTCTTTAAATAACTCTTCTCCTTATTAGTGCTTTCGTGCTCTTTCAATTACATGTCTTTATCTTTCTTAAAAAAAAAAAATTCGCCGCGCGACGCGATCGCACAAGCGACGCGTCCGCGTGGCAGGCGGAGTGAAGAAAAATAAACATGAACAGAAAGTTTCGCAGGAGCAGCGCTGGAGTCGTGCCAGAGGCACAATTTACTCCACGCGACCGCGTCGCTGATGCAACCGCGTCGCATGGAAATCATGGCCTCCCATGCGACCACGTGCTCCACGCGGCCGCGTGCCCTGCATTTTCGATGTAAAAGGGTGCACAATGCTATATTGTGCGAGAGTGGTGCTGGATTGGTGCTGGAAGCACAATCCTGGTCACGCGACCGCGTTGCCGACGCGGCCGCATCAATTAACTTCTGATGCACACTCACTCGATCGCATTACCCACGCGATCGCGTCACCTTAATTTGGCAATTGAATTATATTGAACAGAGAGTTGTGCTGGAGCGAGGCCACACTCGCGCCAGCAGCACAATGCAGGTCACGCGACCGCGTGACCGACGCGATCGCGTCCCCCTTCCTGATGCGCATCCACGCGAACGCGTGCCTTCCGCGGCCGCGTCGCATGCGCCGCACAGCTCCACCCAATCATCCAAATTATCTTATCTTTCTCTTCTCCAAACCCTACTTTTTCTTTCCCCCCTTCTTTCTTCTTTCACCCTTTCCCCTTCTACCTCACCTTTCACTTTCTCTCTCTCTCACCACCATTAACAAGGTTTTACCTTCTTTTTCCTTCTTTTCTTTTCTATCATTCTTATTATAGTATGTATATATATTATTATTTTCTTTTTCTTTTCTTTTTCTTTTCACATCTTTATTTTTCCTTCTTCTTCTTTTACATGGTGTTAGAAACCTTTTGAGTCATCATTCCTCATTATATGCTTGTGGATTATTGCAAATTATTTGACAATTATTTTTCTCCTATTTAAGGGATTGCTTGCATGTTCAATTTCATATTTTTTATATCTTGTTTACCATGCATGCCATGTGTTTGTGAAAAAGCCCATATAGCACTATGCACTTTTCTACATTACTTTACTCTACTCTGCAATGCTTGCTTTTCACAAATTCCCTTTCATATTTTATTAATTAAATTTAATTGTCAATACAAACGTGATAGTTAGTTTGTTACAAATGGTAACCTAACTTGGACATTGAATGTTTGATATATGCTACTCATGCCTTTTCCTGCATGCCAATACACCTCTTGCATTCCATTGTCCTACATGCACTTGCTATATTTTCATTGATGAGCTTTTCACATGTATTCCGGACCATGTGTTAGTGCCATTTATCTTTATTGTGCATTGACTATCACTTACAATACCCTCTTCCTTGCTCTATCCCTTTGAATTTAATTTCCTTTCTCTTCCCTTCTTTCAGGATGGCCACCAAGAAAGGAAAAGAGAAAGTGGTGGACGAAATTGTGATTCCTATTTTCTTGTAATTGGATTTTAGAAATTGGCACTAGTGGACACAACTCCGTTCAACTAACCAGCAAGTGTACTGGGTCGTCCAAGTAATAAACCTTACGTGAGTAAGGGTCGAATCCACAGAGATTGTTGGTATGAAGCAAGCTATGGTCACCTTGCAAATCTCAGTTAGGCAGATTAAAATAGTTTATGGGTTTTTGAAAAACAGAAATAATGAAAGGGATAAAGATACTTATGCAGGTTCATTGGTAGGAATTTCAGATAAGCATGTGGAGATGCTGTAGAGCCCAAGGACGCCTGCTCTCCTACTGCTTCTACTCAATCCTTCTTACTCCTTTCCATGGCAAGCTTTGTATAGGGGTTCACCATCAACTGTGGCTACTTTCATTCCTCACGGGGAAATATCCTGTGCGGCTGTCACTCGCACAGCTAACCAGTCTGGAGGCATCACCCATGGCTGATGGCTACATCCCATCCTCGCAGTGAAAACTATGCTAACGCACTCTGTCACAGTACGGCTAATCACCGGTTGGTTCCCGCTCCTACTGGAATAGAATCCCTCTTTTGCGTCTGTCACTAACGCCCAGCAGGTTAAAGTTTGAAGCACGTCACGGTCATTCATTACCGGAATCCTACTCGGAACACCACAGACAAGGTTGGACTTTCCGGATTCCCAGGATCCTACTCGGAATACCACAGACAAGGTGAGACTTTCCGGACCCTCATAAATGCCGCCATCTATCTAGCTTATACCACGAAGATTCTGTTGGGGAATCTAAGAGATACACATTCAAGCTCTGTTGCATGTAGAACGGAAGTGGTTGTCAATCACGTACATTCATAAGTGAGAATAATAATGAGGGTAATTGAACTCATTACATTCATCATGTTCTTGGGTACGAATGAATATCTTGGAATAAGAATAAGAGAGATTTGAATAAAAGAAGATAGAATTTCATTAATACTTGAGGTACAGCAGAGCTCCACACCCTTAATCTATGGTGTGCAGAAACTCCACCGTTGAAAATACATAAGCAAAGGGTTCAGGCATGGCCGAATGGCCAGCCTCCCCTAAACGTGATCAATGATCCCCTAAGATGAAGAATAAAACAAAACTGAGATCAAAGATGTCTAATACAATAGATAAATGTCCTATATATACTAGACTAGCTACTAGGGTTTACATGAGTAAGTAATTGATGCATAAATCCACTTCCGGGGCCCACTTGGTGTATGCTTGGGCTGAGCTTGATCATTCCACGAGCTAAGGCATTTCTTGGCGTCAAACTCCAGGTTATGACGTGTTTTGGGCGTTCAACTCCGGATAATGACGTTTTTCTGGCGTTTAACTCCAGACAGCAGCATGAACTTGGCGTTTAACGCCAAGTTACGTCGTCATTCTTCGAGTAAAGTATGGACTATTATATATTGCTGGAAAGCTCTGGATGTCTACTTTCCAACGCCGTTGAGAGCGCGCCAATTGGAGTTCTGTAGCTCCAGAAAATCCATTTCGAGTGCAGGGAGGTCAGATTCCAACAGCATCAGCAGTCCTTTTGTCAGCCTTCTTCAGAGTTTTGCTCAAATCCCTCAATTTCAGTCAGAATTTACCTGAAATCACAGAAAAACACACAAACTCATAGTAAAGTCCAGAAATGTGAATTTAGCATAAAAACTAATGAAAACATCCCTAAAAGTAGCTTGAACTCACTAAAAACTATATAAAAACAATGCCAAAAAGCGTATAAATTATCCGCTCATCACAACACCAAACTTAAATTGTTGCTTGTCCCCAAGCAACCGAAAATCAAATAGGATAAAAAGAAGAGAATATACTATAAAGTCCAAAATGTCAATGAATATTAATTTAATTACATGAGCGGGACTTGTAGCTTTTTGCTTCTGAACAGTTTTGGCATCTCACTTTTTCCTTTGAAGTTTAGAGTGATTGGCTTCTCTAGGAACTTAGAATTTCAGATAGTGTTATTGACTTTCCTAGTTAGGCATGTTGATTCTTGAACACAGCTACTTATGAGTCTTGGCTGTGGCCCTAAGCACTTTGTCTTCCAGTATTACCACCGGATACACAAATGCCACAGACACATGACTGGGTGAACCTTTTCAGATTGTGACTCAGCTTTGCTAGAGTCCCCAGTTAGTGGTGTCCAGAGCTCTTAAGCACACTCTTTTGGATCACGACTTTAACCACTCAGTCTCAAGCTTTTCACTTGGACCTTCATGACACAAGCACATGGTTAGGGACAGCTTGATTTAGCCGCTTAGGCCTGGATTTAACTTCCTTGGGCCCTCCTATCCATTGATGCTCAAAGCCTTGGATCCTTGCTACCCTTGCCTTTTGGTTTTAAGGGCTATTGGCTTTTTCTGCTTGCTTTTTCTTTCTATTTTTTCGCCATATTTTTTTTTCGCACAAGCTTTTGCTTTTCACTGCTTTTTCTTGCTTCAAGAATCAATTCATGAATTTTTCAGTTCATCAATAACATTTCTCTTTGTTCATCATTCTTTCAAGAGCCAACAATTTTAACACTCATAAACAACAAGATAAAAAATATGCACTGTTCAAGCATTCATTCAGAAAACAAAAATTATTGCCACCACATCAATATAATTAAATTAAATTCAATAATAATTTCGAAATTTATGTACTTCTTGTTCTTTTGAATTAAAACATTTTTCATTTAAGAGAAGTGAAGGATTCATGGAATTATTCATAGCTTTAAAGCATGGTTACATACTAATGATCATGAAATAGAGACACAAAACATAGATAAACACAACATTAAAAACCGAAAACAGAAAGAAATAAGAGCAAGGAATGAATCCACCTGAGTGAGGGTGGCGCCTTCTTGAAGGTCCAATGGTGCTTTTTGAGCTCCTCTATGTCTCTTCCTTGCTTCTGTTGAATGATTCCTAGTGATTTTGGTACTCCTATCCATAGTTGCTCCCAATAGTTGTGTGGAGGACCATTTATTCCCTGAGGTATCTCAGGGATTTCTTGATTTGCAGCCACATGTTCTAACCAACTGAGCTAAGACGGCTTATATTTTCCATCTCCCAAGACTCAGAGGTGGAAGCTTTTGTCTTCCCTTTGAGGTTTCTCTGGCCTTAGGTGCCATTAATGGTAATGAAAAAGCAAAAAAGCTATGCTTTTACCACACCAAACTTAAAATATTGCTCGCCCTCGAGCAAGAAAAGAAAGAAGAGAAGAAGAAGAAGATGGAGGTGAGTGAGGGGAGATGGATTCGGCTATATGGGTGGGGTTGGGTGGGAAAGAGGAGGTTGATGTAGAAGATTGGGAATTGTGACATGGGGAATTCAAATCACAAAAATAGGATTAGGAGGGAAGGTGGGAATAGGGTAGGTGGGGATCCTGTGGGGTCCACAGATCCTGAGGTGAAAAGAAATACCATTCCTTCACCATATAGGCATGTAAATTGCCTCCATGCATCATTCTGGCGTTTAAACGCCCATTGGTGCATGTTCTGGGCGTTCAACGCCCATGTGATGCATGTTTCTGGCGTTGAACGCCAGTTTCATGCTTGTTCCTGACGTTCAGCGCCAGTTTGTCCTCTCTATGCACCATCCTGGCGTTTAACGCCAGGTTGTTGCTTGTTTTGGGCGTTCAGCACCAGAATGGTGCTCTGTTCTGGCGTTGAACGCCGGCCAGATGCACCTTCTGGGCGTTGAACGCCAGCCCGTGCATCCTCCAGGGTGAAAAATTTTTTTCTTCTGTTTTTGACTCTGTTTTTAATTTTTTTGATTTTTTCGTGACTCCTCATGATCATATACCTAATTCAACACAAAAATAACAAAGAAACAAAATAAAATAAAATTAGATAAATAAAATTGGGTTGCCTCCCAACAAGCGCTTCTTTAATGTCAATAGCTTGACAGTGGCTCTCATGGAGCTAAAAGGTGATCAGGTCAATGTTGTATAGTCCCAACACCAAACTTAGAGTTTGGATATGGGGTCTTAACACCAAACTTAGAGTTTGGTTGTGGCCTCACAACACCAAACTTAGAGTTTGACTGTGTGGGCTATTCTTGACCTTGAACTGAGAGAAGCTCTTCATGCTTACTCTCCTTTGTCACAGAAGGATGGCCATGTGCTTGAAACACAAGATATTCTCCATTTAATTGAAGGACTAGCTCACCTCTATTGACATCTATCACAGCTCCTGCTGTGGCTAGGAAAGGTCTTCCTAGGATGATGCATTCATCATCTTCCTTCCTAGTATCTAGGATTATGAAATCAGTAGGGATGTAAAGGCCTTCAACCTTTACTATCACGTCCTCTACTATCCCATAAGCTTGTCTTACTGACTTATCTGCCAATTGTAATGAGAACAAGGCAGGTTGTACCTCAGTGATTCCCAGCTTCTCCATTACAGAGAGTGGCATCAGATTTATCCCTGACCCAAGATCACATAGAGCTTTTTCAAAGCTCATGGTGCCAATGGTGCAAGGTATTAAGAACTTGCCAGGATCTTGTCTCTTTTGAGGTAGAGTTTCCTGAATCCAAGTATCCAAATCACTAATGAGCAAGGGAGGTTCACTTTCCCAAGTCTCATTACCAAACAGCTTGGCATTCAGCTTCATGATAGCTCCTAAATATTGAGCAACTTGCTCACCAGTCACATCTTCATCCTCTTCAGAGGACGAATAATAGTCAGAGCTCATGAATGGCAGAAGGAGATTTAATGGAATCTCTATGGTCTCTGTATGAGCCTCAGATTTCTCAGGATCCTTAATAGGAAACTCCTTCTTGCTTGAAGGACATCCCAGGAGGTCTTCCCCACTAGGATTTTCGTCCTCCTCCTCCCTAGTGCATTCGGCCACTTTGATCACATCAATGGCCTTGCACTCTCCTTTTGGATTCTCTTCTGTATTACTTGAGAGAATACTGGGAGGAGTTTCAATAACTTTCTTACTCAGCTGGCCCACTTGTGCTTCCAGATTTCTAATGGAAGATCTGGTTTCATTCATGAAACTGAAAGTGGCTTTTGACAGATCAGAGACTATATTAGCTAAATTAGAATTATTTTGTTCAGAGTTCTCTGTCTGTTGCTGAGAAGATGATGGATATGGCTTACTATTATTCAGCCTATTGCGTCCACCATTGTTAAAACCTTGTTGAGGTTTTTGTTGATCCTTCCATGAGAAATTTGGATGATTTCTCCATGATGGGTTATAGGTATTTCCATATGGTTCACCCAGATAATTAACCTCTGCCATGGCAGGGTTCTCAGGATCATAAGCTTCTTCAGAAGCTGCCTCTCTAGTACTGTTGGATGCATGTTGCAATCCATTCAGATTTTGAGAGATAATGTTGACCTGTTGAGTCAACATTTTGTTATGAGCCAATATGACATTCAGAGCATCAATTTCAAGAACTCCTTTCTTCTGAGGTACCCCATTGTTCACGGAATTCCTCTCAGAAGTATACATGAACTGGTTGTTTGCAACCATGTCAATGAGTTCTTGAGCCTCTTCAGGCGTCTTCTTCAGGTGAATAGATCCACCTGCAGAATGGTCCAGTGACATTTTCGAAAATTCAGAGAGACCATAATAGAATATATCTAATAGGGTCCATTCTGAAAACATGTCAGATGGACATCTCTTGGTCAGCTGCTTGTATCTTTCCCAAGCTTCATAGAGGGATTCACCATCTTTTTGTTTGAAGGTTTGAACATCCACTCTCAGCTTGCTCAGCTTTTGAGGAGGAAAGAATTTATCCAAGAAGGCAGTGACCAGCTTATCCCAGGAGTCCAGGCTATCCTTAGGTTGTGAATCCAACCATATTCTAACTCTGTCTCTTACAGCAAAAGGGAAAAGCATGAGTCTGTAGACTTCAGGATTAACTCCATTCGTCTTTACAGTCTCACAGATCTGCAAGAACTCAGTTAAGAACTGATAAGGATCTTCAGATGGAAGTCCATAAAACTTGCAGTTTTGTTGCATTAAAGCAACTAGTTGAGGCTTAAGCTCAAAGTTATTGGCTCCAATGGCAGGAATGGAGATGCTTCTTTCATCAAACTTGGACGTTGGCTTTGTGAAGTCACCAAGCATTCTCCTTGCATTATTATTATTATTATTTTCGGCTGCCATCTCCTTCTCTTGTTCGAAAATTTCTGAAAGGTTACTTCTGGATTGTTGTAATTTAGCTTCTCTTAATTTTCTCTTCAGAGTCCTTTCAGGTTCTGGATCAGCTTCAACAAGAGTGCCTTTATCCTTGTTCCTGCTCATAAGAAAGAGAAGAAAACAAGAAAAGAAAGAGGAATACTCTATGTCACAGTATAGAGATTCCTTTATGTTAGTAGAAGAAGAAAGAGGTAGAAGAATGAAGAAGGAGGTTCGGATTTGTGGATGAAGAGAGGTGAAGAGAAGTGTTAGTAATTAAATAATTAAATAGAATAGGAGGAGGGAAGAGAAATTTTCGAAAATAATTTTGAAAAAGAGGTTAGTAATTTTCGAAAATCAAAGACAAAATATAATTAAAATTAAAGTTTAAAATAAAAAGAATTTTTGAAAAAGAGAGAGAGAGTTTTCGAAAATTAGAGAGGGAAAAGTAGTTAGCTGGTTTTGAAAAAGATAAGAGACAAACAAAAAGTTAGTTAGTTGATTGAAAGAGATTTGAAATCAAATTTTGAAAAGGATAAGAAGATAAGAAGTTAGATAAGATAAAAGATAAAAAGATATATTTGAAAAAGATATTTTGAAAAAGATTTAATTTTTAAAATTACTTAACTAACAAGAAACTACAAGATAGGATTCTAGAATTTAAAGATTGAACCTTTCTTAACAAGAAAGTAACAAACTTCAAATTTTTGAACCAATCACATTAATTGTTAGCTAATTTTCGAAAATTTGATATAAAGATAAGAAAAAGATTTTTGAAAATATTTTGAAAAATAATTTTGAAATTTTCGAAAATTATAAAAAAAAATGAAAAAGATATGATTTTTGAAAAAGATTTTGAAAAGATAATATTTTTAAAATTGAAATTTTGACTTGACTTGTAAGAAACAACTAATTTTAAAAATTTTTGACCAAGTCAACCCAAAATTTCGAAATTTTGGAGAAAAGTAAGGAAAAGATATTTTTGATTTTTGAATTTTTAAAGAAAAACACAAAAATGACCCAAAACATGAAAATTTTGGATCAAGACACAAGATGCATGCAAGAATGCTATGAATGTCAAGATGAACACCAAGAACACTATGAAGATCATGATGAACATCAAGAACATAATTTTGAAAAATCTTTAATGCAAAGAAAACATGCAAGACACCAAACTTAGAAATTTTTAATGCATGGAAAATATGAATGCAAAAATGCACATGAAAAACAACAAAAGACACCAAACAAGAAATCATCAAGATCAAACAAGAAGACTTGTCAAGAACAACTTGAAGATCATGAAGAACACTATGAATGCATGGGATTTTCGAAAAAATGCAAGAAAAATTTTTTTAAAGCATGCAATTGACACCAAACTTAAAAATTAACACAAGACTCAAACAAGAAACACAAAATATTTTTGATTTTTATGATTTTCTAATTTTTTTGTATTTTTATTAATTTTTTCGAAAAACATAGTTTGGAAAAACGAAAAATAAAAAGAAAAATTTTTGAAAAAGATTTTTGAAAAGAAAATTACCTAATCTGAGCAACAAGATGAACCGTCAGTTGTTCATACTCGAACAATCCCCGGCAACGGCGCCAAAAACTTGGTGGACGAAATTGTGATTCCTATTTTCTTGTAATTGGATTTTAGAAATTGGCACTAGTGGACACAACTCCGTTCAACTAACCAGCAAGTGTACTGGGTCGTCCAAGTAATAAACCTTACGTGAGTAAGGGTCGAATCCACAGAGATTGTTGGTATGAAGCAAGCTATGGTCACCTTGCAAATCTCAGTTAGGCAGATTAAAATAGTTTATGGGTTTTTGAAAAACAGAAATAATGAAAGGGATAAAGATACTTATGCAGGTTCATTGGTAGGAATTTCAGATAAGCATGTGGAGATGCTGTAGAGCCCAAGGACGCCTGCTCTCCTACTGCTTCTACTCAATCCTTCTTACTCCTTTCCATGGCAAGCTTTGTATAGGGGTTCACCATCAACTGTGGCTACTTTCATTCCTCACGGGGAAATATCCTGTGCGGCTGTCACTCGCACAGCTAACCAGTCTGGAGGCATCACCCATGGCTGATGGCTACATCCCATCCTCGCAGTGAAAACTATGCTAACGCACTCTGTCACAGTACGGCTAATCACCGGTTGGTTCCCGCTCCTACTGGAATAGAATCCCTCTTTTGCGTCTGTCACTAACGCCCAGCAGGTTAAAGTTTGAAGCACGTCACGGTCATTCATTACCGGAATCCTACTCGGAACACCACAGACAAGGTTGGACTTTCCGGATTCCCAGGATCCTACTCGGAATACCACAGACAAGGTGAGACTTTCCGGACCCTCATAAATGCCGCCATCTATCTAGCTTATACCACGAAGATTCTGTTGGGGAATCTAAGAGATACACATTCAAGCTCTGTTGCATGTAGAACGGAAGTGGTTGTCAATCACGTACATTCATAAGTGAGAATAATAATGAGGGTAATTGAACTCATTACATTCATCATGTTCTTGGGTACGAATGAATATCTTGGAATAAGAATAAGAGAGATTTGAATAAAAGAAGATAGAATTTCATTAATACTTGAGGTACAGCAGAGCTCCACACCCTTAATCTATGGTGTGCAGAAACTCCACCGTTGAAAATACATAAGCAAAGGGTTCAGGCATGGCCGAATGGCCAGCCTCCCCTAAACGTGATCAATGATCCCCTAAGATGAAGAATAAAACAAAACTGAGATCAAAGATGTCTAATACAATAGATAAATGTCCTATATATACTAGACTAGCTACTAGGGTTTACATGAGTAAGTAATTGATGCATAAATCCACTTCCGGGGCCCACTTGGTGTATGCTTGGGCTGAGCTTGATCATTCCACGAGCTAAGGCATTTCTTGGCGTCAAACTCCAGGTTATGACGTGTTTTGGGCGTTCAACTCCGGATAATGACGTTTTTCTGGCGTTTAACTCCAGACAGCAGCATGAACTTGGCGTTTAACGCCAAGTTACGTCGTCATTCTTCGAGTAAAGTATGGACTATTATATATTGCTGGAAAGCCCTGGATGTCTACTTTCCAACGCCGTTGAGAGCGCGCCAATTGAAGTTCTGTAGCTCCAGAAAATCCATTTCGAGTGCAGGGAGGTCAGATTCCAACAGCATCAGCAGTCCTTTTGTCAGCCTTCTTCAGAGTTTTGCTCAAATCCCTCAATTTCAGTCAGAATTTACCTGAAATCACAGAAAAACACACAAACTCATAGTAAAGTCCAGAAATGTGAATTTAGCATAAAAACTAATGAAAACATCCCTAAAAGTAGCTTGAACTCACTAAAAACTATATAAAAACAATGCCAAAAAGCGTATAAATTATCCGCTCATCAGAAAGCTACTTCCAAACCACCAGCAAGAAGAGGCACTAAAAGAGCATTAGTGGCAGAGCCTTCTTTAACCGCAGTCAAGCCCTCAACAAAACGAGTTAAGAGGATAATAAAGGTTGATGACAAAGAGAAAGCCTTTCCAGCAAAGGACACTGCGCGATTTCCCAATCGCTACTGTGAGCAGATGTTCCCTATCCTAGCAGAAAGGAACTATAACAATGAATACCTTCTCATCCTCCCGCCCAATATTGCCACCTTTGTTGAGCCGCAAATTGAGCGAAGACAATGGGGTTTCCTACGGAGACAGCTAAGGCAGGTCAATCTTTCTTGGGTAGTTGAGTTCTACTCCAACTTCTACATACCGACCCTGCAGTCTGTTTATGTCCGACAGAAACAAGTCCCCATCACAGAAGAGGCCATTCAGCAAGTTCTGAGTCTTCCCCCTATTCCAGCAGGATTGGACGCTTTTCAAGAAGCCACCCTTCAGCGCCAGAAATACCAATTTGACTGGGACTCCGTTCTCAGAGTCATCGCTCTACCTGGCAGCCGTTGGATCTACGGATACCACCGCAACCGCCCTAAGGGAATCTTGGCTTCCGCACTTACCTTGGAGGCTCGCGTATGGGCACAGATCATGTCCCATTACGTCTTTCCGAGCACTCATGAGTCCTCCTTCACTGCGGACATGGCTGTTCTACTATAGTGCATCCTTACAGACCAACCTCTGAATCTCTCAAGACACATCCGGAATGCTATGGAGCATGTACAAATCGCGGGCAACTTACCTTTCCCCGCCTTGGTCTCAAATCTTGTCTCAACAGCCGGAGTCTCCTGTAGAGCTGGGGACACCAAAGCCATGTTTCCACGTGATGATCAATATGTCCCTAACGGGAAATACCTCAGATTTTCGGCCGCTACTACAAGCCAGTCTACTGAGCCGGTTGAAGATATTCCGTCTTTAACACCACAAGCATCTACCACTGAGAAATTGCTCCAGCAGATACTTGAAAAGTTAGATCGGCATGAACAGAAAGCAAAGATGAGGGAGCGCCGTAACGAGCGCCGATTCAAACACCTCAAGGAGCTACTCAAGGGACGCTTCAGAGACTCAGACACCCCGGACTCCACTTCTTTTACCAGCACCGGGAGCCATACTGATCCCGACTGTGGAGATACTGCCACCAGCCCACCCCTGTTCCTGACAGATGGCACCGAGGACGGTGCAAAGCCTTAAGTGTGGGGAGGTCGGTCAGTACCTGACTTCCGGAGGTAAATTCTCTTCTCTGACACCAATAATTAGGATATTTTAGTTAGATTTTTTTCTTTCTTTTATAGAATAGAATAAATTGCATAGGTTAGGATAGTTGCATGCATGTTCTACTTGATTGAAAAGACAATAAGTTTCTTTTAAAAAAATCTATCTTTGGAACAAAATTTCACTAATTTTTTTCAAAGTTTTTTATGATAAATCTGCTTGAGGTGTATTTGGAACATGATGTTTGAGCTAAAGAACACACAACCTGTGAAAGATTTGAGCCTTTATGTATGGTTACACTATTTAACCATAATTATTTTATTCTTGTGTGTTTACTTCTCTATGATTGTAATCTATATTTTGTTTTATCTTATATGTCCAACATTTATTATATTTACATACTTGCACATGATTGAGGCCATTATTTGTTTAAACTCACTTATCCAAATCAAGCCTACCCTTTTCAATTACCCTTGTTAACCACTTTGAGCTTTTAAAACCCCATTTGTTCTATATTTCACCACATTACTAACCTTAAGCTGAAAAACAATTGCATATCCCAAATTGAATCTTTGGTTAGCTTAAGATAGAATTGTGTGTGCTAGTTAAGTATGGGAAATTGTGGGAACAGAAGTTGTTAAGGGAGTGTGTCATGAAAATTTAAAGGAAATTTGGATACCCGCTCATGTGAAAATATAAGAATGAAAAATCTATGTGCATTGATAAGCTTTATTTATTCAAATATATATATATATATATATATATATATATATGTTAAACCCAGAATTCAAAGATCAATGCACATATGATAGAATTAAAATACAAGGTTGAAACATGAGTATGGGTTGAAAAAGGAATTATGGGTAACTAGGCATGAATTTAAAAGCATATAGAATATATGTATATTAGGTGAGAGCTTAGGTTAATTAAAGATTCAATTTATAAAGCTCACTTAGCCATATATATATCCTTACCTGCATCTTGGCCCCATTACAACCATGAAAAGACCTCATGATGTTTGCATTGGTATATTAACTGTTGTTGATTGGTTAGGAGAAAAATAAAAGTTAGAAAGCATGACTAGAGAAGAATAGAGTGATTACCCTATACACTAGAGATTAGAGCGTACATACATTATCAGTGAGGGTTCAATGCTTGAATTTTCATGTTTCCAGCCTTCATAAGCTATCTTCTTGCACCTTTACCGGTTTTATTATATGATGATAGAATTAGTGGAATTTGATTTGTAATTGTTTTGAAGGGTTTATTTACTTTTGATCAAGTGGATAATAATCATATAGTTGCATTTATTTATGTATGTAGGATTGCATTGCATTTCATGAGTTTCTGCATGTTCATACTTATTTCTTTGTCTCCTTCAATTTAGCATGAGGACATGCTAATGTTTAAGTGTGGGGATGTTGATAAACCACTATTTTATAGTTTATATTGTGTTTAATTGTGTGGTTTTGTCGTGATCCTTACCCACTTATTCATCAATTTAGCATGCATTTAGATTTCCTTCCTGAATTTATTACATGTTTGAAAATTGCTTCCTAGAGACTTTAATTATTTAATTTTAATTCTCCTTTATTCCATTCGAAGCCGTAATCTGTGTGTCAAGCGTTTCAGGCTTTATAGGGCATGAATGAGACAGAGATTGGAGAGGAAGCTAGCAAAAATGGAAGGAACACAAAAGTTTGAGGAGATAACCAGCGAAAAGTGATGCGGTCGCATGGCTCACGCGACCGCGCGAAGGAGCGCAAATCGCAGTGATGCGGCCGCATGGCTTGCGCGGCCGCGCGGATTGGAAAGCACAAGCAACGTGGTAGCGTGGACGACGCGAACGCGTGAAGAGGAAAAGCGCCAGCGACGCGTCCGCATGGATGACGCGATCGCGTGACATGCGAGATCTGCATAAACTGCAGAATCTGAAACTAGTGACTTTGGACCCTATTTCGGCCCAGTTTTCGGCCCGGAACAGCAGACTAGAGTCAGAGAATATGCAGAAACAAGAGACACATTCATTGAGTAGTTTTAGATCTAGTTTTTCACTCTCTTAGGTTTTTTCTCTCTAGTTTTTAGAATTTTAATTTTCAATTGATCTTAGCATTGGAACATTGAGAAGAGTTATTTTCCTCATCAAGACTTCATCACTCTAGTTTGTTCTCTTAACTTGGTTTTATTCTTCCATGTTCTTTGTTATGTTCAATTTTGTCATTCAGATATTTTTATGATTAATTAATGCAAGGATTGTTTCTTTTTAATTTAAATTCCATTCCAATAATCATGTCTTCTTTTAATTCCCTTTCATGTGCCATGGATTCTTTATTTACAATGCGTGAGTAGTTTCATTACTTGATGGGGAGTTGATTAAAAGGAACTCTTGAGTTGGAAGGATTGAAAGAAAAATTTGTAATTGGGTTAAATGTTGGATTGCTATCCTGTCACCGACGCCAATCCCTTTGAACTAAGTGGGTTGCAACCTGTGAACAGATCTAGCATTTCCACTTGTTTGACTTTCTCTTACCTAGTAAGGGATAACCAAACAGAACAACTATTAATTATAAATTAATCTTACAATCACACCATCAATGATAGAGATTCTAACCAATCAATTCCCAGTCAAGGTCTCTTATTTTTATTATTTAAAATTCCTCAATTTGAATCCCAATTTACTTAGCTCAACTCTTTTTGGAATATCTGATTAATAAAACAGCACATTTTTCTGCAACTCGTTGGGAGACGACCTGGGACTTAAAACTCCCAGTAATTTTAATTTAAACTTTCGGTGACATATTTCTAAATTGATAGGCAGATTTTCGGTGAGTTAAGAACTATACCTGCAACGTAACCATTTTAATAAATTTTTAATTCACCAGCTTCTGCACCTCATCACCCTCCTATCCATTGATGCTCAAAGCCTTGGATCCTTTTTACCCTTGCCTTTTAGTTTTAAGGGCTATTGGCTTTTTCTGCTTGCTTTTTCTTTTTCTTTATATTTTTTTTCGCCACCTTCTTTTTTTTTGCAAGCCTTTTGCTTTTTTCACTGCTTTTTCTTGCTTCAAGAATCAATTTCATGATTTTTCAGATCATCAATAATATTTCTCTTTGTTCATCATTCTTTCAAGAGCCAACAACTTTAATATTCATAAACAACAAGATCAAAATTATGCACTGTTTAAGTATTCATTCAAAAAACAAAAAGTATTGTCACCACATCAATATAATTAAACTAAATTCAAGGATAAATTCGAAATTCATGTACTTCTTGTTCTTTTGATTTAGGAACATTTTTCTTTTAAGAGAGGTGAAGGATTTATGGAATTATTCATAGCTTTAAGATATAGTTACTAAACACTAATGTTCATGAAGTAGAGACACAAATATGGATGACATAATAAGCATAAAAACCAAAAAATAGAAAAAAATAAGATCAAGGAATGAATCCACCTTAGTGATGGTGGCGCTTTCTTTTTGAAGAACCAATGATGTTCTTGAGTTCTTCTATGTCTCTTCCTTGCCTTTGTTGCTCCTCCCTCATTGCTCTTTGATCTTCTCTAATTTCATGGAGAATGATGGAGTGCTCTTAATGTTCCACCCTTAATTGATCCACATAGTAACTCAAATCTTCTAAGGAAGTGTTGAGTTGTTCCCAATAGTTGTTGGGAGGAAAGTGCATCCCTTGAGGCATCTCCGGGATTTCTTGGTGATGAGCTTCCTCATGCGTCTCTTGGGTTCCATGAGTGGGCTCTCTTGTTTGCTCCATCCTTTTCTTAGTGATGGGCTTGTCCTCCTCAATGAGGATGTCTCCTTCTATGATAACTCTAGCTGAGTAACATAGATGGCAAATAAGATGAGGAAAAGATAGCCTTGCCATTTTGTAGAATTTATGGGAGATGACTTCATGAACTTCTACTTCCTCTCCAATCATGATGCTATGAATCATGATGGCCCGATCCACAGTAACTTCAGATCGGTTGCTAGTGGGGATTATGGAGCGTTGAATGAACTCCAACCATCCTCTAGCCACAGGCTTGAGGTCCAGTCTTCTTAGTTGAACCGGCTTGCCTTTGGAGTCTCTTTTCCATTGAGCTCTTTCCACACATATGTCCATAAGGACTTGGTCCAACCTTTGATTAAAGTTGACCCTTCTAGTGTAGGAGCGTGCATTTCCTTGCATCATGGGTAAGTTGAACACCAACCTCACATTTTCCGGACTAAAATCTAAGTATTTCCCCGAACCATTGTAAGATAATTCTTTGGGTTTGGGTTCTTACTTTGATCATGGTTCCTAGTGATCCATGCATTGGCATAGAACTCTTGAACCATTAAGATTCTGACTTGTTGAATGGGGTTAGTTAGAACTTCCCAACCTCTTCTTTGGATCTCATGTCGGATCTCTGGATACTCATTTTTCTTGAGCTTGAAAGGGACCTCAGGGATCACCTTCTTCTTGGCCCCAACATCATAGAAGTGGTTTTGATGGGCTTTAGAGATGAATCTTTCCATCTCTCATGACTCGGAGGTGGAAGCTTTTGTCTTCCCTTTCCCTTTTCTGGAGGATTCTCCGGCCTTAGGTACCATCAATGGTAATGGAAAAACAAAAAGCTTATGCTTTTACCACACCAAACTTAAAATATTGCTCGCCCTCGAGTAAGAGAAGAAAGAAAAGAAGAAGAAGAAGAAGAAGAAAATATGGAGGAGAGGGGGAGAGGTGTATTCAGCCAAGAAGGAGAAGAGAAGTTTGTGTTGTGTGAAAATTAAGGAGAATGGAGGGGTTTATATAGGGAGAGGAGAGGGGGTAGGTTCGGTCATTTAGGGTGGGTTTGGGTGGGAAAGAAATTTGAATTTGAAGGTAGGTGGGTTTATGGGAAAGAGTGGAAGGATGTGAGTGGTGAAGGGGGTAATTGGGAAGAGAGATTGAGGTGATTGGTGAAGGGTTTTTGGGAAAGTGTGTTATAGGATTATTAGGAGGTAAGGTGAGAATATGGTAGGTGGGGATCCTGTGGGGTCCACAGATCCTGAGATGATCCTGTGGGGTCCACAGATCCTGAGGTGTCAAGGATTTACATCCCTGCACCAATTAGGCATGTAAAATGCCTTAGCATACCATTCTGGCATTTAAATGCCGAAGTGATGCACGTTCTGGGCGTTCAACGCTCATGTGTAGCATGTTTCTGGCGTTGAACGGAAATTCCATGCTTGTTACTGGCGTTCAGCGCCAGCTTTCCTCAGGGCATATTACTGGCGTCCAAACGCCAGGATGTTGCTTGTTTCTGGCGTTCAGCGCCAGCTCCATGCTCTATTCTGGCATTGAGTGCCAGCCAGATGCTCCTTACTGGCGTTTAAACGCCAGTAAGTCCTTCCTCCAGGGTGTGATTTTTCTTCTGTTGTTTTTGATTATGTTTTTAATTTCAATATTTTTTTCGTGACTCCACATGATCATGAACCTAATAAAACATACAAGAACAATGAAAATAAAATAAAATTAGATAAATAAAATGGGATTGCCTCCCAACAAGCGCTCTTTTAATGTCACTAGCTTGACAATGGGCTCTCTTGGAGTCACAAAGGTGATCAGGTCAATGTTGTGGACTCCCAACACCAAACTTAGAGTTTGGATATGGGGGTTCAACACCAAACTTAGAGTTTGGTTGTGGCCTCCCAACACCAAACTTAGAGTTTGATTGTGGGGGCTCTGTTTGACTCTATACTGAGAGAAGCTCTGCATGCTTACTCTCCCTTGTTACAGAAGGATAACCGTGTGCCTTAAATACAAGGTAGTCCCCATTCAATTGAAGGACTAATTCTCCTCTGTTAACATCTATCATAACTTCTGCTGTGGCTAGGAAAGGTCTTCCAAGGATGATGCATTCATCCTCCTCCTTCCTAGTGTCTAAGATTATGAAATCAGCAGGAATGTAAAGGCCTTTAACCTTTACCAACACGTCCTCTACTAATCCATAAGCTTGTCTTACTGACTTGTATGCCAATTGTAATGAGAATAAGGCAGGCTGTACCTCAATGATCCCCAGCTTCTCCATTACAGAGAGTGGCATAAGATTTATGCCTGACCCCAGGTCACACAGAGCCTTGTTAAAGGTCATGGTGCCTATGGTACAGGGTATTAAGAATTTACCAGGATCTTGTCTCTTTTGAGGTAAAGTTTTCTGAACCAATGTATCTAGTCCACTAATGAACAAGGGAGGTTCACCTTCCCAAGTCTCATTACCAAACAACTTGGCATTCAGCTTCATGATGGCTCCTAGATATTGAGCAACTTGCTCTCCAGTCACATCTTCATCCTCTTCTGAGGAAGAATAGTCTTCAGAGCTCATGAATGGCAGAAGGAGATTTAATGAAATCTCTATGGTCTCTATATGAGCCTTAGATTCCTTTAGGTCCTCAATAGGGAACTCCTTCTTGTTTGAGAGACATCCCAGGAGGTCTTCCTCACTAGGATTTTCGTCCTTCTCCTCCCTTGTTCATTCGGCCATATTGATTAAATTAATAGCCTTGCACTCTCCTTTTGGATTTTCTTCTGTATTGCTTGGGAGAATACTGGGAGGAGTTTCATTGACTTTCTTACTCAGCTGGCCCACTTGTGCCTCCAAATTTCTGATGGAGGACCTTGTTTCACTCATGAAACTTAAAGTGGCCTTAGACAGATCAGAGACTAAATTTGCTAAATTAGAGAGGCTCTGCTCAGAATTCTCTGTCTGTTGCTGAGAAGATGATGAAAAACGCTTGTTATTGCTTAGCCTGTTTCTTCCACCATTATTAAAGCTTTGTTGAGGCTTTTGTTGATCCTGCCATGAGAAATTTGGATGATTTCTACATGATGAATTATAGGTGTTTCCATAAGGTTCACCCATGTAATTTACCTCTACTATTGCAGGGTTCTCAGGATCATAAGATTCTTCAGAAGCTGCCTCTTTAGTACTGTTGGATACATTTTGCCATCCATTCAGACTTTGAGAAATCATGTTGACTTGCTGAGTCAACACTTTGTTCTGAGCCAATATGGCATTCAGAATATCAATTTCATAAACTCCCTTCCTCTGAGGCGTCCCATTATTCACGGAATTCCTCTCAGAAGTGTACATGAATTGGTTATTTGCAACCATGTCAATAAGTTCTTGAGCTTCTGCAGGCGTTTTCTTTAAGTGAATGGATCCACCTGCAGAATGATCTAATGACATTTTGGAAAACTCAGATAGACCATAATAGAATATATCTAATATGGTCCATTCTGAAAACATGTCAGAAGGACACTTTTTGGTCATCTGCTTGTATCTTTCCCAAGCTTCATAGAGGGATTCACCATCTTTTTGCTTGAAGGTCTGAACATCCACTCTAAGCTTGCTCAACTTTTGAGGAGGAAAGAATTTATCCAAGAAGGACGTGACCAGCTTATCCCAGGAGTCCAGGCTATCTTTAGGTTATGAGTCCAACCATGTTCTAGCTCTGTCTCTTACAGTAAAAGGGAAAAGCATGAGCCTGTAGACTTCAGGATCTACTCCATTCGTCTTAACAGTCTCACAAATCTGCAAGAACTCAGTTAAAAACTGGTAAGGATCTTCAGATGGAAGTCCATGAAACTTGCAGTTCTGTTGCATTAGAGCAACTAATTGAGGTTTCAGCTCAAAATTGTTTGCTCCAATGGCAGAAATTGAGATGCTTCTTCCATCAAACTTGGACGTTGGTTTAGTGAAATCACCAAGCATCCTTCTTGCATTATTGTTGTTGGGTTCGGCTGCCATCTCCTTCTCTTGTTCGAAAATTTCAGAAAGGTTGCCTTTGGATTGTTGTAATTTAGCTTCTCTTAGTTTCCTCTTTAGAGTCCTTTCAGGTTCTGGATCAGCTTCAACAAAGATGCCTTTTTTCTTATTCCTGCTCATATGAAAGAGAAGAGAAAAAGAAAAAAGAAGAGGAATCCTCTATATCTGGACAAAGAGGATCCTTATTATTAGTAGAAAAAGAAAGGAATAAGAGTGGAGAATCCAATCACAAGGGTGAGGATAGAGGCAGTGAT
Source organism: Arachis hypogaea (assembly GCF_003086295.3). Classification (NCBI taxonomy): domain Eukaryota; kingdom Viridiplantae; phylum Streptophyta; class Magnoliopsida; order Fabales; family Fabaceae; genus Arachis; species Arachis hypogaea. The sequence continues at coordinate 40,079,809 of NC_092037.1, forward strand.
TGGAGATGAAAAGAGGTGAAGAGAAGTGTTAGTAAATAAATAAATAAATAGAAGAAGAGAAGAGAGAGAGAATTCGAAAATAATTTTGAAAAAGTAGTTAATGATTTTCGAAAATTAAAACAATCAATTAATTTAAAAAGAATTTTGAAAAAGGGATGAGATATTTTCGAAAATTAGAGAGGGAGAAGTAGTTAGTTGAAAAAGATATTAAAATCAAATTTGAAAAGATAAGAAGATAAGAGGTTAGATAAGATATTTTAAAATCAAATTTTTGAAAAAGATAAAATTTTGAAAAAGATATGATATAAAAGATAAGATAAGATAGATTTAATTTTTAAAATTAAAATTAATTACTTGACTAACAAGAAACTAAAAGATATGATTCTAGAATTTAAAGATTGAACCTTTCTTAACAAGAAAGTAACAAACTTCAAATTTTTGAATCAATCACATTAATTGTTAGCATATTTTTCGTAAATAAAGATAAAATTAAGAAAAAGATTTTTGAATTTTTTTTTTAAATTTTCAAAAAATCATAAGATAAAAATGAAAAAGATTTGATTTTTGAAAAAGTTTTGAAAAGATAGGATTTTTAAAATTGAAAATTTGACTTGACTTGTAAGAAACAACTAATTTTAAAAATTTTTGACTAAGTCAACTCAAATTTTTGAAAATTATGAGAAGATTAAGGAAAAGATATTTTTTTTATTTTTGAATTTTTAATTATAAGAGAGAAAAATACAAATATGACCCAAAACATAAAAATTTTGGATCAAAACACAAGATGCATGCAAGAACACTATGAATGTCAAGATGAACACCAAGAATACTTTGAAGATCATGATGAACATCAAGAACATATTTTTGAAAAATTTTTGATGCAAAGAAAACATGCAAGACACCAAACTTAGAATTCTTTAATGCATGGACACTATGAATGCAAAAATGCATATGAAAAACAACATACAACACAAAACAAGAAAACATCAAGATCAAACAAGAAGACTTGTTAAGAACAACTTGAAGATCATGAAGAACACCATGAATGCATGAATTTTCGAAAAATGCAAGAAAAATTTTTAAAGCATGCAATTGACACCAAACTTAAAAATTGACTCAAGACTCAAACAAGAAACACAAAATATTTTTGGTTTTTATGATTTTATGATTTTTTGTATTTTTAATATTTTTTTCGAAAATTATATTTTTGAAAAACGAAAATAAAGAAAAAATTTTTGAAAGATTTTTGAAAACTTTTTTTTTTGAAAGGAAAGTAAAAAGAAAATTACCTAATCTGAGTAACAAGATGAACCGTCAGTTGTCCATACTCGAACAATCCCCGGCAACGGCGCCAAAAACCTGGTGTTGTTGCCGGATCAGAAAAACTTGGCGCTGTGGTTGCACGTAATTGTAATTCAAACAATCCCCGGCAACGGCGCCAAAAACTTGGTGGACGAAATTGTGATCATCAACAATGGCTCCAAAGACTTGGTGCTCTCAAACATAAATCACACTTTGTCACAACTCCGCACAATTAACCAGCAAGTGTATTGGGTCGTCCAAGTAATACCTTACGTGAGTAAGGGTCGATCCCACAGAGATTGTTGGTATGAAGCAAGCTATGGTCATCTTGTAAATCCCAGTCAGGCGGATTTAACTGGATTAAGAGATTATTTGTTTAAATAAAGATAATAAAATAAATAGAAAATAAAGATAAAGTTACTCATGTAATTCAATGGTGGGAATTTCAGATAGGTGTATGGAGATGCTGTGTTCCTTCTGAATCTCTGCTTTCCTACTTCTTCCTTCTAGTTTTTCATCACTCCTTTCTATGGCAAGCTGTATGTAGGGCATCACTGTTGTCAATGGCTACATCCCATCCTCTCAGTGAAAATGGTCCAAATGCTCTGTCACAGCATGGCTAATCATCTGTCGGTTCTCAACCAGGTTGGAATAGAATCCAGTGATTCTTTTGCGTCTGTCACTAACGCCCAGCCTTCAGGAGTTTGAAGCTCGTCACAGTCATTCAATCCCAGAATCCTACTCGGAATACCACAAACAAGGTTAGACTTTCTGAATTTCCATGAATGCCGCCATCAATTCTAGCTTATACCACGAAGATTCTAATCAAGGAATCTAAGAGATACGCGCCCGGCCTAAGGTAGAACGGAAGTGGTTGTCAGTCACGCGCGTTCATAGGTGAGAATGATGATGAGTGTCACGGATCATCACATTCATCAAGTTGAAGTGCAACGAATATCTTAGAATAGGAATAAATCGAATTGGATAGAAGATAGTAGTAATTGCATTAAAACTTGAGGTACAGCAGAGCTCTACACCCTTAATCTATGGTGTGTAGAAACTCCACCGTTGAAAATATATAAGTAATGAAGGTCCAGGCATGGCCAAATGGCCAGCCCCCAAAACATGATCAATAGTCTCCTAAGATAACTAATAAAATAAAACTGAGATCAAAGATGTTAAATACAATAGTAAACTATCCTATTTATACTAGACTAGCTACTAGGGTTTACAGAAGTAAGTAATTGATGCATAAATCCACTTCTGGGGCCCACTTAGTGTGTGCTTGGGCTGAGCTTGATTTGTCCACGAGCTGAGGCTTCTCTTGGAGTTCAACACCAAGTTGTAACATGTTTTGGGCGTTCAACTCTGGTTCATGACGTGTTTCTGGCGTTTGACTCCAGAATGTAGCATGGAACTGGCGTTGAGCACCAGTTTACGTCGTTAAATCTCGAATAAAGTATGAACTATTATATATTGCTGGAAAGCTCTGGATGTATGCTTTCCAAAGCCGTTGAGAGCGCGCCATTTGAAGTTCTGTAGCTCCAGAAAATCTATTTCGAGTGCAGGGAGGTCAGAATCCAACAGCATCAGCAGTCCTTTGTCAGCCTTCTTATCAGAGTTTTGCTCAGGTCCCTCAATTTCAGCCAGAAAATACCTGAAATCACAGAAAAAAACACAAACTCATAGTAAAGTCCAGAAATGTGAATTTTACATAAAAACTAATGAAAACATCCCTAAAAGTAGCTAGATTATACTAAAAACTATCTAAAAACAATATCAAAAAGCGTATAAATTATCCGCTCATCAGAGTGCAAGGCCATAACCATGACCAACATGGCCAAACTTGGATAGAGTGAGGAGGACGTGATTCCCAGTGATAAAAACCTCATGGGATGTCCTCTGAACAAAAAGAAGTTTCCCTTTGAGGAACCAAGGGAATCTGAGGCTCATACAGAGACCATAGTGATTGCATTGAACCTACTTCTACCATTCATGAGCTCTGATGAATATCCTTCCTCTGAAGAGGATGAAGATATTACTGAAGAGCAAGTTGCTAAGTACCTTAGAGCAATCATGAAGTTGAATGCCAAGTTATTTGGTAATGAGACATGGGAGGATGAACCTCCATTGCTCATTAATGAACTAAACGCCTTGGCTCAGGTGAAGATACCTCAAAAGAAACTGGACCTCGGAAGGTTTTTAATACCTTGCACCATAGGCACCATGACCTTTGAGAAGGCTCTATGTGACCTGGGGTCAGGCATAAACCTCATGCCACTCTCTGTAATAGAGAAACTGGGAATCTTTAAGGTACAAGCTGTAAGAATCTCACTAAAGATGGCAGACAAATCAAAGAAACAGGCTTATGGACTTGTAGAGGATGTCTTGGTAATGGTTGAAGGCCTTTACATCCCTGCTGACTTCATAATCCTAGATACTGAGATGAATCCATCATCCTTAGAAGACCCTTCCTAGCCACAACAAAAGCTGTGATTGATGTTGACAGATGAGAGTTGGTCCTTCAAGTGAATGAGGACTACCTTATGTTCAAGGCTCACGGATCTCTTTCTGTACACATGAAGAAGAAGCATAAAAAGCTTCTCTCAATACAGAGTCAAACAGAGCCCCCACATTCAAACTCTAAGTTTGGTGTTAGGAGGCCCCAACCATGCTTTGAACATCTATGAAGCTCCATGAGAGCTCACTGTCAAGCTATTAACATTAAAGAAGCGCTTGTTGGGAGGCAAAACCCAATTTTTACTTATCTATGTTAAATTTCCATTGTTATTTTATGTTTTTTTTAGGTTGATGATCATGTGGAATCACAAAAACAACTGCAAAAATCAAAGCAAACTCAAAAATAGCATTACAAACAGCACACCTTGGAGGAGGAGCTTACTGGCATTTAAACGCCAGTAAGGGTAGCAGAATGGGTGTTAAACACCCAGTCTAGCACCATTCTGGGTGTTTAACGCCAGAAAAGGGCACCAGACTGGCGTTTAACGCCAGAAAAGGGCACCAAGTTGGTGTTCAATGCCAGAAAGGGAAGAAAAGTTGGCGTTAAACGCCAGAAATGGATAGCAACCTAGCGTTTAACGCCAGGATTAGCACTCAAAGGGCGTTTACACGCCAGAATGATGCAGGGATGAGAAATTCTTGACACCTCAGGATCTGTGGACCCCTGATGACAAGTCATCTTAGCCTAGTTTCACTAGCCTTTTTCTTTTGTTTTCAATTGAATTATGCACTTTCTTGAGCCATAAGCAAGCCAATTGGGTAGATTTTCATGTTTCCTTTGATTTAACCAACCATAGATGAATTAATGCAATTTCATGAGGTTTTATGCTATAATTGTCACATATTATGAAATAATGAATATCTCATGATTTTGAGCATAGCTTTGATGTGGTTGGTTGATTAATGATAGGTGAAGAAAGCTTGGAGAAAGGTTGAAGCAAGAAGGAATGGCTAGGAGGAAGAGAGGACAAAAAGTTTGAGCAAAAGTTTGCCTCAAACTTTTGCGCAAACTTTTGGGAGAAAAGCTTGAGCCAACGTTTGCCTCAAACTTTTTGGCAAACGTTGGCATCACAAATCAACACCCTGGAGAGCAAAAGTTTGCGCCAACGTTTGCCTCAAACTTTTTGGCAAACGTTGGCGCCATGAACAACACACCCTGGAGAGAAAAAGTTTGCGCCAACGTTTGCCTCAAACTTTTTGGCAAACATTGGCGCCATGAGTGTGCATGGGGAAGCCAACGTTTGAGCAAAAGTTTGACCCCAAACTTTGGCCCAAACGTTGGTAGCAGCAAGGATGGGTGACTGATATGAAAAGTTTGAGTAAAAGTTTGCCTCAAACTTTTACTCAAACTTTTACTCAAGCTTTCATGATTCTAAACCCGGTTCACTTTGGTTCTCTCCCCAACTCCAAGAGCAATCAACCAAGGCCTCTATCAACCCAATTCCATCACGAGCAAAGGCCCAATTTAAGGCTTGAAGACCAATTGAAGAAAGTGTATAAATAGCATAGGATTTAAGTTTTTAGAGAGCTTTCTTTTTCGATTTTTCCCTGGGAGAATTCGTAGTACACTTAGTAGAGAGCTCACTTTACATTTTAGGTTTGTTGTTTTTAATTCAAGGGAATTTGGGAGGAGAATTGATCTCTCTTCTTCCTTGTTATTGCTTGAATACTCTTTACTTTTCTTGCTTTGGATCTTGGGTGGAGAATTGAAGAACTTCTGTTTCAATCTCACCTTGGGATCTTGTTTAATTTTACTGCACAATTGAATTTCCGTTTCGGTTAATTGCTTCTTCATCTACTTTCTTTGCAATCTTCATTTCCCTTGTAATTGTTCTTGGTGGATCTAGGAAGGCATTGAGATCTAGACTTGGTTATCTAGTCTCTTGGGTCCTGAGATCTGAATTCCAATTTTACATTCTCTGTTTAATGCTTTTCAATCTCATTTACATTTCTGTTTTTAGATCCGATTCAATCCAAGTTATCTTCTACTTCTCTGTTTGTTGCAATTTACTTTTCCTTGTTTAATTTCTGCAAATCCAATTCCCAATTCCCTTTATAATTCAAGCCATTTACATTTCTTGCAATTTAAGATTCTGCAATTTACATTTCTTGCATTCTAAGTTTCTGCCATTTAATTTCTTGTTCTTTAAGATTCAGCACTTTAAATTTCAGTTCTCTTTAATTTCATGCAATTTACCCATTCCCTTTACTTTCCATGCAATTTAAATTATGTTAATCACAAATCTCTCAACCAAATCTTGATTCGCTTGACTAAACCAACCACTAAACTAAAATTGCTCAATCCTTCAATCCTTGTGGGATCGACCTCACTCCCGTGAGTTATTATTACTTGATGCGACCCGGTGCACTTACCGGTGAGTTTTGTGTCGGATCGTTTTCCTCACATCAAGTTTTTGGCACCGTTGTCGGGGATTGATTAGATTGACAATGATTAAGTGAAGTGGAGATCTAGATCAAGCACTTTTTCTTTAATTTTTTACTAACCCACTAACTGTTTGAAGTTTTGTCTCAACTGACTACACTCAATTTTCAAGAGAATCACTGTGTGTTCCGTTGTTGATTTATATGTCACAGGAAAGAAGAGCAGCCAGAGGGAAGGATATCATTGAAGAAGGAGTTTCTGAGAAAGAAGAACACCACAACATGAAGCCGCAACTCATTACACTAATAGAGAACAATTGTTCCTATGGTGGAAATCCATTGGAGGATCCTAAACAGCACCTATCCATTTTTCTGAGGACCTGTGGTGTTGTCAACTTCGATAGTATAAATCATGATGCCTATAAGCTCTTGCTATTTCCTTTTTCACTGAAGGATGAAGCGGCACAATGGCTTGAAACTTTTCCCCAAGGAAGTATCACTAGTTGGGATGATTTGGTTGCCAAATTTCTAGCCAAATTCTCCTCATCCCAATAAAACATCAAGATGAAAGAGGGAATACATCCATTCATACAAGGAGAGGAAGAACCATTGTTCAAAGCTTGGGAAAGATACAAGAAAGCAAATGACAAAGTGGGTTTCCAAGCGTTCTATGAAGGATTAACCCCAGAAACAAGAAGAGTGTTGGATTACTTCTCAGAAGACCTATTCAAAGCAACAGCAGCTGGCCAAGAAACTGCAGAGTTCAATGACAAGAGAGCCAATAACCAACACTCATTTGAGACCCCACAGAATGCAACTTCAGAAAAGGAGATAATGAATCTTGAAGGAATGAAGGCAGTCATGAATTAAAGCAAACAGCTACATCAGCAAACTTAGCAACAATTGGAGTCAATAGCTAGACAAATTGATTTTCTCCATTCTACTACAGTGAATGCACAATTTCCACCATGGAAGCCACATTTTTATCTAAGAATAAGGGAATCTCAACATCAGGAACAAAAGGACTTCAACTACAACAGCCCCAATTTCCCAAACCTGCAAAAACACCACCATACCAACAACAATCACTACATACCACCACACTACCCATCCTTCCAACCCCCAACACCCCACAACCAACCAATCTCACAAGACTCTCAGAGGATCACCAATCTGGAGATCTTAGTAGAGAGAATAATGAAACATCAAGAGATGATAAGTAAACACCAGGAGGCCTCACTCGGGAGAATTGAGGGGCAAATGGAACAATTAGCCAAGAACCTCACAGAAATGAGTGAGAAGAGGGCTAAAAGAAAAGAATCACTCATCCAAGATGAGCATCACAAAGCAAAACCTCACTTAGGAGGACAATGGGCCAAGGAGAAGGAAGCTCAGAATCTGAGCTGAGCAAGCACAGAGGATGTCAAGCTAGTGACAATAAAAGAGTGCTTGTTGGGAGGCAACCCAACCGGAGGTAACCATCTTTTCATATCTATTTCAATAAAAAGAGCTAATTAGTTTTATCTATATTGCAAGAAGCTAAGTTTGGTGTTACACACCAAAACAATCTAAAGGAGAATGAAGGATTCTAAGTTTGGTGTTCCACCAAAATCCCATCATAAAATACATTCTCACTTTGCTAGCTTCAAGCATCTAGACGAACTAGTTAACTATTTTGCTGTTTCCTAGTTTTCAGTTTTATTGCTTTTGACAATGAAAAAAAATTTATCACACATGGTTAATTTGATGCATGAGAACCATTGGCAAGGCACTAAGTTTGGTGTTCCCACACCAAAGTAAGTTCAAAAGCCCACAAATAAATCATGCAGGCTAACCATTTCTTCTTTCAAGTGCTTGGGGAACAAGCAACCTTCAATATCATTGCAGAGCATCATACAAGCTTTTGGAAAGATTAAGCATCATCAATCAAGGGAATGAAGGAGAAATGTGAAGACCAGCAATGATGATGATGAGGAAGAGGGCAGCAAGCGAACTCCAAAAGGTTGTATTGTTCAGTGATTATTTTGTATTAGATGCTGCTAAATTGAAAGTTGCATAATACCCCTGTCTGACTGCATAGTATAGTTTTTCTGCAATTCAATAATCAAGATGTTTGATCATTTACAATACTATACTCTCCAAAACTTGTTTGCACTCAATATGTAAAAAAATGCATCACATGATAGTTCTTTGTAAAGAAGGATTGAGGAATTAAACAGTTTTGAGGCAAGCAAAAGATTAGGAGAAGTGGTAGTTCTAGTTGTGTGATTATGTATTAAGGTTGCATGCTTATGAAAACTTGCATGGGAGCTCATAGGCAGGACATGAAGTTCAAAGAAGTATTGTGGAGATTCTCAAAAATTTATTGATCCAAGAAGCAGCAAACAAAACAAAAGAAAATAAAGAAAATACAAAAGCAAAAAAAAAAAAAAAAGAGGAACATGGCCCAAGGCTCTGAGCATCAATTACTAGGCAGAAAAAGAAAGAAGAAACAAAACTCAAAGAGTTGTTAGCCTAGTAAATGCTTGTGGTTGAGTTGTGTCAAAGAGAAAGGCTTGAGCAAGTAAATCCTTAGAGGTGCTTTAACACCTAATACCTTAAAGGTTTAGGAGTATTGATTGAAAGCTTATCTAAAGAGTCGCTTTGAGACATGACACTTAGAGTCAAGGCCAAAGCAAAGAAACTATAAGCTGCTTCAAGGTGATTACATATAAAGAGATCTCCATGATACCATTTGGATGGAAATCCTAAGACCTAAGACTCCCAAGATGTAGGGACTAGTGAGCACTGAAGCCCTTGTATGAGCATATGATTTAGAGTTCACCCCACTGTCACTTAATCACTTCACTCACAGGACCTGACAAGTTATTCTTTAATCCGTCTTAATTGGAAGAACCTTTGAGCATAAGTCTTTTCTTGCTTGGGGACAAGCAAGTTTTAAGTTTGGTGTTGTGATGACAAGTCATCTTAGCCTAGTTTCACTAGCCTTTTTCTTTTGTTTTCAATTGAATTATGCACTTTCTTGAGCCATAAGCAAGCCAATTGGGTAGATTTTCATGTTTCCTTTGATTTAATCAACCATAGATGAATTAATGCAATTTCATGAGGTTTTATGCTATAATTGTCACATATTATGAAAGAATGAATATCTCATAATTTTGAGCATAGCTTTGATGTGGTTGGTTGATTAATGATAGGTGAAGAAAGCTTAGAGAAAGGTTGAAGCAAGAAGGAATGGCTAGGAGGAAGAGAGGACAAAAAGTTTGAGCAAAAGTTTGCCTTAAACTTTTGCGCAAACTTTTGGGAGAAAAGCTTGATCCAAGGTTTGCCTCAAACTTTTTGGCAAACGTTGGCATCACAAATCAACACCCTGGAGAGCAAAAGTTTGCGCCAGCGTTTGCCTCAAACTTTTTGGCAAACGTTGGCGCCATGAACAACACACCCTGGAGAGCAAAAGTTTGCGCCAACGTTTGCCTTAAACTTTTTGGCAAACGTTGGTGCCATGAGTGTGCATGGGGAAGCCAACGTTTGAGCAAAAGTTTGACCCCAAACGTTGGCCCAAACGTTGATGGGTGACTGATATGAAAAGTTTGAGTAAAAGTTTGCCTTAAACTTTTACTCAAACTTTTACTCAAGCTTTCATGATTCCAAACCCGGTTCACTTTGGTTCTCTCCCCAACTCCAAGAGCAATCAACCAAGGCCTCTATCAACCCAATTCCATCACGAGCAAAGGCCTAATTCAAGGCTTGAAGACCAATTGAAGAAAGTGTATAAATAGCATAGGATTTAAGTTTTTAGAGAGCTTTCTTTTTCGGTTTTTCCCTGGGAGAATTCGTAGTACACTTAGTAGAGAGCTCACTTTACATTTTAGGTTTGTTGTTTTTAATTCAAGGGAATTTGGGAGGAAAATTGATCTCTCTTCTTCCTTATTCTTGCTTGAATACTCTTTACTTTTCTTTCTTCGGATCTTGGGTGGAGAATTGAAGAACGTCTGTTTCAATTTCACCTTGGGATCTTGTTTAATTTTACTGCACAATTGAATTTCCGTTTCGGTTAATTGCTTCTTCATCTACTTTCTCTGCAATCTTCATTTTCTTTGCAATTGTTCTTGGTGGATCTAGGAAGGCATTGAGATCTAGACTTGGTTATCTAGTCTCTTGGGTCCTGAGATCTGAATTCCAATTTTACATTCTCTGTTTAATGCTTTTCAATCTCATTTACATTTCTGTTTTTAGATCCGATTCAATCCAAGTTATCTTCTACTTCTCTGTTTGTTGCAATTTACTTTTCCTTGTTTAATTTCTGCAAATCCAATTCCCAATTCCCTTTATAATTCAAGCCATTTACATTTCTTGCAATTTAAGATTCTGCAATTTACATTTCTTGCATTCTAAGTTTCTGCCATTTAATTTCTTGTTCTTTAAGATTCAGCACTTTAAATTTCAGTTCTCTTTAATTTCATGCAATTTACCCATTCCCTTTACTTTCCATGCAATTTAAATTCTGTTAATCACAAATCTCTCAACCAAATCTTGATTCGCTTGACTAAACCAACCACTAAACTAAAATTGCTCAATCCTTCAATCCTTGTGGGATCGACCTCACTCCCGTGAGTTATTATTACTTGATGCGACCCGGTGCACTTGCCGGTGAGTTTTGTGTCGGATCGTTTTCCGCACATCAACCCCACAGGATCCCCACCTACCTCAACTCACTTTCTCTCTTTTTCACACATTCCAATAACACCCCTTTCCCAAATACCCTTCACTAATCACCTCCATCCACTCTTCCCCAAAAACTCCACCTACCTTAATATTCAAATTCACATCCTTTCCCTCCCAAACCCAACCCTAATACACGAACCTACCCCTCTCTCCACTTCTATATAAACCCATCATCCCTCCTTCATTTTCACACATCATCAACACTTCTTTCCCCACTTGGCGGAACCATTCAAACCTCTCCATCTCCTCCATTTTCTTCTTCTTTTCCTTTTTTCTTTCTTCTTTTGCTCGAGGACGAGCAAATCTTTTAAGTTTGGTATGGAAAAAGCATTGCTTTTTGTGTTTCCATAACCATTTATGGCACCTAAGGCCGGAGAAACCTCTAGAAAGAGGAAAAGGAAGGCAAAAGCTTCCACCTCTGAGTCATGAAAGATGGAGAGATTCATCTTAAAGGTCCATCAAGACCACTTCTATGAAGTTGTGGCCAAGAAGAAGGTGATCCCTGAGGTCCCTTTCATGCTCAAAAGAAATGAGTATCCAGAGATCCGACATGAGATTCAAAAAAGAGGTTGGGAAGTTCTCACCAACCCTATTCAATAAGTCGGGATCTTAATGGTTCAAGAGTTCTATGCTAATGCATGGATCACCAAGAACCATGATCAAAGTGTGAACACGAACCCAAAGAATTGGCTTACAATGGTTCGGGGGAAATACTTAGATTTCAGTCTGAAAAATGTAAAGTTGGCATTCAACATGCCAATGATACAAGGAGATGCACGCCCCTACACTAGAAGGATCAACTTTGATAAAAGGTTGGACCAAGTCCTCATGGACATATGTGTAGAAGGAGCTCAGTGGAAAAGAGACTCCAAAGGCAAGCCGGTTCAATTTAGAAGGCATGACCTTAAACCCGTGGCTAGAGGATGGTTGGAATTCATCCAACACTCTATCATTCCTACTAGCAACCGATCCAAAGTGACTGTAGATTGGGCTATCATGATCCATAGCATCATGATTGGAGAGGAAGTAAAAGTTCATGAGGTCATATCTCTAGAATTTACAAAGTGGCTGACAAAATCTCCACTTTAGCAAGGTTAGCCTTTCCTCATCTCATCTGTCACCTATGCAATTTAGCTGGAATTTTCATAGAGAAAGACATCCTCATTGAGGAGGACAAGTCCATCACTAAAAAGAGGATGGAGCAAATAAGAGATCCCACTCATGGACCTCAACAAGAGCATAAGGGAGTCCCTCATCAAGAAATCCATGAGATGCCTCAAGGGATGCATTTTCCTCCACACAACTATTGGGAATAACTCAACACCTCTTTGGAAGATTTGAGTTCCAATATGGAGCAACTAAGGATGGAGCACCAAGAGCACTCCATTATTCTCCATGAAATTAGAAAGGATCAAATAGCCATGAGGGAAGAGCAACAAAGGCAATGAAGAGACATAGAGGAGCTCAGGCATTCCATTGGATCTTCAAGAGGAAGAACTAGCCGCCATCACTAAGGTGGACCTGTTCTTTGATTTTCTTGTTCTTATCTTTCTATTTTTCGATTTTTATGCTTTATGTTTGTCTATGTTTATGTCTTTATTACATGATCATTATTGTCTAGTATCTATGTCTTAAAGCTATGAATAATTCCATGAATCCTTCACCTTTCTTAAATGAAAAAATTTCCTAATTACAAAAGAACAAGAAGTACTTGAATTTCGAAATTTATCTTGAAATTAGTTTGATTATTTTGATGTGGTGGCAATACTTTTTGTTTTTTAAATGAATGCTTGAACAATACATATTTTTGATAGTGAAGTTTATGAATGTTAAAATTGTTGGCTCTTGAAAGAATGATGAACAAAGAGAAATGTTATTGATAATCTGAAAAATCGTGAAATTGATTCTTGAAGCAAGAAAAAGCAGTGAAAAAGAAAAAGTGGCGAAAGAAAAAAAAAAGAGAAGAAAAAGCAAGCAGAAAAAGCCAATAGCCCTTTAAACCAAAAGGCAAGGGTAAAAAGGATCCAAGGCTTTGAGAATTAATGGATAGGAGGGCCTAAAGGAATAAAATCCTGGCCTAAGCGGCTGAATCAAGCTGTCCCTAACCATGTGCTTGTGGCATGCAGGTCCAAGTGAAAAGTTTGGGACTGAGTGGTTAAAGTCGTGATCCAAAGCAAAAGAGTATGCTTAAGAACTCTAGACACCTATAACTGGGGATTTTAGCAAAGCTGAGTCACAATCTAAAAAGGTTCACCCAGTTATGTGTCTGTGGCATTTATGTATCCAGTGGTAATACTGGAAAACAAAGTGCTTAGGGTCACGGCCAAGACTCATAAGGTAGCTATGTTCAAGAATCAACAGACTGAACTAGGAGAATTAATAATACTATCTTAATTCTGAATTCCTAGAGATGCCAATCATTCTGAACTTCAAAGGATATAGTGAGATGCCAAAACTATTCAAAAGCAAAAAGCTACTAGCCTCGCTCATCTAATTTGGAATAAGTTTTATTGATATTTTGAGATTCATTGTATATTCTATTCTTTTTATTCTATTTTGTTTTCAGTTGCTTGGGGACAAGCAACAATTTAAGATTGGTGTTGTGATGAATGGATAATTTATACGCTTTTTGGCATTGTTTTTAGGTAGTTTTTAGTATGATTTAGTTAGTTTTTAGTATATAATTATTAGTTTTTATGCAAAAATCGTATTTCTGGACTTTACTATGAGTTTGTGTATTTTTCTATGATTTCAGGTATTTTCTAACTGAAATTGAAGGACTTGAGCAAAAATCTGATTCAGAGGCTGAAAAAGGACTGCAGATGTTGTTGGATTCTGACCTCCCTGTACTCAAAATGTATTTTCTGGAGCTACAGAAACCCAATTGGCACGCTCTCAATTGCGTTGGAAAGTAAACATCTTGGGCTTTCCAGCAATGTATAATAGTCCATACTTTGCCAGAGATTTGATGGCCCAAATTGGCATCAAAACTTTGGTCAGAGACCCTTTTCTGGCATTAAACGCTAGAACTGGCATAAAAGCTGGAGTTAAACGCCCAAACTGGCACTAGAGCTGGCGTTTAACTCCAAGAAAATCCTATTCACGTGAAAGCTTCAATGCTCAGTCCAAGCACACACCAAGTTGGCCCCGGAAGTGAATTTCTGCATCATTTACTTATTTCTGTAAACCCTAGGTTACTAGTTCACTATAAATAGGACCTTTTACTATTGTATTTTCATCTTTTGATCATCTTTGATCTTGGGATCAGGTCTTTGAACCCTTTTCAATTGTTTGATGTTATTTGGGAGGCATGGCCATTCGGCCATGTCTAGACCTTGTTCTTATGTATTTTCAACGGTGGAGTTTCTACACCTCATAGATTAAGGTGTGGAGCTCTGCTGCTCCTCATGAATTAATGCAATTACTACTGTTTTCTATTCAATTCAAGCTTATTCTTGTTCTAAGATATCCATTCACACTTCAATATGATGAATGTGATGATCAAGTGACACTCATCAGCATTCTCACTTATGAACGTGTGCCTGACAACCACTTCCGTTCTACCTGAAAACAAGCTTGAATTTATATCTCTTGGCCTCCTGGTCCACGATGCATTGTTGCCTCTCCTGACAAAAGAGCCATCCATTCTGTGAGATCAGAGTCTTCGTGGTATAAGCTAGAATCAATTGGCAGCATTCTTGAGATTTGAAAAGTCTAAACCTTGTCTGTGGTATTCTGAGTAGGATCTGGGATGGGATGACTGTGACGAGCTTCAAACTCGCGAGTGCTGGGCATAGTGACAGCGCGCAAAAGGATCAATGGATCTTATTCCAACACGATTGAGAACCGACAGATGATTAGCCCTACGTAACCCGCAGCTGGACCATTTTCACTGAGAGGATGGACGGTAGCCATTGACAACGGTGATCCCCCAACATACAGCTTGCCATGGAAGGGAGTATGCAAGATTGGATGAGAACAATAGGAAAGCAGAGGTTCAGAGGGAACAAAGCATCTTTATACGCTTATCTGAAATTTCCACTAATGAATTACATAAGTATCTCAATTTTATTTTATGTTTTATTCATCTTTTAATTCTCAAAACCCTATAACCATTTGAATCTGCTTGACTGAGATTTACAAGGTGACCATAGCTTGCTTCATGCCAATAATCTTCGTGGGATCGACCCTTACTCATGTAAGGTATTACTTGGACGACCTAGTGCACTTGCTGGTCAGCTGCACGGAGTTGTGAAGAAGTGTGAAAATCACGATTCCATGTACCACTTACCCTAAATCAAATTGAAAAGAGTAAAGAGAAAGAATAGCTAAAAAAGAAAGAAAATTACCGTACTAGGTTAATTCGCATGACTTCCTTCCATCGCCATAACCGTTGCCACCGCCGACAGCCATCGTCCATCATCCTACTTCTTTGTGGAATATTTTTCTTTTTATTTGTAATTGTAATTAACAGCATTTTCTGTGGTTTGAATATTTAGAAGCCTGTGATTCTCTCTGTGTTGTTACTTTTGCGTTGTTTGCTTGCTTGATCCTAAAATCGAAGCTGAAATCGAAGTGTTCTCTCTCTCTCTCTCTCTCTCTCTCTGTGTGTGTTCCTTGATCGATCGATCTTCCAATCACTCTCAATGTTTTGCACTCCGGTAAGGGTTCTTCTTGTCTCTGTTCACCTTTTTCTTATTGTTACGCACTTTCCATTTTCTCTCTCTCCTTGCTCAGAGAATTTGCATTTGTGTTATTCTTTAAGATTTATTATTAATATTACTATTTCAAGTTGTTAGTAGTTTTCTAAATCTACATCTAGAACAGCTGGAATACGTAAATACATCGAAATCTGGTGCATGTTATTTCCTCTAGAACAAATTGGATCGAAGATATTATCTGTTGCGTGAATTTGCTGTTACGGCTAGTGGTTTCTCAGCTGATGATGTTTGTTGAAATTGTTGGCTTTTTTTCTTTTTGCGTGGGGGAAATTAGGTTTTAAAGTTGCCGTGGAATCATGCTCGGTATCATAAGGCGGAGGGTTGCTTCTAACAGCCCATATCCCTTGGTGAGTTTTTCTCTTACTAATCTCTTATGATGAAATTTCAAATTCAATGGAGACATGAAGTGAAATGAGAAGGTAGTTAATCTGTTGATATTTTAAATGAAACTTGATGTGACTTTTTTTTATGTTTTCAGCTTTTAAGCCAATCAGTATGGAAATTCTGCTCTGGCCCCTCAGCTCCTGCCAGAGTTTCCTCCATTGTTGAAAAGGAGGTCATTTTTGTCCCTCATATTGAGAATAGTGCATATGTATGATTTTGTGATTCTTGGACAGTTTGAACTGTGAATTAGATCATAGTTGCTTTTCTGTAAGATTGGTTCTCTTCTCTGTTCTCTGAATTTTGTCCAAAATATGATTGGATATACAAATTTTTTTTATTGCAATTCTATTATAAGTAGTAGATGGAATGGAAGATTCCAAGTTCAGATTAGATGGAAGTTTTAGACTTAGTTGATTTAGCAAACTTTAGTGAAACTAGATTAATTCTTTTAAAGAAAAGGGATCTTTGGAAACACTTGTTTTTGTGTTAGTGAATAGAACTCTATACCTAGCAATTTATAATGGTGAAGAATAGCAAAATAGTGTGTTGTATAACTAATACAGGTGTAAGCAAGGGAAGTCATATCATAATAATAATAAAATATCTAATTAAACATTTTATTTACTGGTGTTACCATTACAGTTTTGTTAATTGAACTAAATGCAAGTGGCTTTATGCAGGAGCTGTATGTTAACACGTTAGATGGCCTTTATATCGCAAATATGGTCATGCTTTTGAGGTAAACTTCCTTTTCTTTCAAAAAATAAAATATTTTCCTAACAATTCTCTAAAAATGCTCTGCAAAGTTTATTGACTATTGATGACTGTGCATTATGTTGTGTTTTCCTATACTTTTTCACATTAAATTTTAATTAATTATGCTTAATTATAGAGTGTTTATGTGCTTAAGTCATAAATTACTTTCATCTCTTTGATTTTGATTTATGTTGTAGAAAATGGTGGACAAGGAAGTAAAAAGCACAAAATAAAGCACTCTTTGCAAAGGAACACTTGAAGACACCCAGCACTAAATCAGCATGACTTTGCCTTCTTCAATGAAGTATAACTTGAATTATAAAGGTCCAATTGATGTCCTCCAAATTCCATTGGAAAGTAGACATCTAGAGCATTCCAAAGATATATAATAGTATGGGATGGACACTCAGTTAGAGCCTCAAAACCTGGTGTTGAAATGGACCGTAGAAGCAAGCCTGGCGCTCTTGTCCACGCTCACTGGCCAGTGAAAAACCACTATTTTATAGTTTATCTTGTGTTCAATTGAGCGGATTTTATCAATCTTTCATACACTTATTCATATGATTTGCATGAGTTTACGCTTTCCTTCCTGATTTTGTACTATGATTGAAAACGTGATTCTTTGTCTTTAAATTTGCTATGTTTAATCATCTCTTATTACCATTCGATGCCTTGATATGTGTGTTAAGTGATTTCAGAGATTACAGGGCAGGAATGGCTCAGAGGATGGAAAGGAAGCATGTAAAAGTGGAAGGAATACAAGAAACTGAAGAAACTGCTAAAGCTGTCCAGCCTGACCTCCTGATACTAAATCGATCATAACTTGAGCTACAGAGGTCCAAATGACGCGATTTTAGTTGCGTTAGAAAGCTAACATCTGGGGCTTCGCAATGATATATAATTTTCTATAGCTTCCCCGATGTTAGGTGATGCAGACGTGTGGATGACACGCACACGTCGCATCTGCGAATTTCAATCCACGCAAACGCGTGGACGACGCCTCCGCGTCACTTTGCTGCGACCTGTACGAACCAGAAATCGCTGGGGGCAACTTCTGGGCTGTTTTTGACCCAGGTTTTGGCCTAGAAAACACATATTAGAGGCTATAAAGTTGGAGAATCCATCCATTCATTCAACATAATTCATACACACAATTTTAGGTTTAGATGTAGTTTTAGAGAGAGAGGTTCTCTCCTCTCTCTCTTAGGATTTAGGATTAGGATTTCTATTAGGATTAGAATTTCATCTTCTTCAATCACAGGTTCGATGTTCCTTTTACTTATTTTCTCAATTTGGTTTATGAACTCTTTTATGTTTGGATTGATTTTCTTTTATTAAATGCAATTTGAGGTATTTCAAATCTATGATTTTATTTAGCTTTTTTACATTCTTGGCTTTGGTTGATTAATTGGTAAATCTTGAGTTGTCAAACTCATTGTGATTGATAATTAATATCTTTGCTGATTGATTTAGATTCCTATAACTCTAGTCTTTCCTTAGGAGTTGACTAGGACTTTAGTTGTTAATTTAATTTAACCACTTGACTTAGTGGGAGCAAAAATATAATTCTCATCACCATTGATAAGGATAACTAGGATAGAAATTCTAATTCTCATACCTCGCCAAGAGTTTTCTTAATTATTAATTTATTTTTCTTGCTATTTAAATTACTTGTTCAACCCTTTTTGAAAACCCCAAAATATACATTTGCATAACCAATAATAAGAACATGATGAGCGGATAATTTGTACGCTTTTTGGCATTGTTTTTAGTATGTTTTTAGTATGATCTAGTTAGTTTTTAGTATATTTTTATTATTTTTTAGTTAAAATTTAATTTTCTGGACTTTACTATGAGTTTGTGTGTTTTTCTGTGATTTCAGGTATTTTATGGCTGAAATTGAGGGACCTGAGCAAAAATCTGATTCAAAGACTAAAAAGGACTGCAGATGCTGTTGGATTCTGACCTCCCTGCACTCGAAGTGGATTTTCTGGAGCTACAGAAGCCCAATTGGCGCGCTCTCAGCGGCGTTGGAAAGTAGACATCCTGGGCTTTCCATCAATATATGATAGTCCATACTTTGCCCAAGATTTGATGGCCCAAACCGGCGTTCAAAGTCACCCTCAGAATTCCCAGCGTTAAACGCCGGAACTGGCACCAAAGTTGGAGTTAAACGCCCAAACTGGCATAAAAGCTGGTGTTTAACTCCAAGAAGAGTCTCTACACAAAAATGCTTCAATGCTCAGCCCAAGCACACACCAAGTGGACCCGGAAGTAGATTTTTATGTCATTTACTCATCTCTGTACACCCTAGGCTACTAGTTCTCTTTATATAGGACCTTTTACTATTGTATCTTCGGATCTTTGGATTATTTGAGATCCTTTGATCATCTTTGGACATCTAGTTCTTAGATCATTGGGAGGCTGGCCATTCGGCCATGCCTAGATTTTGTTCTTATGTATTTTCAACGGTGGAGTTTCTACACACCATAGATTAAGGTGTGGAGCTCTGCTGTACCTCGAGTATTAATGCAATTACTATTGTTCTTCTATTCAATTCCGCTTGTTCTTGTTCTAAGATATCACTTGTTCTTCAACTTGATGAATGTGATGATCCGTGACACTCATCATCATTCTCACCTATGAACGTGTGACTGACAACCACCTCCGTTCTACCTTCGATTGGGTGAATATCTCTTGGATTCCTGATACACGATGCATGGTTGATCGCCTGACAACCGAGTGCTCGCCTGACAAACGAGCCAGCCATTCCGTGAGATCAGAGTCTTCTGGTATAGGCTAGAACTGATGGTGGCATTCAAGAGAATCCGGAAGGTCTAACCTTGTCTGTGGTATTCTGAGTAGGATTCAATGACTGAATGACTGTGACGTGCTTCAAACTCCTGAGGGCGGGGCGTTAGTGACAGACGCAAAAGAATCACTGGATTCTATTCCGGCCTGATCGAGAACCGACAGATGGATAGCCGTGCCGTGACAGGGTGCGTTGAACATTTCCACTGAGAGGATGGGAGGTAGCCACTGACAACGGTGAAACCCTTGCTTAAGCTTGCCATGGAAAGGAGTAAGAAGGATTGGATGAAGACAGTAGGAAAGCAGAGAGACGGAAGGGACCAAGCATCTCCATACGCTTATCTGAAATTCCCACCAATGAATTACATAAGTATCTCTATCTTTATCTTTATGTTTTATTCGTATATCACCCATATCCATTTGAGTTTGCCTGACTAAGATTTACAAGGTGACCATAGCTTGCTTCATACCAACAATCTCTGTGGGATCGACCCTTACTCGCGTAAGGTTTATTACTTGGACGACCCAGTACACTTGCTGGTTAGTTGTGCGAAGTTGTGTTTATGCCATGGTATTGAACACCAAGTTTTTGGATTCATTACCGGGGATTATTTGATTTGTGAAAAGTATTGATCACAATTTCGCGCTACCAAGTTTTTGGCGCCGTTGCCGGGGATTGTTCGAGTATTTCGGCAAGCTTTTGGTCCGGTAACATCAGTGCCAAATTTCTGATCCGGCAACAGCACCAAGTTTTTGGCGCCGTTGCCGGGGATTGTTCGAGTATGGACAACTGACGGTTCATCTTGTTGCTTAGATTAGGTATTTTTTTTCTTCAGAGTTCTTGAAGATGAATTCTAGTGTTTCATGATGATCTGTTGAAGTCTGGCTGGCTGTGAAGCCATGTCTAATTTCATTGGACCGAGGTTTCAACTTGTCATCACAAGAGCTTGTTGATTTCTATCAATCTTGCTGTTGGAGCAGTGATCTGCTAAGGCTTGGCTGGCCATTGGCCATGTCTAGTGTTTTGGACCGAAGCTTTCTTTGAAAGCTTGGCTGGCTGTGAAGCCATGTCTAATTCCTGGACCGGAGTCTTAGACTAAACATTGCATGATTCCTGGAATTCTCATTAAGAATTTTGATACTTTTATTTTTTTTTTCCACTTAATTTTTGAAAAAGCAAAAAAAAAATTACAAAATCATAAAATCCAAAAATATTTCTTGTTTGAGTCTAGTGTTTCATTTTAAGTTTGGTGTCAATTGCATGTTTCTATTCTTCTTGCATTTATTCATGTGTCTTAAGGATCTTCAAGTAATTCTTGATGATTTTCTTGCTCTGATCTTTGAATTCTCTTGACTTGAGTGTTTTGTTGAGTCTCATATGCATTCTCATTAGTGTCAGTAGTATACAAACTGCTAAGTTTGGTGTCTTGCATGCATTGTTATTTGATTTTAGTTACATTTTCATTATTAAAAATCCAAAAATATTTTTAATTTGTGTCTTTTCAAGTCAATAATACAGAGAATTGAAGATTCAGAACATGCTACAGAGGAATTATACAGAAAAAGCTGGGCGTTCAAAACGCCCAGTAAAGAAGGACAGACTAGCGTTTAAACGCCAGCCAGGGTACCTGGTCGGGCGTTTAACGCCCAAAAAGGTAGAGTTTTGGGCGTTAAACGCCAGAATGTGCACCATTCTGGGCGTTTAACGACAGGATGGCACAAGAGGGAAGATTTTGTTTTCAATGCAAATTTTTTTCAAGTTTTCAAAATTTTTCAAAATCAAATCTTTTTCAAATCAAATCTTTTCAATCAAATGTTTTCAAATTCAATTTCTTTCCATTCTCAAAGATACTTGCTATCAATTAATGATTTGATTCAACATTTCAAGTATGTTGTCTTTTCTGTTGAGAAAGGTTTAATGTTTGAATCATATCTTTTCTTGATAGCCAAGTCATTAATTTTCAAAATCAAATTTTTTTTAAAAATGTTTTTCAAATCATATCTTCTCAATCACATCTTTTTAAAACTAATCATATCTTCTTAACCACATCTTTTTCAAAATAGTTTCCAATCAAATCTTTTTTATTTCTAATTTCAAAATCTTTTTCAAAAATCACTTTACTTCCTTCTCAATCATGGTTTTCAAAAATCAAGTAATGTTTTTCAAAATGTTTTCAAAATCTTTTACTTAATTTTCGAAAATTGCTTCCCTTCTTCTCACATCCTTCTATTTATGGACTAACACTATTCCTTCATGCAAAATTCGAACTCCATCTTCTTTGATAAGTTCGAATTTTCTACTTCTGCCTTCCATTTTTCTTTTCCTCTGACACCTCAAGGAATCTCTATACTGTGACATAGAGGATTCCACATTTTCTTGTTCTATTCTCTTTCATATGAGCAGGAGCAAAGACAAAAGCATTCTTGTTGAGGCTGATCCTGAACCTGAGAGGACCTTGAAGCGAAAACTAAGAGAAGCTAAGGCACAACTCTCTGTAGAGAACCTAACCGAATTCTTCAAAGAAGAAGAACACATGGCAGCCGAAAACAACAACAATGCCAACAATGCAAGGAAGGTGCTGGGTGACTTTACTGCACCTACTCCCGACTTCTATGGGAGAAGCATCTCTATCCCTGCCATTGGAGCAAACAACTTTGAGCTTAAGCCTCAATTAGTTTCTCTAATGCAACAAGATTGCAAGTTCCATGGACTTCCATTGGAAGATCCTCATCAGTTTTTAGCTGAATTCTTGCAAATCTGTGACACTGTCAAGACTAATGGGGTTGACCCTGAGGTCTACAGACTTATGCTATTCCCTTTTATTGTAAGAGACAGAGCTAGGACATGGTTGGACTCACAACCTAAAGAAAGCCTGAACTCTTGGGAAAAGCTAGTCAATGCCTTCTTGGCAAAGTTCTTTCCACCTCAAAAATTGAGTAAGCTTAGAGTGGAAGTCCAAACCTTCAGACAGAAGGAAGGAGAATCCCTCTATGAAGCTTGGGAAAGATACAGACAATTAATCAGGAAGTGTCCCTCTGACATGCTTTCTGAATGGAACATCAGAGGAATTTTCTATGATGGTCTCTCTGAACTATCCAAGATGTCTTTGGATAGCTCTGCTGGAGGATCTCTTCATCTGAAGAAGACGCCTACAGAAGCTCAAGAGCTGATTGAAATGGTTGCAAATAACCAATTCATGTACACTTCTGAAAGGAATCCTGTGAACAATGGGACTAGTCAGAAGAAAGGAGTTCTTGAGATTGACACTCTGAATGCCATATTGGCTCAGAACAAAATATTGACCCAACAAGTCAATATGATTTCTCAAAGTCTGTCTGGAATGCAAAATGCACCAAGCAGTACTAAGGAAGCTTCATCTGAAGAAGAAGCTTATGATCCTGAGAACCCTTCAATGGAAGAGGTGAATTACATGGGAGAACCCTATGGAAACACCTATAATCCTTCATGGAGAAATCATCCAAATCTTTCATGGAAGGATCAACAGAGACCTCAACAAGGTTTCAACAACAATAATTGTGGAAGAAACAGGTTTAGCAATAGCAAGCCTTTTCCATCATATTCTCAGCAACAGACAGAGAACTCTAAGCAGAACACCTCTGACTTAGCAACCATGGTCTCTGATCTAATCAAAACCACTCAAAGTTTCATGACTGAAACAAGGTCCTCCATTAGAAACTTGGAGGCACAAGTGGGTCAGCTGAGCAAGAAAATTACTGAACTCCCTCCTAGTACTCTTCCAAGCAATATAGAAGAAAATCCAAAAGGAGAGTGCAAAGCCATCAACATGACCGAATTTGGAGAGGAGTAAGAGGCAGTGAACGCCACTGAGGAAGACCTCAATGGACGTCCACTGGCCTCCAATGAGTTCCCCAATGAGGAACCATGGGAATCTGAGGCTCAAAATGAGACCATAGAGATTCCATTGGACTTACTTCTGCCATTCATGAGCTCTGATGAGTATTCTTCCTCTGAAGAGGATGAGTATGTCACTGAAGAGCAAGTTGCTAAATACCTTGGAGCAATCATGAAGCTAAATGACAAGTTATTTGGTAATGAGACTTGGGAGGATGAACCCCCTTTGCTCACCAAAGAATTAGATGACTTGTCTAGGCAGAAACTACCTCAAAAGAGACAGGATCCTGGGAAGTTTTCAATACCTTGTACCATTGGCACCATGACCTTCAAGAAGGCCTTGTGTGACTTAGGGTCAAGTGTAAACCTCATGCCTCTCTCTGTAATGGAGAAGCTAGGGATCTTTGAGGTGCAAGCTACAAAAATCTCACTAGAGATGGCAGACAACTCACGAAAACAAGCTTATGGACTTGTAGAGGATGTTCTGGTAAAAGTTAAAGACCATTACATCCCTACTGATTTCATAGTCCTAGAGACTGGGAAGTGCATGGATGAATCCATCATCCTTGGCAGACCCTTCCTAGCCACAGCAAAGGCTGTGATTGATGTTGATAGAGGAGAATTGATCATTCAAGTGAATGAAGAATCCTTTGTGTTTAAGGCTCAAGGATATCCCTCTGTCACCATGGAGAGGAAGCATGAAGAGCTTCTCTCAAAACAGAGCCACACAGAACCCCCACAGTCAAACTCTAAGTTTGGTGTTGGGAGGCCACAACCAACTTCTAAGTTTGGTGTTGAACCCCCACATTCAAACTCTAAGTTTGGTGTTGGGAGGTTCCAACATTGCTCTGAGTATTTCTGAGGCTCCATGAGAGTCCTCTATCAAGCTAATGACATTAAAGAAGCGCTTGTTGGGAGGCAACCCAATGTTATATTTTATCTATTTTCTTTTGTTATTTTAAGTTTTTTTTGTAGGTTGATGATCATGAGAAGTCACAAAATCAATGAAAAAAGCAAAAACAGAATGAAAAACATAAAGAAAAACAGCACACCCTGGAGGAGAGCATGCTGGCGTTTAAACGCCAGTAAGGCTAGCTGTTGGGCGTTTAACGCCCAGTCTGGCACCATTCTGGGCGTTTAACGCCAGAAAGGGGCACCAGACTGGCGTTAAACACCAGAAAAGGGCAAGAAGCTGGCGTTAAATGCCAGAAATGGGCACCAGCCCGGTGTTTAATGCCAGAATTGGCTCAAAACGCATTTTTGCATGCCATTTGGTGCAGGGATAAAATTTTCCTTGACACCTCAGGATCTGTGGACCCCACAGGATCCCCACCTACCCTACCACCCTCTCTCTTCTTCACCCATTCACCAATCACCTCAACACCTCTTCCCCAAAAACCCTTCACCTATCAAATCCCATTTTTATCTTCACCACTCACATCCATCCTTCATAAAACCCCACCTACCTCACTATTCAAATTCAAACCACTTTCCCACCCAAACCCACCCTCACTTGACCGAACCTTACCCCTCTCCCCACTCCTATATAAACCCGTCTTCACTCCTTCATTTTCACACAACCTAAACACTACTTCTCCCCCTTTTAGCCGAACACAAAGCCATTCCCTTTTCCTCTATTTCTTCTTCTTCTACTCTCTTCTTTCTTCTTTTGCTCGAGGACGAGCAAACCTTTTAAGTTTGGTGTGGTAAAAGCATTGCTTTTTATTTTTCCATAACCATTTATGGCATCCAAGGCCGGAGAAACCTCTAGAAAGAGGAAAGGGAAGGCAAAAGATTCTACCTCTGAGTCATGGGAGATGGAGAGATTCATCTCAAGGGTGCATCAAGACCACTTCTATGAAGTTGTGGCCTTAAAGAAGGTGATCCCCGAGGTCCCTTTTTCACTCAAAAAGAGTGAATATCCGGAGATCCGACATGAGATCCGAGGAAGAGGTTGGGAAGTTCTTACCAACCCCATTCAACAAGTCGGAATCTTAATGGTTCAAGAGTTCTATGCCAATGCATGGATCACCAAGAACCATGATCAAAGTATGAACCCGGATCCAAAGAATTGGCTTACTATGGTTCGGGGGAAATACTTGGTTTTTAGTCCGGAAAATGTAAGGTTGGCATTCAACTTGCCCATGATGCAAGGAGATGAACATCCTTACACTAGAAGGGTCAACTTTGATCAAAGGTTGGACCAAGTCCTCACAGTCATATGTGAAAAGGGCGCCCAATGGAAGAGAGATTCAAGAGGGAAGCCGATTCAACTGAGAAGGCATGACCTCAAACCCGTAGCTAGGGGATGGTTGGAGTTCATCCAACGCTCAATCATTCCCACTAGCAACCAGTCCGAAGTTACCATAGACCGGGCTATCATGATTCATAGCATCATGATTGGAGAAGAAATAGAAGTTCATGAGGTTATAGCTCAAGAACTCTATAAGGTGGCGGATAAGTCCTCTACCTTGGCAAGGTTAGCCTTTCCTCATCTCATTTGTCACCTCTGTTATTCAGTTGGAGTTGACATAGAGGGAGACATCCCCATTGATGAGGACAAGCCCATCACTAAGAAGAGGATGGAGCAAACAAGAGACCCCTCTCATCATCAAGTCCCTGAGATGCCTCAAGGGATGCACTTTCCTCCACAAAATTATTGGGAGCAACTAAACACCTCCCTAGGAGAATTGAGTTCCAACATGGGACAACTAAGGGTGGAGCACCAAGAACACTCCATCATCCTCCATGAAATAAGAGAAGATCAAAGAATCATGAGAGAGGAGCAACAAAGACAAGGAAGAGACATTGAGGAGCTCAAGCACTCCATGGGATCTTCAAGAGGAAGAACAAGCCGCCATCACTAAGGTGGACCCGTTCTTTAATTTCCTTGTTCTTTATTTTTCTGTTTTTCGAATTTTAGTGCTTATGTTTATCTATGTTTGTGTCTTGTGATCATTAGTGTCTTAGTGTCTATGCCTTAAAGTTATGAATGTCCTATGAATCCATCACCTTTCTTGAATGAAAAATGTGCTTAATTGAAAAAGAAAAGAATTGCATGAATTTTGAATTTTATAACAGTTTAATTATTTTGATGTGGTGGCAATACTTTTGTTTTCTGAATGTATGCTTAAACAGTGCATATGTCTTTTGAATTTGTGGTTCATGAATATTGGCTCTTGAAAGAATGATGAAAAAGGAGACATGTTACTGAGGATCTGAAAAATCATAAAAATGATTCTTGAAGCAAGAAAAAAAGCAGTGAATACAAAAAAAAAGAGAGAGAGAGAAAATTTCGAAAAAAAAAGGGGAGAAAAAGAAAAAGAAAGAAATAAAGTTGTGTTCCAAGGCAAAAAGAGTGTGCTTAAGAACCCTGGACACCTCTAATTGGGGACTCTAGCAAAGCTGAGTCACAATCTGAAAAGGTTCACCCAATTATGTGTCTGTGGCATGTATGTATCCGGTGGTAATACTGGAAGACAGAGTGCTTTGGGCCACAGCCAAGACTCAATAAGTAGCTGTGTTCAAGAATCATCATACTTAACTAGGAGAATCAATAACACTATCTGGATTCTGAGTTCCTAAAGAAGCCAATCATTCTGAACTTCAAAGGATAGAGTGAGATGCCAAAACTATTCAGAGGCAAAAAGCTAAAAGCCCCGCTCATCTAATTAATACTGATCTTCATAGATGTTTTTGGAATTCATTGCATATTCTCTTCTTTTTATCTTATTTGATTTTCAGTTGCTTGAGGACAAGCAACAATTTAAGTTTGGTGTTGTGATGAGCGGATAATTTGTACGCTTTTTGGCATTGTTTTTAGTATGTTTTTAGTATGATCTAGTTAGTTTTTAGTATATTTTTATTAGCTTTTAGTTAAAATTCACTTTTCTGGACTTTACTATGAGTTTATGTATTTTTCTGTGATTTCAGGTATTTTCTGGCTGAAATTGAGGGACCTGAGCAAAAATCGGATTCAGAGACTAAAAAGGACTGCAGATGCTGTTGGATTCTGACCTCCCTGCACTCGAAGTGAATTTTCTGGAGCTACAGAAGCCCAATTGGCGCGCTCTTAACGGCGTTGGAAAGTAAACATCCTGGGCTTTCCAGCAATATATGATAGTCCATACTTTGCCCAAGATTTGATGGCCCAAACCGGCGTTCAAAGTCACCCTCAGAATTCCCAGCGTTAAACGCCGAAACTGGCACCAAAGTTGGAGTTAAACGCCCAAACTGGCATAAAAGCTGGCGTTTAACTCCAAGAAGAGTCTCTAGACGAAAATGCTTCAATGCTCAGCCCAAGCACACACCAAGTGGACCCGGAAGTGGATTTTTATGTCATTTACTCATCTCTGTACACCCTAGGCTACTAGTTCTCTATATATAGGACCTTTTACTATTGTATCTTCGGATCTTTGGATTATTTGAGATCCTTTGATCATCTTTGGACATCTAGTTCTTAGATCATTGGGAGGCTGGCCATCCGGCCATGCCTAGACCTTGTTCTTATGTATTTTCAACGGTGGAGTTTCTACACACCATAGATTAAGGTGTGGAGCTCTGCTGTACCTCGAGTATTAATGCAATTACTATTGTTCTTCTATTCAATTCCGCTTGTTCTTGTTCTAAGATATCACTTGTTCTTTAACTTGATGAATGTGATGATCCGTGACACTCATCATCATTCTCATCTATGAACGTGTGACTGACAACCACCTCCGTTCTACCTTCGATTGGGTGAATATCTCTTGGATTCCTGATACACGACGCATGGTTGATCGCCTGACAACCGAGTGCTCGCCTGACAAACGAGCCAGCCATTCCGTGAGATCAGAGTCTTCGTGGTATAGGCTAGAATTGATGGCGGCATTCAAGAGAATCCGGAAGGTCTAACCTTGTCTGTGGTATTCTGAGTAGGATTCAATGACTGAATGACTGTGACGTGCTTCAAACTCCTGAGGGCGGGGCGTTAGTGACAGACGCAAAAGAATCACTGGATTCTATTCCGGCCTGATCGAGAACCGACAGATGGATAGCCGTGCCGTGACAGGGTGCGTTGAACATTTCCACTGAGAGGATGGGAGGTAGCCACTGACAACGGTGAAACCCTTGCTTAAGCTTGCCATGGAAAGGAGTAAGAAGGATTGGATGAAGACAGTAGGAAAGCAGAGAGACGGAAGGGACCAAGCATCTCCATACGCTTATCTGAAATTCCCACCAATGAATTACATAAGTATCTCTATCTTTATCTTTATGTTTTATTCGTATATCACCCATATCCATTTGAGTTTTCCTGACTAAGATTTACAAGGTGACCATAGCTTGCTTCATACCAACAATCTCTGTGGGATCGACCCTTACTCGTGTAAGGTTTATTACTTGGACGACCCAGTACACTTGCTGGTTAGTTGTGCGAAGTTGTGTTTATGCCATGGTATTGAACACCAAGTTTTTGGATTCATTACCGGGGGATTATTTGATTTGTGAAAAGTATTGATCACAATTTCGCGCTACCAGAACACCTCCCTGCAATTCCTTGAGAAGACGACCCGAGGTTTAAATACTTCGGTTATCAATTTTATCAGGGGTTTGTTACTTGTGACAACCAAAACTTTTGTAAGAAAGGAATTCTTGTCGGTCTAGAAGCTATACATACAACGGGAATTTATTTGTGAAAATTCTAGATTGCACGAGAGTTTCGTTCGTCAAAATGGTGTCGTTGCCGGGGAATTGCAAACATGTGCCTTTTTATTGGTTATTGTAAATATTTTTCAAAAAAAAATTCAGATTTTTATTTTAAAATTTTTATCTTATCTTATCTTATTTTTTAAAATTCAAATCTTTTTCAAAAAAAAAAAATATCTTTTTCAAAATCTTATCTTATCTTTTTTTCAAAAATCATATCTTTTTCAAAATCTTATCTTATCTTTTTCAAAATATTATCTTATCCTTTTTCAAAAATCATATCTTTTTCAAAATATTTTCTTTTTGTTAGTTTTTGTTTCTATTTTCTCCTACTACTATGAATTCTCACCCCTTTGACTATGAGTCTGGTTACAACTATGTTGCAGAAAGAGGAGATTACAATGAGAACATGCATCAAGGTTAGGACAATCAAAAATGGGAGGAGCCACAAGGATTTGATCAATTCTCATGGCAAAAACCACCTCCAATGGACTATCAATAACCGTTCTGTAATGCATATCAAGGCAATGGCTATGGTGAGCACTCTTTTGATTATCAACAACCACCACCATATGCCTATGAACCCCCTCCTCAACATAACTTTGGACCACCATACTCACAAGACCCTTTCCATCATTTACCCCCATATGACCCTAATCCTTATCCACCATACCAACCACCATATGAACCATACCGAAAACCACCACCTCAATATTCACCATATCTATATCCTTATCAAGAAGAACCACCTCCGTATTATAAACCCGTTTTCCAAAATAATGAACCCTCCTATCCACCCCAAACCTCTCTATGGAGAACACACTTACCTCTCTCATTGGTCTCACTTCTAAACTCCAAAATCTTATATCCCGCATGGACCAACCCTCTACCTCCAATATTCAACCCTCAAGTTCTAGTGCACTTCCTTTTCAACCACAGAATGATCTGCCCATCCCATCACCACCATCCCTGGAAGAGCACCCACATCCATTAATCCAAGAGCAACATGATCCAATGATGCTATTGACATGGAATAAGAGAGAAGGGACCATCTTCACGAATCCATACTTCATAAGGAGCTAGAGGAGGCATTAAAGGTGAAGGTAGAAGGGACCTTTGCAGATGAAGGAGTAGTTGAAGGGAGTTGTCATAGAAAAGAAATCATCAAGGAGGAGTACGATTTTATACTTAAATAACTGGACAAAGCAGCAATTATTGAAAAGGAAAAAGTGGTTGAAGACTTAGGAGATGCTAAACCTCCATGGGAAAGTCAAGTTACAGAGTCTCTTTCCAAGATGTATGAATTTGATGTTCAGAAGGGTGTACAACCTCCAAGACATATCATGGTTGAAGACTTGGAAGAGGTTGATCAAGAGATGGAGATTGAAGAAGAAGAGGCACAACCTCCAATGCCCTTGGTGAGCACTGAAGAAGAGATTGAATTGGAAGAAAGCTACCAAGAAAAAGAGGTTGATAGTGAAGAAGCTTGCAAAGAGGTGGTAGTTGTCAAAGAAGAACACAAAGGAGTGGAGCTTGCAAATTCATTAGAAACACCTCTCCCAAGGCCATTACTGTCCAACACAACATTCAAGTGGGTAAAATACCTATCCTTAACCTTTACTTTCTCACTTGAATATGGGCTACTTGAGACAGATGGTCAGCTTAGAGCTCTTTGTGGCATTAATACTAAGAGGAAGATGGTTATTGGTAAGAGTTATCAGGCAAGGTTCATTAAGGTTCTGCATTCCGCACTGGAGTACACGTGTTGGTGCAGATCTCAATTGAATGGGTCTAGGATGTTGTTTGGCCGCTTCAATGAGAATTCAAATTGCTTGCCACCCGGCTGGAACAATGATGATCAACTTGAAGACGGGTGTAGAAACAAGATTTGGGATCCAGGAATATATGAGGATCAACTTTGGGAGCTCAAAGCTTGTGAAGAATTCTATCAAAGCTTGAGGAATTTACTTAGTATTGATAGAGCTTATTGGATGTCCAAGCATTGGTGGAAGTTTCAAGATGAGTTCAAGCACAAGCCGCCATGACAAGGAGCTCATCACATATCTAACTTAAGGACTTTAACTAAAAGTGCTAGGTGGGAGACAACCCACCATGGTATGATCGTTCCTTTTTCAATTTTAATTCTAGTATGTTTTGTTTGTCTTTGAGTTTTGATTGGACCTGGAATTATGCATAACATTCATATTAGCATTGCATTTTGCATACTGCATTATTAAAAAAAATCGCATGCGACGCGACAGTGTCGCCGACGCGTCCGCGTCACCAGTGCATTGGGAAGAAAAGAAGATTGAACAGAGAGTCACGCGAAAGTGTGGCTGGAGGCGTGCCTTTGGCACAAATTGATCCATGCAACCGCGTGACTGATGCGATCGCGTCGTTTGTGAGATAGCCTCTTCACGCGTCCGTGTCACCCACGCGAACGCATGGCCTTGTAAATCGACGTAAAGAGGTGTATGGCAGCAAGTTGTGATGGAGTGGGGCTGGAACGGTGCTAGAAGCATAAGCCTTACCACGCGTCCACGTCATTTTGAAAATATGGCCATTCACGCGATCGCGTGACCCACGCATCCGCATCACCTGATAATTATCACACACCACGCAATCGCGTGACCCACGCGTTCACGTTGCATGCGACGCACAGCTTATCCAGATCAGCGCCAATTATCTTATCTTATCTTTTCTAATCCTAATTTCTTCTATCTTTTCTTCTTTCTTCTTCCTTTTCTTACTTTCTTCTTCTTCATCTCTTTAACTTCTCATCCCTCTTCACTTCCATTCTATTTCATTTAATCTATTTGCATACTTTTATTCATTGCATTATTTTCATTGGTGTTAGAAATTTATTTGGGTCATTATTTTCTATATTTTTCTTGTGGATTATTAAAGGAATTGTTTGACAATTATATATTACTTTTTAAAGGGTTGCTTGCATGTTCAATTTAATACTTTCAATAACTTATTTACCATGCATGCTATGTGTTTGTGAAAAAGCCCGTATGGCATCATGCACTACTTTTATGTTATCCTACTACTTTAATGCCTATTTTTTACAAAACCCCTTTTATATTTTATTAATTAACATATAGTTGTCAATACAAACAGATTGTTAGTTTAAAAGACTTGATAATCAAATTGGACATTTAATGCTTGATCTATACTACTCATGCCTTTACCAGCATGCCAATAAACATCTTGCATATACTTGCCATTACTGGCACTTGCTATATTTCCATTGATGAACTTTTCACATGAAGTCATGACCATGTGTTAATGACATCCCTTTTTACTATGCATTGATTATCACCTATACTATCCTCTTCCTTGCTCTAACCCTTAGCTTTAAAAGTTACTTTCTTTTTCTCTTTTCAGGATGGCCACCAAGAAAGGTAAAGAGAAAGCTACTCCCAAACCATCGGCAAAGAAAGGAACAAAAAGAGCACTAGCTACGGAGCCACACATTCACTTGTACATCTTAGCATGCACCGAGGACGGTGCAATCTTTAAGTGTGGGGAGGTCGATACCAATCTCTGTGGGTTAGTTACTTCTTTTTTTTTCAACGCCAATGTTAATTTGTTAGTTGTTGCATTTGCATGTTTCATTGCATGTTTGTTTGATTTTATGCATTTAAGTACTAATTGGTTGAAAAATAATAAGTTTCTTTCTAGGACCCTATTTTTGAAAAAAAATTTTCACTAATTTAAATTAAAAATTAAAATTTTCTATGTGTTAAATTTGTTTGAAGTTGTATTTAAAACATAGTTTTTGAGCTAAAGAACACACAACCTGTGAGATTTTGAGCTTATTTACATGGTTACATTATTTAACCATACATTTTTATTCTTGTGTGTTTTCTTCTCTATAATTGT
The DNA here is from genome assembly GCF_003086295.3 of Arachis hypogaea. Taxonomy (NCBI): domain Eukaryota; kingdom Viridiplantae; phylum Streptophyta; class Magnoliopsida; order Fabales; family Fabaceae; genus Arachis; species Arachis hypogaea. The sequence continues at coordinate 40,112,857 of NC_092037.1, forward strand.
AATCTTTGCTTTGTTCCATTCTATATGTCCATTATTTAGTGTATTTACATGCTTGCATATGATTGAGGCCATTACTTGTTTTCACTCACTTATCCCAAATAAGCTTACCCTTTTATGTCACCCTTGTTAGCCACTTTGAGCTTTTTAATCTACTTCTATTTTATAACCACATTACTAGCCTTAAGCAGAAAAACAAATTAAAAATCCCAAGTTGAATCCTTGGTTAGCTTAAGATAGATATTATGTATAATTTAAGTATGGGGAATTTTATGGGAAAATGGGATGATAGGAAAAAAGGGAATTAAATTGAATAAGTTTTTTCAAAATTTGGGAAGCATGCTCATGTGAAATCAAAATAATTAAATTACCATGTGCATTGAGATTGAAAAAAATAAATAAATAATATATATATATATATATATATAAGTAATTAAATAAGGGGATACAAAAATTACCCCAATGCAAAATAAGAAGAACCAATGCACATGGGACAAAATTCAAAAATAAATTTGGTTCATGAGCATGTAATACAAAAGTGGGAAAATTTGGGTAGCTAGGTAAAGAACTTTGAAATTATATAAAATGTGTATGTTAGGTAAGATCTTAGACTAATCAAGGATTCACTTTGTTAGCTCACTTAGCCTTATATATACATCCTTACCTTTACCTCAGCCCCATTACAACCTTGAAAAGACCTCATGATGTTTGCACTGGTACATTAAATATTTGTTGATTGGTTAGATGAAGAACAAAGTTTGGAAAGCATGATTAGAGAAGAGTAGAGTGATTGACCCTAGACACTTGAGAGTTAGAGTGATATACACTACCAGTAAGGGTTCAATGCTTGATTCTATGTTCCCTGCTTGTATGAGCTATCTTCTTCCAAGTTTACTCGTCTCTTATTGTGTGATTTAAATTAGTGAAATTTGATTCATATTTGTCTTGGAGAACTTATTTACTTTTAACCAAGTAGGTAGAAACATTTTGCATGTAGTTGTATTCACATAGATACGTTGCATTGCATACTCTCTATCATTCCTCTTCACTCCTTTATAGCTTCTCTTGAGCTTAGCATGAGGACATGCTAATGTTTAAGTGTGGGGAGGTTGATAAACCACTATTTTATGGTTTATCTTGTGTTCAATTGAGCAGATTTTATCAATATTTCATACACTTATTCATATGATTTGCATGAGTTTACGTTTTCCTTCCTAATTTTGTGCTATGATTGAAAATGTACTTCATTAGCTTTAAATTTGCTGTGTTTAATCTTCTCTTATTACCATTTGATGCATTGATATGTGTGTTAAGTGTTTTCAGAGATTACAGGGCAGGAATGGCTCAGAGGATGGAAAGAAAGCATGCAAAAGTGGAAGGAATACAAGAAACTGAAGAAACTGCTAAAGCTGTCCAGCCTGACCTTTCGGTACTAAATCGACCATAACTTGAGTTACAGAGATCCAAATGATGCGGTTCTAGTTGCGTTGGAAATCTAACATCTGGGGCTTCGCAACGATATATAATTTGTCATAGCTGCCTCAAAGATAAGTGATCCGGACGCGTGGATAACGCTCACGTGTCGCATCTGCGAATTTAAATCCACGCAAACGCATGGACGATGCCTCCGCGTCACTTTGCCACGACCTGTACGAACCAGAAATCGCTGGGGGCATTTTCTGGGCTATTTTTAACCCAATTTTTGACCCAGAAAATACAGATTAAAGGCTATAAAGTGGGGGAATCCATCCATTCATTCAACACAATTCATATACACAATTTTAGGTTTAGATGTAGTTTTTAGAGAGAGAGGTTCTCTCCTCTCTCTTAGGATTTAGGATTAGGATTTCTATTAGGATTAGGATTTCATCTTCTTCAATCACATGTTCGATGTTCCTTTTACTTATTTTCTCAATTTGGTTTATGAACTCTTTTATGTTTGGATTGATTTTCTTTTATTAAATGCAATTTGAGGTATTTCAGATCTATGATTTTATTTAGCTTTTTTACATTCTTGGCTTTGGTTGATTAATTGGTAACTCTTGAGTTGTCAAACTCATTATGATTGATAATTAATATCTTTGCTGATTGATTTAGATTCCTATAACTCTAGTCTTTCCTTAGGAGTAGACTAGGACTTCCGGTGTTAATTTAATTTAACCACTTGACTTAGTGGGAGCAAAAATATAATTCTCATCACCATTGATAAGGATAACTAGGATAGGAATTCTAATTCTCATACCTTGCCAAGGGTTTTCTTAATTATTAATTTATTTTCATCCCAGGACACGACGATCCTATGGTCATCACTATCGTATTTGCAAACGCAAATCTCTACCGCACACTGATAGACTAAGGAAGCTCCACCTACATATTATTCAAAACTGCCTTCGACAAACTTGGCCTAGAAGGAAAAAAGCTCAGAGCATATCCAAACAGCTTATTCGGACTGGGAGACACCCCAGTTCAACCACTCGGATACGTCTCACTACACACGACCTTTGGAAAGGTATAGTGTGGTGGGTGTTGATTATCATGAAAAGGTCCACCATAACCATTGCCTTGATATGCATCACAGAATAGTTGTTGAGATGGAGAGTGATGAACCACCCTCTTACCATGAACCTTTCCTCCCAATTAATGAGCCCTCACATCCACCTCAACCTTCAATGCATGACATTATTGATGTTCTTCTTCAAAGGGGGCTCATAGGTATAGTGTGGTGGGTGTTGATTGTCACGAAAAGGTCCACCATAACCATTGCCTTGATATGCATCACAGAATGGTTGTTGATAGTCCATTGGAGGTGGTTGTCTGAAAAATCATAAAATTGATTCTTGAAGAAAGAAAAAGCGGTAAAAAATACAAAGCTTGCGACAAAAATTAAATAAAAAATAAAGAGAAAGAAAGAAAAAAAGGAAAAAAGCAAGCAAAAGCTTGAGACAAAACATTTAAAGTTACGCTAGGCTCAAGGTGCAAAGCACCAAAGAAAAATAAATTAAAGTAAATTTTGCTATGTTCAAGGATTAAACTGAGATATAAAAGGTCAGAGAATTCATAATATTATCCGGATTCTAATTCCGAATGACAATGACATCCTTCTGATTCAAAGGAGAGTGAGATGTCAAACCTATTTAGGATTACAGTTATAAACCCCACTATAAAAAGAGACATGAGCTTAATCGAACTCTCATTCTCATGCAAATTCACATCCTAAAATTCTAAAAATCTGAAAATTTTAACGATAGGATTTTCTATCGGTAAAGAATTTTACAAATATAATCGCGTTGTAAGTATAGTTTCTAAACTATTGACGTGGCAGAAATTGGTGGATTAAGACATTAATGTGAGAGATACGTTGCAAGTACAGTTCTTAACCAACAAAAATCTGCTTATCAATTTAGAAGGGTTGTCACAAAATTAGAATTAAAATACTGGGAGTATGAATCCCAGGTCGTCGCCCAAGGAGTTACAAAAATATGTGCTATTTTAGTAATCAGAGGTTTTCCAAAGTGGTTTTGAGTTTGATAAACAGGAAATTAAATAAGAGAATTTATGTAATTTAAATAAAAATCTTGACCAGGAGTAGATTAATCGGAAGTTCTATCCTTGTTGGAGTTCTCCCAAGATCAATTGATAATTGAAGGTTATTTCTACTTAGTGATACTTTACTAGGTAGAGGAAAGTCAAGTAAGTTGGAAGTCTACTTCTATTCACAAGTTCTAATCCTCTCCCTTGGGAAGGATTAGTGTCAGTGACTAGAGAGCCATCCAAAAATAAACCCAATTACAATTTTACTCTTGAGCATTCCAACTCAAGGTTCTCCTTTCAATCAACTCCCAATCAAGTTAGAGAACTACTCTCTCATCATGATTGTAAACTTCACAAAATAAAAAAGGGAAATAAAGAAAGACATGATAAACAATAATAAAAAAGATCAATTAAAAATAAAAATAGTTCTTATATTAATAAGTTCTAAAAATAATCCAATTGTAACTCTGAACAAATTAAGGATATGAAAGAGTAAATGAAAAGTAGAGAAAACAAACTAGAGTGATAAAGTTTTGCAGAGGTAACAACTCTTCTCAATATCCCAATCTAAAAAGCAATAAAAACAAAATCCTAAGAACTATGAATGTATAGAGAGAAAACCTAGAGAAGGAGTAAAATCATATCTAAAAAACTAAAATTATGCGGAATGAGAATCATCCCTAGTCTCTGCATGTTCCTTGGCTCTAATATGCATTTCTGGGCCAAAAACTGGGTTAAAATGCGGCCCAGAATCTACGCCAGCAATTTCTGCAAATTCTGCAGATTACGCACGTCACGCGACTATGTCGTCCACGCATTCGCGTCACTCGTGCAGATCCCAATCCGCGCGTTCGCGTCAGGCACTGATAAACCCCGTTTTTAGGGTTTATCTTGTGTTGAATTTAGAGTATTTTGCTAACCTTTTCGCACATTTAGCCAATGAATTAGCATGATTTTGTGATCTCTCCCTTATTTGTGCTTAATTGTAAAAACATGCTTTCTCAGCCTCTAATTTGATAATTTTAATTCTCTCTTGATTCCATAAGGTGCCTTGATGTGTTTGTTAGAAATCTCAGGATGAAATAGGCTTGGAATGGATCAAAGGAGCAAGGAAGAAAGCATGCAAGTGGAGAGAAGCATAAAAAGCCAAAGAATTGATCCCGGCCAAGGACGCGCACTCACACAAGACGCTCGCGCGCACATTGCAAAATTGGCCAGGACACGTACATGTACCTTGAGCGCATGCGTCACAGTCCGCACATGATTTCATTAAAGCAACTCATGCCTGGCGATTTTGGAGGGTTTTTGGCCCCATTTGGCGCTGAAATTCTGTTAGAGAAGGATTAAAAGAGAACCAAGGATTGAAGAGGAGGAATCTTTCATTCATTGTATCTTACAAACTCATTAGGATTAGGATTAGTTAGTTTTAGAGAGAGAAGCTCTCACTTCTCTCTAGGATTAGGAATTAGGGTTAGATTAGGATCTCATAGTTCTAGGTTTAATTCAAGTCTCCTCCTACTTCTACCTTCAATTGGTGATTGCTATACTTTGGTTCTTCTTTCTATCCCTATTCTCTTGTTGTAATTTCTCTTATTTTGTTTCTAGGTTTTGTAATTGAGATACTCTTGTTCTCTTTATTTTCTTTTAATAATGCAATTTGAGGTAATTCATGATAATTGTGATTTCCCTGATTGTTGTTGTTAATTCTTTGCATTAAATTGTTGTTAGAATTCATTCTTGTTGTGATTTACTATACTTTTCTTTTGTACCTTCCAAGTGTTTGATGAAGTGCTTGGAAGGATGTTAGAGTAGGATTTTATGTTGTTGGCTTGGGAAGGTAACTTAGGATTTCTTGAGTTACTAATGTCCAAGTGATTGATAGTTGATAGCCATTGACTCTAGGATAGTGGAAAGCTAGAATTTATGGACTTGGATTGATATAACTCACTTGACTTTCCTTTGCTACTTGATTAAAGGATGACTAAGTGAGATTAATCCTTGCAACTACCATAATTGTGGCTAGTGATAATGATAGAGACCCTTAACAACCAAACCTTACCAAGACCATTTTGTTAATAGAATTTCATTACCATTTACTATTCATATTTTTCATTCAAAACCCCAAAATAAACAAGTCCATAACCAATAACAAGAACACTATCCTGCAAGTCCTTTGAGAGATGACTCGAGGTTTGAATACTTTGGTTTATAGATTTTAGGGGTTTGTTACTTGTGACAAACAAATTTTTGTATGAAAGGATTAGTGTTGGTTTAGAAAATATACTTGCAACGAGATTTCATTTGTAAAATTATAAATAGTCAAAAATCCAATCATCAGGCACACGAGCGCATCACTGCGATTTCCTCCATTTCGCGCGGTCGCATGAGCCATGCGTCCGCGTCACTTCTTACTGGTCATCTTCTCAATTTCTTGTGTTCCTTCCATTTTTGCAAGCTTCTTCTCCATTCTCTAAGCCATTCCTGCCCTATGAAGCCTGAAACACTTAACACACAGATCACGACATCGAATGATATAAAGGAGAATAAAAATATACAATTAAAAGATCTTTAGGAAGCAAGTTTTCAATCATAGCACAAATTTAGTAAGGAATTGTAAATACATGCAAATCATATGAATATGTGGGTGAAGACTTGATAAAACCACTCAATTAAACACAAGATAAATCATAAAATAATGGTTTATCAACCTCCCCACACTTAAACATTAGCATGTTCTCATGCTTAGTTGAAGGAGACAGATATGAATGAATAGGGACCTGTAAGACTCATGCAATACAATGCAACCTATATATATGAATGCAACTATATGATTTTGTCTATCTGATTAAAAATAAATAAGTTCTCTAAGACAAAACATAGAGCAGATTCCACTAATTCAAATCATACAGTAAAAGCAAGTAAATTTGTAAGAAGGCAGCTCGTGAAAGCAGGGGACATAGAGTCAAGCATTGAACCCTCACTGATGGTGTGTGTGTACTCTAATCTCTCTAGTGTATAGGGTAATCACTCTATTCTTCTCTAATCATGCTTTCTAATTTTTGTTCTTCACTTAACCAATCAAAAACATTTAAGGTACCAATACAAACATCATGAGGTCTTTTCAAGATTGTAATGGGGCTAAGGTAAGGGTAGGGGTATATATGGCTAAGTGAGCTTATAAATTAAATCTTTAATTAACCCAAGCTTTCATCTAATCATATATGTATATTCTATATAACTTCAAATTTTATACCTAGCTACCCAGAATTTCCTTTTCACATTCCATACTCATGCATCAACCTTTATTTTAAGTTCATCACATGTGCATTGATTGTTGAACTTTAACTTATCATTGGGGTAATTTTGTCCCTTTATTTACTATATATATATATATATATATATATATATATATATATATATATATATATATATATATTTGAACATGAAAATAAATATAGCTTATCAATGCACATAGATTTTTAATTTTCTTTCATAGTTTCACATAAGTAGGTACCCAAATTCCCATTATTTTATCATGACATATTCCTTTATTAACCTTTGTTCCCACAATCTTCCCATACTCAATTAACACACAATTTCTATCTCAAGCTAACCAAAGATTCAATTGGGATATTTAATTGTTTTTCTGCTTAAGGCTAGTAATGTGGTAAAATGTAGAACAAATGGGATTAAAACGGCTCAAAGTGGCTAACAACGGTAATTTAAAGGGTAGACTTATTTGGGATAAGTGAGCTAAACAAATAATGGCCTCAATCATATGCATGCATATAACACATTAACATTGGACATATAGGATAAAACAAAATTCAAATTACAATCATAAAGAAGTAAACACACAAGAATAAAATATTTATGGTTAAATATTGTAACCATGTATCACAGGTTGTGTGTTCTTTAGCTTGAAAACCATGTTCCAATTACAACTTCAAACAAATTTAACATAACGGTTTTGATTTAAATTAGTGAAAAAAAACAAAAAATTTGGGTCTTAGAAGAAACTTATTATCTTTTCAATCAAGTAGAACATGCATGCAATTAACTTATTACTATGCAATCTATCCTATTCTAAAAAAAAACTAACTAAATATTCTATTTTATTGGTGTTAAGGAAGAGAAATTACCTCCGGAAGTCAGGTACTGACCAACCTCCCCACACTTAAGGCTTTGCACCGTCCTCGGTGCCATCTGTCAGGAACAAAGGTGGGCTAGTAGCAGTATTTCCACAGTCGGGACTGTCGTGGCTCCCTATGCTGGTAAAGGAAGTGGAGTCCAGAGTGTCTGGGTCTTTGTCAGGTCTGTGGTTGCTTGTGAGTAGCTCCTTGAGGTATTTGAATTGGCGTTGGTTACGGCGCTCTCGTAGCTTCACTTTCTGGTCTTGCCGATCCAACCTCTCCAATATTTGATGGAGCAACTGACTTGTTAAAAGTGCTTGTGGTGTGGAAGGGGGAATGTCTGCAGCTTGTTCTGCGGACTGACTGGTAGTGGCTGTTGGTAGCCTAAGATATTTCTCGTTAGGGACGTACTGATCATCCCGTGGAAGCATGGCTTTGGTGTCCCCAGCTCTGTAGGAGACTCCGGCTGTTGAGACAAGATCTGAGACCAAGGCGGAAAAAGGTAAGTTACCCGCAATTTGTACGTGTCCCATGGCATTCCGGATGTGTCTTGGTAGGTTTAGAGGCTGGTCTGTAAGGATGCACCATAGTAGAACGGCCATGTCTACAGTGAAGGAGGACTCATGAATGCTCGAAAAGACATAATGGGACATAATCTGTGCCCATACGCGAGCCTCCAAGGTAAGTGCAGAAGCCAATATTCACTTAGGTTGGGAACGATGGTATCCATAAATCCATCTGCTGCCAGGTTGTGTGATAACGCTGAGAACAACATCCCAGTCGAATTGGTATGTTTAGCGCTTGAGTGAGGCTTCTTGAAATGCGTCCAATCCTTCTGGAGCAGGGGGAAGATCTAGAGCTTGTTGAATGGCCTCTTCTGTAATGGGGACCTGCTTCTGACGGATATAGACAGACTGCAGGGTTGGCAAGTGGAAATTGGAGTAGAATTCAACTACCCATGAAAGATTAACCTGCCTTGGCTGTCTCTGTAGGAATCCCTAGTGTCTTTGTTCAATTTGCGGCTCAACAAATTCAGTAATACGGGTCGGGAGGATAAGAAGGTATTCGTTGTTGTAATTCCTTTCTACTAGGATGAGGAACATCTGCTCACAGTAGCGGTTGGAAAATCGCGCCGTGTCCTTTGCTGGGAAGGCTTTTTCTTTTTCATCGACCTTTAGAATCCTCGCAATTCTTTTTGTTGAGGGCTTAACTGCAGTTGAAGATGGCTCTGCCACTAATTCTCTTTTTGTTCCTCTCCTTGCTGGTGGTTTGGGAGTAGCTTTCTCCTTTCCTTTCTTGATGACCATCCTAAAAGGGAAAGAGTAAGGACGTTAAAACTTCAAGGGTTATAGCAAGGAAGAAAACGGGAAAGGTGGTAATAAATGCACAGTAAAGAAGAACGACGTTAACACATGGTCATGACTACATGGGAAAAGTCATCAATGGAAATATAGCAAGTGCATGTGAAGACAGTTAAATGCAAGGTGTTTATTGGCATGCTGGCAAAGGCATGAGTAGCATAGATCAAGCATTCAATGTCCAAGTTAGATTACCAAGTCTTTCAAACTAACAATGTGTTTGTAATAACAATTATATTTAATTAATAAAATATAAAATGTATTTTGTGAAAAGCAAGCATTTAGAGGAGTAGAATAAAAGAAATCTAAAAATAGTGCATAATGCCATACGGGCGTTTTTACAAACACATAGCGTGTATGGTAAATAAGTGGTGGAAAGTATTGAATTGAACATGCAAGCAACCCTATAAAAAGTAATATATAATTGTCAAACGATTCCTAATAATCCACAAGCAAAATATAGAGAATAATGACCCAAATAAATTTCCAACACCAATTAAAAGAAAAAGAAAGAAAAAGAAGGCATAGATAATGAAAGTAAAAAGAAAAAGAAGAAGAAAGCATAAAGAGAAGAATAAGAATAGAAAAGTAAAGAGGGAAGAAGAAAAGAAAAGACCTTGATGATGGTGGTGAGAAAGATGAGGTAGAAAGTGAAAGCAATGAGTTAGTAAAAAGAAAGTTAAAGTAAGTGGCATGATAATGGGTTTTATAGGTAACAAGAGATTCACAAATTTAGAGAATAATCAACTCATATTCAAGCAAAGATTTTAGTTTATTGATGATAATCCAGATAGATACAAGAGTTGCAAATTAAAATAAAATCATCAATAATGCAGTCTATTAACCAGGGAACCAGAAAGAAATAAGAATGTTAGCCCATGCATTCATGAATTGGTTTGGTTATAGCTAAGTAGTGCAAAATCTAAATTGCCAAAACTAATACATGAATGGGGTAAAAATGAAACAATTTGCAAAAAATTGGGCAGCATTCTGGCTAAAATTGGATGTTCCCGGAAAATAAACAGCAGGAAAAATCAGTTCATATGAGATTAAAAAGTGCTGCAAAGAGTCACAAACAGTAAGAACATTAAAGAACAGTGTAACAATAGCATGAAACATGAAATAACAGCATATGAACAGCATCATCATTACAGCAAATTCAGAATTTGAGAAATAGATAAAACAGGTACCAAGAACGGCGTAATTATCAGGCATAAATCTACTAATCACATCCTAGCTACCTAACCACCTAGAATCCACTACAATCATGCATCTCTAACTATCCTAATTTGAACAGAATCTGAAAAATATGCAACCAACTAACTAATGATTGAGGAATAGGTGTTCGGCGGAACCTGGTATGTGTATGAATAGAGGTTGATAAACCACTATTTTATGGTTTATATTGTATTTAATTGAGGGGTTTTATCAAATCTTTACCCACTTATTCATATGATTTGCATGTATTTACAATTCCTTCCCGAAATTGTTCCATGGTTAAAAACTTGCTTCCTAGGGATCTTTTACTTACGTATTTTAAATCTCCTCTATACCATTCGATGTCGTGATCCGTGTGTTAAGTGTTTCAGGTTTCATAAGGCAGGAATGGCTTAGAGAATGGAGAGGAAGCTTGCGAAAATGGAAGGAACACAAGAAATTAAGGAAATGACCAGCGAGAAGCGACGCAGTCGAATTTGTCCAATTCGCGCGGTCGCGTGAGCCATGCGTCCGCGTTGCTTCTTGCTGGTCATCTCCTTAATTTCTTGTGTTCCTTCCATTTTTGCAAGCTTCCTCTCCATTCTCTAAGCCATTCCTGCCCTATGAAACCTGAAACACTTAACACACAGATCACGGCATCGAATGGTATAGAGGAGATTTAAAATATGTAATTAAGAGATTCCTAGGAAGCAAGTTTTTAACCATGGAACAATTTTGGGAAGGAATTGTAAATACATGCAAATCATATGAATAAGTGGGTAAAGACTTGATAAAACCACTCAATTAAACACAATATAAACCATAAAATAGTGGTTTATCAACCTCTGTTCATACACATACCAGGTTCCGCCGAACACCAATTCCTCTATCATTAGTTAGTTGGTTGCATATTTTTCAGATTCTGTTCAAATTAGGATAGTTAGAGATGCATGATTATAGTGGATTCTAGGTGGTTAGGTAGCTAGGATGTGGTTAGTGGATTTAGGCCTGATAATTGTGCCGTTCTTGTTACCTATTTTATCTATTTTGCAAATTCTGAATTTGCTGTAATGATGATGCTGTTTATATGCTGTTCTTTCATGTTTCATGCTGCTGTTACACTGTTCTTTAATGTTCCTACTGTTTGTGACTCTTTGTAGCACTTTTTAATCTCATATGAACTGATTTTTCCTGCTGTTTATTTTACGGGAACATCCAATTTTAGCCGGAATGCTGCCCAATTTTCTACAAATTGTTTCATTTTTACCCTATTCATGTATTGGTTTTGGCAATTTAGATTTTGCACTACTTAGCTATAACCAAACCGATTCATGAATGCATGGGCTAACATTCTTATTTCTTTCTGGTTCCCTGGTTAATAGACTGCATTATTGATGATTTTATTTTAATTTGCAACTCTTGTATCTATCTGGATTATCGTCAATAAACTGAAATCTTTGCTTGAATATGAGTTGATTATTCTCTAAATTTGTGAATCTCTTGTTACCTAGGAAACCCATTATCATGCCACTTACTTTAACTTTCTTTTTACTAACTCATTGCTTTCACTTTCTACCTCATCTTTCTCACCACCATCATCAAGGTCTTTTCTTTTCTTCTTTCCTCTTTACTTTTTTATTCTTATTCTTCTCTTTATGCTTTCTTCTTCTTTTTCTTTTTACTTTCATTATCTATGCCTTCTTTTTCTTTCTTTTTCTTTTAATTGGTGTTGGAAATTTATTTGGGTCATTATTCTCTGTATTTTGCTTGTAGATTATTAGGAATTGTTTGATAATTATATATTACTTTTTATAGGGTTGCTTGCATGTTCAATTCAATATCCCTAGGAAGCAAGTTTTTAAACATGGAACAATTTTGGAAAGGAATTGTAAATACATGCAAATCATATGAATAAGTGGGTTGTCCCCTTTAATTTATTTTCTACTTTTATTTTATTACTTTAATTGAGATTTATCTTTTCAATTTAAATATATATATATATATATATATATATATATATATATATATATATATATTTAAGTAATTAAATAAAGGGATACAAAAATTGCCCTAATGCAAAATAAGAAGAACCAATGCTCATGGGACAAAATTCAAAAATAAATTTGGTGCATGAGCATGTAATACAAAAGTGGGAAAATTTAGGTAGCTAGGTAAAGAACTTTGAAATTATATAAAGTGTGTATGTTAGGTGAGATCTTAGACTAATCAAGGATTCACTTTGTTAGCTCACTTAACCTTATATATACATCCTTACCTTTACCTCAGCCCCATTATAACCTTGAAAAGACCTCATGATGTTTGCATTGGTACATTAAATATTTGTTGATTGGTTAGATGAAGAACAAAGTTTAGAAAGCATGATTAGAGAAGAGTAGAGTGATTGACCCTAGACACTTGAGAGTTAGAGTGATATACACTACCAGTAAGGGTTCAATGCTTGATTCTATGTTCCCTGCTTTTATGAGCTATCTTCTTACAGGTTTACTCATCTCTTATTGTGTGATTTAAATTGGTGGAATTTGATTCATATTTGTCTTGGAGAACTTATTTACTTTTAACCAAGTAGGTAGAAACATTTTGCATGTAGTTGCATTTACATAGATACGTTACATTGCATACTCTCTATCATTCCTCTTCACTCCTTTATAGCTTCTCTTGAGCTTAGCATGAGGACATGCTAATGTTTAAGTGTGGGGAGGTTGATAAACCACTATTTTATGGCTTATCTTATGCTCAATTGAGTGGATTTTATCAATCTTTCATACACTTATTCATATGATTTGCATGAGTTTACGTTTTCCTTCCTGATTTTGTGCTATGATTAAAAACGTGCTTCTTTGGCTTTAAATTTGCTATGTTTAATCCTCTCTTATTACCATTGGATACCTTGATATGTGTGTTAAGTGATTTCAGAGATTACAGGGTAGGAATGGCTCAGAGGATGGAAAGGAAGCATGCAAAAGTGGAAGGAATACAAGAAACTGAAGAAACTGCTAAAGTTGTTGATGAGCGGATAATTTGTACGCTTTTTGGCATTGTTTTTAGTATGTTTTTAATATGATCTAGTTAGTTTTTAGTATATTTTTATTAATTTTTAGTTAAAATTCACTTTTCTGGACTTTACTATGAGTTTGTGTGTTTTTCTGTGATTTCAGGTATTTTCTGGCTGAAATTGAGGGACCTGAGCAAAAATCTGATCCAGAGACTAAAAAGGACTGCAGATGCTGTTGGATTCTGACCTCCCTGCACTCAAAGTGGATTTTCTGGAGCTACAGAAGTCCAATTAGCGCGCTCTCAACGGCGTTGAGAAGTAGACATCCTGGGCTTTCCAGAAATATATGATAGTCTATACTTTGTCCAAGATTTGATGGCCCAAACCGGCGTTCAAAGTCACCCTCAGGATTTCCAGCGTTAAACACCGGAACTGGCACCAAAGTGGGAGTTAAACGCCCAAACTGGCACAAAAGCTGGCGTTTAACTCCAAGAAGAGTCTCTACACGAAAATGCTTCAATGCTCAGCCCAAGCACACACCAAGTGGGCCCGGAAGTAGATTTTTATGTCATTTACTCATCTCTGTAAACCCTAGGCTACTAGTTCTCTATATATAGGACCTTTTACTATTGTATTTTTCATCTGGGTAGCTATCTTTGTTCTTATGCTATCTTAGATCATTAGGAGGCTGGCCTCACGGCCATGCCTAGACCTTGTTCTTATGTATTTTCAACGGTGGAATTTCTACACACCATAGATTAAGGTGTGGAGCTCTGCTGTACCTCGAGTATTAATGCAATTACTATTGTTCTTCTATTCAATTCCGCTTGTTCTTGTTCTAAGATATCACTTGTTCTTCAACTTGATGAATGTGATGATCCGTGACACTCATCATCATTCTCACCTATGAACATGTGCCTGACAACCACCTCCGTTCTACCTTAGATTGGGTGGATATCTCTTGGATTCTTTAACCGGAATCTTCGTGGTATAAGCTAGAACTGATGGCGGCATTCAAGAGAATCCGGAAGGTCTAAACCTTGTCTGTGGTATTCTGAGTAGGATTCAATGATTGAATGACTGTGACGAGCTTCAAACTCCTGAGGACGGGGCGTTAGTGACAGACGCAAAAGAATCATTGGATTCTATTCCGGCCTGATTGAGAACCGACAGATGGATAGCCGTGCCGTGACAGGGTGCGTTGAACATTTCCACTGAGAGGATGGGAGGTAGCCACTGACAACGGTGAAACCCTTGCATACAGCTTGCCATGGAAAGGAGTAAGAAGGATTGGATGAAGACAGTAGGAAAGCAGAGAGACGGAAGGGACCAAGCATCTCCATACGCTTATCTGAAATTCCCACCAATGAATTACATAAGTATCTCTATCTTTATCTTTATGTTTTATTCGTATATCACCCATATCCATTTGAGTTTGCCTGACTAAGATTTACAAGGTGACCATAGCTTGCTTCATACCAACAATCTCTGTGGGATCGACCCTTACTCGCGTAAGGTTTATTACTTGGACGACCCAGTACACTTGCTGGTTAGTTGTGCGAAGTTGTGATAAAGAAGTGAGATTGCAATTGAGCGTACCATGTTGATGGCGCCATTGATGATCACAATTTCGTGCACCAAGTTTTTGGCGCCGTTGCCGGGGATTGTTGAGTTTGGACAACTGACGGTTCATCTTGTTGCTTAGATTAGGTATTTTTCTTCAGAGTTCTTAAGAATGAATTCTAGTGTTTCAAGGTGATGTTCTTATCATCACCAAGGCTGATTGATTCTCATCAAGTTAGCTCTTGAATGCAATGTCCTGCTGAAGCTTGGCTAGCCATGTCTAATTTCTTTAGACTGAAGGTTTAGACTAACATTGCATGATTCCTGGAATTCTCATTAAGAATTTTGATATCTTTATTTTCTTCTCCACTTAATTTTCGAAAAACACAAAAAACATTACAAAATCATAAAATCCAAAAATATTTCTTGTTTGAGTCTAGAGTCTCATTTTAAGTTTGGTGTCAATTGCATGTTTCTGTTCTTCTTGCATTCATGCATGTGTCTTCATTAATCTTCAAGTTGTTCTTGATGATTTCATTACTCTGATCTTTAGATTCTCTTGACTTGAGTGTTTTGTGTGTCTCATATGCATTCTCATTTTGTTAGTGTCAGTAGTATACAAAATGCTAAGTTTGGTGTCTTGCATGCATTGTTATTTGATTTTAGTTGCATTTTGATTATTTCTTACTATTAAAAATCCAAAAATATTTTTAATTTGTGTCTTTTCAAGTCAATAATACAGAGAATTGAAGATTCAGAACATACTGCAGAGTAATTACACAGGAAAAGCTGGGCATTCAAAACGCCCAGTGAGGAAGACAGACTGGCGTTTAAACGCCATCCAGGGTACCTGGCTGGGCATTTAACGCCCAAAAGGGTAGTGGTTTGGGCGTTAAACGCCAGAATGTGCACCATTCTGGGCGTTTAACGCCAGGATGGCACAAGAGGGAAGATTTTGTTTTCAAATCAATTTTTTTTCAAGTTTTCAAAGTTTTTCAAAATCAAATCTTTTTCAAATCATATCTTTTCAATCATATGTTTTCAAAATTGATTTCTTTCCATTTTTAAGGATACTTGCTATCAATTAATGAATTGATTCAACATTTCAAGTATGTTGCCTTTTCTGCTGAGAAAGGTTTAATATTTGAATCATATCTTTTCTTGTTAGCCAAGTTATTAATTTTTAAAATCAAATCTTTTTAAAATGTTTTTCAAATCATATCTTCTCAATCACATCTTTTTAAAACCAATCATATCTTTTTAATCACATCTTTTTCAAAATAGTTTTCAATCAAATCTTTTTAATTTCTAATTTCAAAAATCACTGAATTTCTTTCAATCATGGTTTTCGAAAATCAATTAGTGTTTTTCAAAATGTTTTCAAAATCTTTTACTTAATTTTCGAAAATTACTTCCCCTCTTCTCACATCCTTCTATTTATGGACTAACGCTATTCCTCAATGAACAATTCGAACTCCATCTTCTTTGATAAGTTCGAATTTTCTACTTCTGCCTTCTATTTTTCCTCTGACACCTCAAGGAATCTCTATACTGTGACATAGAGGATTCCATATTTTCTTGTTCTCTTCTCTTTCATATGAGCAGAAGCAAAGACAAAAGCATTCTTGTTGAGGCTGATCCTGAACCTGAAAGGACCTTGAAGCGAAAGCTAAGGGAAGCTAAGGCACAATTCTCTGTAGAGGACCTAACAGAAATCTTCAAAGAAGAAGAACCCATGGCAGCCGAAAATAATAACAATGCCAACAATGCAAGGAAGGTGCTGGGTGACTTTACTGCACCTACTCCCGACTTCTATGGGAGAAGCATCTCTATCCCTGCCATTGGAGCAAACAACTTTGAGCTTAAGCCTCAATTAGTTTCTCTAATGCAACAGAATTGCAAGTTCCATGGACTTCCATTGGAAGATCCTCATTAGTTTTTAGCTGAATTCTTGCAAATCTGTGACACTATCAAGACTAATGGGGTTGACCCTGAGGTCTACAGACGTATGCTATTCCCTTTTGCTGTAAGAGACAGAGCTAGAATATGGCTGGACTCACAACCTAAAGAAAGCCTGAACTCTTGGGAAAAAGCTAGTCAATGCCTTCTTGGCAAAGTTCTTTCCACCTCAAAAATTGAGTAAGTTTAGAGTGGAAGTCCAAACCTTCAGACAGAAGGAAGGAGAATCCCTCTATGAAGCTTGGAAAAGATACAAACAATTAATCAGAAAGTGTCCCTCTGACATGCTTTCTGAATGGAGCATCATAGGTATTTTCTATGATGGTCTCTCTGAACTATCCAAGATGTCTTTGGATAGCTCTGCTGGAGGATCTCTTCATCTGAAGAAGACGCCTACAGAAGCTCAAGAACTAATTGAAATGGTTGCAAATAACCAATTCATGTACACTTCTGAAAGGAATCCTGTGAACAAAGGGACTAATCAGAAGAAAGGAGTTCTTGAGATTGACACTCTGAATGCCATATTGGCTCAGAATAAGATATTGACCCAACAAGTCAATATGATTTCTCAAAGTCTGTCTGGAATGCAAAATGCACCAAGCAGTACTAAGGAAGCTTCATCTGAAGAAGAAGCTTATGATCCTGAGAACCCTTCAATGGAAGAGGTGAATTACATGGGAGAACCCTATGGAAACACCTATAATCCTTCATGGAGAAATCATCCAAATCTCTCATGGAAGGATCAACAGAGACCTCAACAAGGTTTCAACAACAATAATGGTGGAAGAAACAGGTTTAGCAATGGCAAGCCTTTTCCATCATCTTCTCAGCAACAGACAGAGAGTTCTAAGCAAAACACCTCTGACTTAGCAACCATGGTCTCTGATCTAATCAAAACCACTCAAAGTTTCATGACTGAAACAAGGTCCTCCATTAGAAACTTGGAGGCACAAGTGGGTCAGCTGAGCAAGAAACTTACTGAACTCCCTCCTAGTACTCTTCCAAGCAATACAGAAGAAAATCCAAAAGGAAAGTGCAAGGCCATCAACATGGCCAAATTTGGAGAGGAGGAAGAGGCAGTGAACGCCACTGAGGAAGACCTCAATGGACGTCCACTGGCCTCCAATGAGTTCCCCAATGAGGAACCATGGGAATCTGAGGCTCAAAATGAGACCATAGAGATTCCATTGGACTTACTTCTGTCATTCATGAGCTCTGATGAGTATTCTTCCTCTGAAGAGGATGAGTATGTCACTGAAGAGCAAGTTGCTAAATATCTTGGAGCAATCATGAAGCTAAATGACAAGTTATTTGGAAATGAGACTTGGGAGGATGAACCCCCTTTGCTCACCAAAGAACTGGATGACTTGTCTAGGCAGAAATTACCTCAAAAGAGACAGGATCCTGGGAAGTTTTCAATACCTTGTACCATAGGCACCGTGACCTTCAAGAAGGCCTTGTGTGACTTAGGGTCAAGTGTAAACCTCATGCCTCTCTCTGTAATGGAGAAGCTAGGGATCTTTGAGGTGCAAGCTGCAAAAATCTCACTAGAGATGGCAGACAACTCAAGAAAACAAGCTTATGGACTTGTAGAGGATGTTCTGGTAAAAGTTGAAAACCATTACATCTCTGTTGATTTCATAATCCTAGAGACTGGGAAGTGCATGGATGAATCCATCATCCTTGGCAGACCCTTCCTAGCCACAGCAAAGGCTGTGATTGATGTTGATAGAGGAGAATTGATCATTCAAGTGAATGAAGAATCCTTTGTGTTTAAGGCTCAAGGATATCCCTCTGTCATCATAGAGAGGAAGCACGAAGAGCTTCTCTCAAAACAGAGCCAAACAGAGCCCCCACAGTCAAACTCTAAGTTTGGTGTTGGGAGGCCACAACCAACTTCTAAGTTTGGTGTTGAACCCCCACATTCAAACTCTAAGTTTGGTGTTGGGAGGTTTCAACATTGCTCTGAGCATCTGTGAGGCTCCATGAGAGCCCTCTGTCAAGCTACTGACATTAAAGAAGCGCTTGTTGGGAGGCAACCCAATGTTATATTTTATATATTTCTTTGTTATTTTATGTTTTCTGTAGGTTGATGATCATGAGAAGACACAAAATCAATTGAAAAAGCAAAAACAGAATGAAAAACAGAAAGAAAAACAGCACACCCTGGAGGAAGAACCTGCTGGCGTTTAAACGCCAGTAAGGCTAGCAGATGGGCGTTTAACGCCCAGTCTGGCACCATTCTGGGCGTTTAACGCCAGAAAAAGGCACCAGACTGGCGTTAAACGCCAGTAAAGGGCAAGAACTTGGCGTTAAACGCCAGAAAGGGGCACCAGCCCGGTGTTTAACGCCAGATTTGGCACAAAGAGCAATTTTGCTCGCCACTTGGTGCAAGGATGACTTTTCCTTGACACCTCAGGATCTGTGGACCCCACAGGATCCCCACCTACCCCACCACTCTCTCTCTTCTTCACCCATTCACCAATCACCTCAACACCTCTTCCCCAAAAACCCTTCCCCTATCAGATCCCATTTTTCTCTTCACCACTCACATCCATCCTTCATCACACCCCACCTACCTCACCATTCAAATTCAAAACACTTTCCCTACATAAACACTACTTCTCCCCCTTTGGCCGAACCACAAAAGCCTCCTCCATCTCCTTCATTTCTTCTTCTACTCTCTTCTTTCTTCTTTTGCTCGAGGACGAGCAAACCTTTTAAGTTTGGTGTGGTAAAAGCATTGCTTTTTGTTTTTCCATAACCATTTATGGCATCCAAGGCCGGAGAAACCTCTAGAAAGAGGAAAGGGAAGGCAAGAAGCTTTCACCTCCGAGTCATGGGAGATGGAGAGATTCATCTCAAGGGTGCATCAAGACCACTTCTATGAAGTTGTGGCCTTGAAGAAGGTGATCCCCGAGATCCCTTTCAAACTCAAAAAGGGTCAACTTTGATCAAAGGTTGGACCAAGTCCTCATAAACATTTGTGAAGAGGGTGCTCAATGGAAGAGAAACTCAAGAGGGAAGCCGGTTCAACTGAGAAGCCATGACCTCAAGCCCATCACTAAGAAAAGGATGGAGCAAGCATGAGGAAATTCCTCCTCATAAAATCCCTGAGATGCCTCAAGGGATGCACTTTCATCCACAAAACTATTGGGAGCAACTAAACACCTCCCTAGGAGAATTGAGTTCCAACATGGGACAACTAAGGGTGGAGCACCAAGAACACTCCGTCCTCCTCCATGAAATTAGAGAAGATCAAAGAATCATGAGAGAGGAGCAACAAAGACAAGGAAGAGACATTGAGGAGCTCAAGTACTCCATAGGATCTTCAAGAGGAAGAACAAGCCGCCATCACTAAGGTGGACCCGTTCTTTAATTTCCTTGTTCTTTATTTTTCTTGTTTTTCGAAAAATTATGCTTATGTTTATCTATGTTTGTGTCTTATGATCATTAGTGTCTATGCCTTAAAGTTATGAATGTCCTATGAATCCATCACCTCTCTTAAAGAAAAATGTTCTTAATTGAAAAAGAAAAGAATTGCATGAATTCTGAATTTTATAACAGTTTAATTATCTTGATGTGGTGGCAATACTTTTGTTTTCTGAATGTATGCTTAAACAGTGCATATGTCTTTTGAATTTGTGGTTCATGAATGTTGGCTCTTGAAAGAATGATGAAAAAGGAGACATGTTACTGAGGATCTGAAAAATCATAAAAATGATTCTTGAAGCAAGAAAAAGTAGTGAATACAAAAAAAAAGGAGAGAAAAAGAAAGAAAAAGAAAGAAATAAAGTTGTGATCCAAGGCAAAAAGAGTGTGCTTAAGAACCCTGGACACCTCTAATTGGGGACTCTAGCAAAGCTGAGTTACAATCTGAAAAGGTTCACCCAATTATGTGTCTGTGGCATGTATGTATCCGGTGGTAATACTGGAAGACAGAGTGCTTTGGGCCACGGCCAAGACTCAATAAGTAGCTGTGTTCAAGAATCATCATACTTAACTAGGAGAATCAATGACACTATCTGGATTCTGAGTTCCTAAAGAAGCCAATCATTCTGAATTTCAAAGGATAGAGTGAGATGCCAAAACTATTCAGAGGCAAAAAGCTAAAAGCCCCGCTCATCTAATTAATACTGATCTTCATAGATGTTTTTGGAATTCATTGCATATTCTCTTCTTTTTATCTTATTTGATTTTCAGTTGCTTGAGAACAAGCAACAATTTAAGTTTGGTGTTGTGATGAGCGGATAATTTGTACGCTTTTTGGCATTGTTTTTAGTATGTTTTAATATGATCTTGTTAGTTTTTAGTATATTTTTATTAGTTTTTAGTTAAAATTCACTTTTCTGGACTTTACTATGAGTTTGTGTGTTTTTCTGTGATTTCAGGTATTTTCTGGCTGAAATTGAGGGACCTGAGCAAAAATCTGATCCAGAGACTAAAAAGGACTGCAGATGCTGTTGGATTCTGACCTCCCTGCACTCAAAGTGGATTTTATAGAGCTACAGAATCCCAATTGGCGCGCTCTCAACGGCGTTGGGAAGTAGACATCCTGGGCTTTCCAGCAATATATGATAGTCCATACTTTGTCCAAGATTTGATGGCCCAAACCGGCGTTCAAAGTCACCCTCAGGATTTCCAGCGTTAAACGCCGGAACTGGCACCAAAGTGGGAGTTAAACGCCCAAACTGGCACAAACGCTGGCGTTTAACTCCAAGAAGAGTCTCTACACGAAAATGCTTCAATGCTCAGCCCAAGCACACACCAAGTGGGCCCAGAAGTGGATTTTTATGTCATTTACTCATCTCTGTAAACCCTAGGCTACTAGTTCTCTATATATAGGACCTTTTACTATTGTATTTTTCATCTGGGTAGCTATCTTTGTTCTTATGCTATCTTAGATCATTGGGAGGCTGGCCTCACGGCCATGCCTAGACCTTGTTCTTATGTATTTTCAACGGTGGAGTTTCTACACACCATAGATTAAGGTGTGGAGCTCTACTGTACCTCGAGTATTAATGCAATTACTATTGTTCTTCTATTCAATTCCGCTTGTTCTTGTTCTAAGATATCACTTGTTCTTCAACTTGATGAATGTGATGATCTGTGACACTCATCATCATTCTCACCTATGAACGTGTGCCTGACAACCACCTCCGTTCTACCTTAGATTGGGTGGATATCTCTTGGATTCTTTAATCGGAATCTTCGTGGTATAAGCTAGAACTGATGGCGGCATTCAAGAGAATCCGAAAGGTCTAAACCTTGTCTGTGGTATTCTGAGTCGGATTCAATGATTGAATGACTGTGACGAGCTTCAAACTCCTGAGGGCGGGGCGTTAGTGACAGACGCAAAAGAATCACTGGATTCTATTCCGGCCTGATTGAGAACCGACAGATGGATAGCCGTGCCGTGACAGGGTGCGTTGAACATTTCCACTGATAGGATGGGAGGTAGCCACTGACAACGGTGAAACCCTTGCATACAGCTTGCCATGGAAAGGAGTAAGAAGGATTGGATGAAGACAGTAGGAAAGCAGAGAGACGGAAGGGACCAAGCATCTCCATACGCTTATCTGAAATTCCCACCAATGAATTACATAAGTATCTCTATCTTTATCTTTATGTTTTATTCGTATATCACCCATATCCATTTGAGTTTTCCTGACTAAGATTTACAAGGTGACCATAGCTTGCTTCATACCAACAATCTCTGTGGGATCGACCCTTACTCGCGTAAGGTTTATTACCTAGACGACCCAGTACACTTGCTGGTTAGTTGTGCGAAGTTGTGATAAAGAAGTGAGATTGCAATTGAGCGTACCATGTTGATGGCGCCATTGATGATCACAATTTCGTGCACCAGTTGTCCAGCCTGACCTTCTGGTACTAAATCGACCATAACTTGAGTTACAGAGGTCCAAATGATGTGGTTCTAGTTGCGTTCGAAAGCTAACATTCGGTACTTCACAATGATATATAATTTGCCATATCTGCTATGAAGTTAGGCAACATAGACACTTGGATGACGCGCACGCGTCGCATATGCAAATTTCAATCCATGCAAATGCGTGGACGACACCTCCGCGTCACTTTGCCGCGATTTGTACGAACCAGAAATTGCTGGGAGCAATTTATGGGCTGTTTTTTACCCAATTTTCGGCCCAGAAAACATAGATTAAAGGCTGCAAAATGGAGGAATGAAGAGAGACGACTCATAATTCACTTTTCATAATTTAGATGTAGTTTTTAGAGAGAGAGAGAGAGAGCGGTTCTCTCCTCCCTCTTAGGATTTAGGATTAGGATTCCTCTTAAAGGAATTAGGATTTCATCTTCTTCAATCACAGGTTCAATGTTCTTTTTATTTATTTTCTCAATTTAGTTTATGAACTTTTTATGTTTAGATTGATTTCCTTTTATTAATACAATTTGAGGTATTTTTAGATATATGATTTTTATTTAGCTTTCTACATTCTTGGCTTTGGCTGATTAATTGGTAACTCTTGAGTTGTCAAACTCATTGTGATTGATAATTGATATCTTTGGTGATTGATTTAGATTCCTATAACTCTAGTCTTTCCTTAGGAGTTGACTAGGACTTTAGGTGTTAATTTAATTTGACCACTTGACTTAGTGGGAGCAAAAATATAATTCTCGTCACCATTGATAAGGATAACTAGAATAGGAATTCTAATTCTCATACCTCGCCAAGAGTTTTCTTAATTATTAATTTATTAATTCTTGTTATTTAAATTACTTGTTCTCTATTTCAAAAACCCAAAAACATATCTTTTTCCATAACCAATAATAAGTCATACTATCTGATAAACGAAATTTATCATGCCGATATAGAATTCAATAATGGATATAATCGTGAGTATAGTCTAATCAACATTCAAACTTCGCATCAAACAATCTTACAATCTATAACCGAGAGTACTAGTCTCCCGAGTCGTCCTCCCTTGGAATTGCTAGAGAATGCATCTTATTGATTAGGAAGCCTTGTTATGATTCTTTGAGGATTTAGCAAAATAGATGACAAACAATCAATTTTATAAGACTTGGCCTAGGGTCGGCATTAGAAATTCTATCATTATAGCTTCCTCAATGATGATAACAATTAGGCCTTGCTTCATTTAGTTAACCCCTAAGTATAGAGGAAAGTCAAATGAGAGTAACTAACTTGAGTCACAAGTCCTAGTTTTACCCTATGGAAATCTAGCTTTAGTGCACTCCAAGTCAATTAGCAATTTCTAATTCCAAATCAACAATTGACATAAGCTATTCAACTCTTTCTAATGGTCCAAACCCTATGCCAAGTAAGAAACTTTTACTCCATAACTAGTGTTGCCATTTTATTAAACAATTGATGAGCAAGGATGAAAGGCATAGTAAGAATGAGAAGAAATTAGAATTAAAAATGCTTCAACACAAGAAATTAACAACAATCAACAAAGAACAAAAATAGAAATAAACTTCTCAAGAAATTGATAGAATCCAAAACTACAAAGTTGAATCTAAGATCTATGAGAATTGAGCAATTACAAGCACTGATTGAGATTAGAGAAGAAGATCTATAACATGAACAAAGTAAATTGAGAATTGCAATAGATCTCACCAAAGAGTGATTGAGAATTCAGAAATGGAAGGAGATGAACCCTAATGAGAGCTTGGAATCTCTCTCTCTACCCAAGAGTGTAACTACTACTAGCAAAATATCTAGAACCATCTAAAAATGAGCCAAAAGTCCCTTAACCCTTCAACCCCTGCTCTTCTTAAGCTCTTCCCGCCAAGGCACTTCCCCAAGATGGGATCTCCAACTGTCTCCACGCCCAGGTCACGTGACTCTTTAAAAAAATCATATTCGAGCATCGGCGCGCACGCGCAAAGCACGCGTGCTGGGGCACCTTGCAATGCGAGCGGAAGCGTAACGTACGCGTGCGCGCCCATGGGGATCATGGCTTAGCTGCTACATGTGCTGGCTCGTAGCTTGGCTTTTGACTTTGGCTTCTAGCTGCGCAATCCACGCGGGTGCGCCAAGTACGCGCACGCACCCTTGCTGAAGTTCCCAAGGCTCAATTTCTCACCCTTCCTTTGCACCCATTCTCCTTCTCTCTTCCGGTTCATCCCTGCCTTACATTCTGAAACCACTTAACACACAGGTCACGGCATCGAATGGCACCAAGAGAAGATTAGAAATGTATCTGGTTTAGTGCAAAATAAGCATGTTTTCATCCATGAGGCAAAAATTAGGAAAGGAACACAAAGCCTTGTATTTTCATATGAAAAGCGTGTGGAATCATTGATAAAACCCCTGAAATCAATACAAGATAAACCCTCAAAATGGGGTTTATCAACCTCCCCACACTTAGATTCTAGCATGTCCTCATGCTTAGAGAAATGCAAAAGACCGAAGGATCATACAGGTATAAGACTCATGAGGTGCAACCTACTTACATGAATGCAACTATGACTAGTGCTACTATCTACTTGGTTAGGAACAAATCAACCTTCCTAAGATACATGCAAACATATAGGTTAAGATAGTGGTCAATATGTGGGGCTTACCAATTTTCAGTCATCAAGTGCAATACACGCAACTTTGCATGAAGAACACTCGTGAGAGCCAGGAACAAGAATTAGAGCCTTCGAACCCTCACCGGAAGTGTTTACACTCTATTCACTCAAGTGTTTAGGGTTGACTCTCTCAATTTTCTCCTAATCATGCTTTCCAAGATTTGTTCTCCATCTAACAATCAACATTTATTCCATGCATGTGTACAAATATCATGAGGTCTTGTCTTTAGGTTGTAATGGGGCTAGGGTTAAAGTAGGATGCATATTTGGCTAAGTGAGCTTGAAATTTTGAATCCTTGATAAGCTTGAGCTCCCCACCTAGCCTATGACGTCCTATACGAATTCAAAGCTAACCTAACTACCCATTCTTCACTTTTCACATACTCATGTATCCCTTTTCCAATTCACAACACTCATGCATTGATTTTATTGAGCTACACTTTGCTTTGGGGCATTTTGTCCCCTTTTATTCCTTTCTTTTTTTCTTCTTTTTTTTCTTTTTTCTCTTTTTTTCTTTTTTCTTTTCTATATACAAGAGCGTCAATGCATAAGGTCTATACATTTGATCAATACATGAGCATGTACCCAATTCCTAATATTTTCAATAAAAATATAAAACTACCTTTTTATTTACCCAATGTCCCAAGATTCCCACATTTGAATAATACTCACACACACTCGCCTAAGCCAATCAAGGATCCAAAGAGGGACATTTATGGTTTTCTGCTTTAGGCTTGTAATGTGCTAATTTAAAGAACAAATGGGTTAAGCGTAGGCTCAAATTTGGCTAACAAGGGGAGATAAAGGGTAAGGCTATTTGGTAAGTGAGCTAATGAAGTGATGGCCTCAATCATATAAATGCATGAATACAAGGAATAATGGACATATAGACTCAAACAAAGCAAGGATCACACTTGTAGAGAGAAAACAATTGCACACAAGAAGGAGAATAAGTGACTATAAGATGTAGCCACAAAACAAGGCTCAAAGCTCACTAGCTTGTGTTCTTAACTCAAAATCCATGTTCCAAAATACAATTCTTCAAGCAAGTTTAGCATCAAAATATTCAAAATTGGCAATGTCAAGGTTGCCCCAAAGTATTAGCTTCCTAAGAGAGAGTTTCATTGTTCCAACCAAGTAAACTTATCATGCAAATGGTGTCGAAGAAAACCTAATCATGCAACCTATCCTAACTACAAAGGAGTTCAAAAGAAAAAATTTATTCGGGTATTACCTACGGAGATCGGTCAGCCGACCTCCCCACACTTAAAACTTAGCACGGTCCTCCGTGCTATAGGTGATGCGCAATAGGTGGCCGAGTCCCGAGTGTCCTTCATCTCCGTTGTCATCGCTATTTCCGCTTGAAGTTGCGGTGGATGTGGAGATATCTGGTTCCTCCATAGGTGGGGTGACAATGCTTAGAAGCTTCTTCACGTGAGCATATCGGCACTGGTTACGCCTCTCATAGCGGTCCAACTTCTTGTGAAGGTCTTCAAGGCGTTGGGTGGCGGATTTTTGTGGTGCGGATGAGGTAGTGGTGTTGTGAGTTGAGTTGGTCAGCCCAAGGTCCTTGGTGACTTCCGGAGGCTTGAGGCACCTCTTGGTTGGAATAACATCACCCTCGACTGGGATCAAGGTCCTCCTATCCTTAGCCTCTCGGTGGACACCGGCTGCCACTACTAATTCGGTCACCAGAGCAGGGAAGGGTAAGTTTCCCTTAACATGAATGCGCCCCATGGATTGGCGAATGGCATGCGAAATGTCGACCGGTTTCTCGGTTAGGATGCACCATACCAATAAGGCAAGCTCGGCGGTAATGGATGACCCATGGGTGCTCGGAAGCACGTAGTGAGCTAGGATTTGGGCCCATGCTGCAGCTTCTTGAGTGAGGAAACGTGCATCTAAACCCTTTGGTCATTGCTTTATGGTTCCCCGAATCCAAAATGCTTCGGGTAAAGCTAATACGCGAAGGATCGTGCTCCAATCGAACTCACGTTCATCGCATGCTGACAAGACTTCTTGATAGGCGTCATATCCATCCGCTAATGGCCCAATCTTAAGTACTCCTCGGATGGCTTCCATCGTGACTGACACTTGCTTCTGGCACACAAAGATTGATGTGAGAAGGGGTGAGTGGTAGTTGGAGTAGAACTCCACCACCCATGATAGATTGACCTCCTTTGGTTGCCTCAAGAGGAACCTCCATTGCCTCCGGTCAATGTGTGGCATCACTATCGGAGTGAGGTGGGCCGGTAGGACTAGAAGGGGCTCCGGGTGATAATTCCGCTCAATCATCCTTGAGTAAACAAGTTCGCAGTAGCGGTTAGGGAACTTGTTTGAGTCCTTTGGAGGGTTGTCCTTCTCTAAAGCATCAACGGGGCCCGTAGCCTTCTTGAGGAGGGGCTTGACTGTTGGTTCTTGGCGCGCTTTGTTGGTGGTTGGCTTCTTCGGGGCTTTCTCCTTGTTCTTTTTTATGACCATCCTGCGATAGTAAAGAAAGGAGATAACATTAAACCCAAAGAAGCGTAATTGAATGTGATCATGCAAGTGAGAAATTGTGCCGTAAGAATATGGGTATCCTTATTGCATGACAGCTGCAACATGTAACTAAGATAACCTTTGATAAGCAAGGCAAATCACTGGCATGTAGTATAGGGGTAGTGTAAGCATGCAAGTAAAAGGCATGAGAAGCATACACCCTCAAATACCAAGAGTGGAAAGTAATTTATGAAAAGATGAGTGGGTGTATCCAAGAGTGACTAAGGTATTGGGAGGAAGCACCTAGTTAAGAAGCAATGAGTCACAATGAGCTCAAAAAAATCATGTATGCTTTTCCTCAAACACTTGGCGTGCATCCTTTTTGTAGTATGCAAATAAGTGAGGAGAGAGTAATGTAACATTCCAGAAACCAATATTAATCACTACAATGCACAATGGTTGTAAGAGAATCATGCAACACATCGCATCTACCAATGCAAAAGAAGTTATGACCAAAACACCCATGAAGAATTAATTGGAAAAGAGGCAAAAACACCCCAAAGAAGTGAGCGTCTCAAAAGAGGAAGGAAAAAAAAAAGAAAAAGACTACCTAAAAGAGAATGAAATCAACTGACTAAGGAGCAAAAGAGAGAAGTAGAGCAAGAGGGAAGAATAGTATAGTACCTTGAGAGAGATGGAAGGGGGTATGGAAGAGGAAGTTGTAGAGTGGAATGATGGAGAATGGAGGGAGCAATGTAAGGACCACCGGAGGTGGGTGGTCGCCGGAGGTGATGGTGGGAGGTGGGTGTTTGGAAGGAAAGATGGTAGTGGATAGTAGAGGATGCAAGAAGAAAAAAGGGGAGAGAAGAATGAAGGGAGAAGGTGTGCTCCCCTGTTATATTCACGTCGGACAACCATGCGTGCGCGCACGGAGCGCGCCCGCGCAGGAAAGTGGGATGGGGCAATGGCGCACGCACAATGCGCGTAGGCGCTCATGTGCTTGTGCCGGTAGCACAAAGATGGCTCAGAGGCGGCACAACTTTCTGGAAGAGGTACCCGAAGTTGGCTGCAGGGATGTTGGCGCGCACGCGGCAGGTGCGCGCAAGCGGCAATGAGGTTATGCCTCAGGCATGAGATGGGCCTGGGATTGGCTCAACTCTCTGGAGAGTGGCCCAGAGGTTGCTACAGGACGAGGGACGCATGCGCGGCATGGGCGCGGGCGCGTCCCTTGCGTTGCGAGCGTATTGACGCGTCGGCGCCTAGTGTGCGCACGCGGCAGAGGTGGTGAGCTGGGGCTCAGTGCGGGTGCGAGAGTGGCCCAACTCTCTGGAAAATGTACCAGGAGTGCACAGGGGCGATCGGCGCGCGCGCGCAAGGTGCGCTAGCGCGTCGATCCACGGACTGTCAAAAGGGTGCGTACGCGCCATGTGCACGCACGCGTGATTGGCCTGTGCCTCAGGCATGGTGCTGGCGTAGTGTGGGCACAACTTTCTGGAAAATGTATGGAGGGGTAATTTTTTGCAATCCACGCGTCTGCGCACGTCGCGCGCCCGTGTGGATGGTCGAAAATGTTTCATGGGTGCATACGCGCCAGGTGCGCGAACGCACGGAATGGTGCTTTTTCAAAGGTTTCATGTTCTTGCACCACTTCGAGCACTCCAACCCTCCAAACAGCCACTTAAGCACTATAGAAGGATGCTTTAACATGATAAAGTACCAAACGAACTCAACAAATGAAACAAAACTTGAAATCAAACCTAGCTACAACTTTATCAAATACCTAGCTACCAAACATGAAGTCAAGTATTGAGCAAGTATCAATCAAAGAAGAATTCAATGGCTATGTACAAATGGTAGATCTTACCATGGTGGGGTGTCTCCCACCTAGCACATTTGTTTACCGTCCTTAAGTTGGACTTCCACTAGCTCAAAGTTCTTGTTCAATAGATGCATCCCTCAAGAGGAACACTTCAAATTCCTTGGAGTTCTTTCTTTGCTCACCATGGTACAATTTGAGAAGGTGCCCATTTACCTTGAAAGTGTCCGGACTTGATGGGTGGCGCAAGTGGTAGACCCCGTAAGGTTCTACTTTCTCTACTTGGTAAGGTCCATCCCATCTTGATCTAAGCTTTCCGGATAGTAATCTCAACCTTGAGTTGTAAAGGAGGACTAGCTCACCGGGTCTAAATTCCCTTCTCCTAATGTTCTTGTCATGAATGGCTTTCATCTTTTCCTTGTAGAGTCTAGAATTGTCATAGGCTTCTAATCTCAAGCATTCCAATTCCGCCAATTGAAGCTTTCTCTCTACTCCGGCTCCACCCAAACTCAGATTGCATTCCTTTATGGCCCAATAAGCTTTGTGTTCGATTTCTACCGGTAAATGGCATGCTTTACCATATACAAGCCTAAAATGGCTCATGCCAATGGGTGTTTTGTAAGCCGTTCGATATGCCCAAAGTGCATCAGAGAGCTTAGTGCTCCAATCCTTCCTATTCGGCTTCACAATCATTTCCAACACATGTTTAATTTCCCAGTTAAAAACCTCAGCTTGGCCGTTTGTCTGAGGGTGGTAGGCCGTGGCGACTTTGTGTGTGATGCCATACTTCCTCATGAGGCCGTCCATTTTTTTGTTGCAAAAGTGGGATCCTTGGTCACTTATGATTGCTCTTGGGGAGCCAAAACGACAAATGATATTGTTCCTCACAAAAGAATAAACAACATGAGCATCATCCGTCCGGGTGGGGATTGCCTCCACCCATTTTGACACATAATTAACGGCTAACAAAATGTAGAGAAAGCCATTGGAATTTGGGAATGGTCCCATGAATTCGATTCCCCATACATCAAAAATTTCACAAAAAAACATATTTTGTTGGGGGATTTCGTCCTTCTTAGAAATATTTCCAAACCGAATACATTGGGGACAAGATTTTCAATAGAGGGAAGAGTCTTTGAGAAGGGTTGGCCACCAAAATCCACAATCAAGGACCTTTCTTGCCATTCTTTGGGGACCGTAGTGGCCACCGCCTTCGGAAGAATGGCAAGCGTCCAAGATTGCTTGGAATTTGG
The DNA here is from genome assembly GCF_003086295.3 of Arachis hypogaea. NCBI lineage: Eukaryota > Viridiplantae > Streptophyta > Magnoliopsida > Fabales > Fabaceae > Arachis > Arachis hypogaea. The sequence continues at coordinate 40,143,735 of NC_092037.1, forward strand.
TTTGAGGTATACACCGTCGCACTATTTGGTCCGCTCTGCACCTCCATAAATAGGGATCGTCCCAAACATAGTATTTGGATTTGCTTTTCAGCTTGTCCTTTTGATGTTTGTTGAGGTTGGGAGGGAAGGTGCGTGAAACCAAGTAGTTTGCTATTGGGGCATACCAAGGAACTACTTCCGAGATTGAGTGCAAACCATCTAGAGGAAAGGAGTCATTGATAGGAGTGGTGTCGCCTTTTGTGTGTTCGAGGCGACTTAGATGGTCCACCACTAAGTTTTGGGACCCACTCCTATCCTTGATTTCCAAGTCAAATTCTTGTAACAAAAGCACCCATTGAATTAATCTCGGTTTTGATTCCTTTTTAGCCAACAAATACTTTAATGCCGCGTGATCCGAGTACACTTCTACCTTGGAACCAAGAAGATAGGCTCGGAACTTGTCCAAAGCAAAAACAATAGCTAGGAGTTCCTTTTCGGTAGTAGTGTAGTTGGATTGGGCTCCATCTAGTGTTTTGGAAGCATAAGCTATGACATAGGGAATCTTACCCTTGCGTTGTGCTAATGCGGCTCCTATCGCGTAGTTCGAGGCATCGCACATGATTTCAAACGGTTGAGTCCAATTTGGCCCTCTCATAATAGGAGCTTGTGTCAATGCCACTTTAAGCTTGTCGTACGCTTCCATGCATTCTTTGCTCAGCTCAAATTCAGTATCCTTTTGTAGTAGCCTAGAGAGAGGTAAAGCCACCTTGCTAAAGTCTTTGATGAATCTCCGGTAGAATCCTGCATGTCCAAGAAAAGAGCGGACTTCCCTTTCGGAGGAGGGGTAAGGTAAACTAGATATGACATTTATTTTTGCCGGATCTACGGAGATACCTTCTTTTGAAACAATGTGTCCCAAAACAATGCCTTGTTTGACCATGAAATGACATTTTTCAAAATTTAAGACAAGGTTTGTTTTGGTGCATCTCTCTAAGACTTTTTCAAGGTTCCCTAAGCAATGATCAAATGAATCACCGTACACACTAAAGTCGTCCATGAAAACTTCCATACATTGCTCAAGAAAGTCCGCAAATAAGCTCATCATGCATCTTTGAAACGTTGCCGGTGCATTGCATAGGCCAAATGGCATACGCTTGTAAGCATACGTTCCAAAGGGGCAAGTAAATGTGATTTTTTCTTGGTCCTCTAGAGCAATGTGTATTTGGAAGTATCCGGAGTAACCATCAAGAAAGCAATAATAAGATTTACCGGCTAGTCGATCAAGCATTTGATCAATGAACGGTAGTGGAAAGTGATATTTTCTTGTGGCTGCATTCAATCTTCGGTAGTCTATGCATACCCTCCAAGAATTTTGCACCCTTGTTGCTATAAGTTCACCGCTTTCATTTTTGATTGTGGTCACCCCGGATTTCTTTGGCACCACTTGGATCGGGCTTACCCACTCGCTATCCGAGATGGGATAGATGATGTCCGCTTCAAGTAGCCGAGTGACCTCCTTTTTCACAACCTCAAGAATGGTTGGATTAAGTCTCCTTTGAGGTTGTCGGACCGGTCTTGCTCCTTCTTCAAGAAATATGCAGTGCTCGCATACTTGGGGGCTTATTCCCACTAGATCCGCCAAATTCCACCCAATTGCCCTTTTATTTTTTCTCAAGACATCTAGCAACTTTTCTTCTTGTTGAGGGGTTAGCTCTTTTGTAATTATCACGGGGAGCTTGTGGGCTTCATCAAGATATGAGTACTTTAGGTGGGGTGGTAGTGGCTTCAATTCCATCTTTTTGTCATGATTTGAAGTTTGAATCTCCGGATGGTTTGTATGGTGTGTAGTGTTTACTTTGCTTGGATCTTCATTTGCTTCTTCAATCATGTACTTCTCATCCAACTTTGCAAGGTGCACTTCGGCAACAATGTTGTCAATTGGATCACACCGGAATAGAGAGTGATTCTCCGGTGGGTGCTTCATTGATTCTTCTAGGCTAAAACTCACGACTCTCCCATCTATCTCAAATGAGTATGTTCCCGAGTAGGCATCTAGCTTGAATCTAGAGGTCCTCAAAAATGGTCTTCCGAGTAGGATGGATGATGCTCTCTCGGGTTCACTTGATGGCATTTCAAGGACAAAAAAGTCAATCGGAAACACCAACCCTTTGATATTTACCAATACATCTTCCGCAACACCCGTCACAGTTATTATGCTTTTATCCGCTAGGACAAATCTTGCCGTCGACCTTTTTAGTGGTGGTAACTTCAATACCCGGTAGACGGAGAGAGGCATGATGCTAACACATGCTCCGAGGTCACACATACAATCTATGAATTGAACTCCATTGACGGTGCAAGTGACCATACAAGGGCCCGGATCATCACACTTCTCGGGCAATGCTCCCATTAAAGCGGAAATAGAACTCCCCAATGGGATGGTTTCCAATTCAAGAATTCTATCCTTGTTCATGCATATATCTTTAAGGAATTTTGCATATCTAGGAATTTGATGGATAGCATCAAAGAGGGGGATGGTTACCTCGACTTTCTTGAACATTTCTATCATTTTGCGGTCGAGTTCTACGCGCTTCCTAGCTTTCTTTGCAAGTGTTGGAAATGGGAGTGGTTGAGCAATTTCTTCTTCCAAGGTTATCTTAGCCTTGGAGGTCTCTTTTGTTGGTTGAGCTTCTTCATCCTCAACTATGACTTGTGGTGTCTCCTCTTCCACTACCTCTTCTATATCTATTCTCTCCTCCTCTTGAGCGGTTGTGATGGGATTTGAATCCTTTGCTCCCTTCTCTTTTAATTGTATTCCGGATCTTAGGGTGATGGCATTGATGCCTCCCTTAGGATTGGGTTGAGGTTGAGAGGGAATGATGCTTTGGATTAGGGGTTGAGGAGTGGGATTTGATGGTGGGTCCATGCATGCAAGAAGAGCTTGTAGTGTAGAGGTGAGGCAGGTGAGACCGGAAGCAAGTGTGTTTTGTAGTTCCTTTTGGCCTTGGATGATGGTCTGGAGTGTATCATCTTGGTTAGAGGGGGCGGATGGATATGTGAGTTGAGGAGCTTGTGATTGGTTGGGTGGTGGTCTTTGATGTGGTGATTGATATGTTTAGTAGTTTCTTTGTTGATTTTGTTGGTTGTATGGTGGATTTTGTTGGTTGTATGGTGGCCAGTTTTGTGAGTTGTTGTTCCATCTTTGACCTCCTCCATTGTTGTTGTTATCCCTATTTCCTTGTTGATGATTGTCTCTCCAATTTTGATTGTGATTTCCACTCCCTTGATTGTAGCTTCCTCCTTGATAAGGGTGCCCTTGGTTAGGATTACCGCCTTGGTAGTACCCTTGATTTGGGCGGTCATAGAAATTGTGAGTAGCCGCCAAAGTGTTGTCTTCTTGAAGGCTTGGGCACTCATCCGTGTAGTGGGAATAGCATGAACAAATGCCACACACTTTCTGAGGGACCAATTGTTGATTTTATTGTTGAGGGGGTGGAGGGTGTTGTTGGTATGGTTGAGGTTGTTGTGGTTGTTGTTGGCTCAATTGGAGTTGCCTCAAGATGGATGTCATTTCACTCAAGGATTTGGTTAGAGCGGTGGTTTCGCTACTAGTTGATACCTCATTCACGGTTTTTGGGCGGTTGACTCTTCGTCTCATATGTTGATTAGATTCGGCTAAGTCAATGATAAGTTGCCATGCCTCCTCTGCTATTTTATATTTAGACAAAGAACCATTGCTAGAGGTGTCCAAGAGGGTTCTATCTTGTTCTCGCATCCCTTGACGTATGTATCCAAGCAACACTTGAGTGTCAAGCATGTGATTAGGGCATGCGTCTAGTAGCTTACGAAACTGTTCCCAATACTCGTATAGTGGTTCCGTTTCACCTTGTACAATACATGACATTTCCTTCCTTAGCCTATCCATCTTCTCCGGGGGCAAGAATTTATCCAAGAATCCTCTTCTAAGCAAGTCCCAATCGGAGGTGACCTCAATAGATAGAGTGTAGAACCATTCTTTAGCCTTGTCCTCAAGAGAGAAAGGGAAAGCGAACAACCATATAGCAACCTCATCGGATCCTTCCCGTCTAGTTGTTGAGCATATACGATGAAAGTCTTTGAGATGTCGAATAGGGTCTTGTGCGGGAAGCCCATGAAATTTAGGTAGCAGGTTGATCAAAGCGGTCTTGAGTTCAAAGTTTGCATTCAAGTTTGGGTGAGTTACATGAAGGGGTTGAAGGACATAATCCGGTGCACCTGCTTCCTTGATAGTAACTCTCCTCTTAGCATCCATGGTGTTAGTACCTAAAACAAAAGAAGAGTTGTTAGTGATATTGTTGGGAGAATGGTTATTGCCTTCTTTGAGTGACGGTTCAATGTTCACTTTTAGTAAGGTGGTTGAGGTGGTGAAAACCTTTTCACCTTCCCCAAAACTTAACCGCTTTCGAGCTTGTCTAATATGGAGCAAAGTTCGTTCTATTTTCGGATCAAAGGGGACTAAGCTCGGATTCGGTTGTGAACGCGTCATGCAATGAAGGAGAAGTAAAACTCATGGTAACAATGAGGGGTTAGTCACTTGAACAAAGAATCATAATAGAATGCAACTATGTACATATACACATATCTACTCTAAACAATAATATGGCACACTAAGCAAATTCCCCGGCAACGGCGCCATTTTGATAAACAAAATTTATCATGCCGATATAGAATTCAATAATGGATATAATCGTGAGTATAGTCTAATCGACATTCAAACTTCGCATCAAACAATCTTACAATCTATAACCGAGAGTACTAGTCTCCCGAGTCGTCCTCCCTTGGAATTGCTAGAGAATGCATCTTATTGATTAGGAAGCCTTGTTATGATTCTTTGAGGATTTAGCAAAATAGATGACAAACAATCAATTTTATAAGACTTGGCCTAGGGTTGGCATTAGAAATTCTATCATTATAGCTTCCTCAATGATGATAACAATTAGGCCTTGCTTCATTTAGTTAACCCCTAGGTATAGAGGAAAGTCAAATGAGAGTAACTAACTTGAGTCACAAGTCCTAGTTTTACCCTACGGAAATCTAGCTTCAGTGCACTCCACGTCAATTAGCAATTTCTAATTCCAAATCAACAATTGACATAAGCTATTCAACTCTTTCTAATGGTCCAAACCCTATTCCAAGTAAGAAACTTTTACTCCATAACTAGTGTTTCCATTTTATCAAACAATTGATGAGCAAGGATGAAAGGCATAGTAAGAATAAGAAGAAATTAGAATTAAAAATGCTTCAACACAAGAAATTAACAACAATCAACAAAGAACAACAATAGAAATGAACTTCTCAAGAAATTGATAGAATCCAAAACTACAAAGTTGAATCTAAGATCTATGAGAATTGAGCAATTACAAGCATTGATTGAGATTAGAGAAGAAGATCTATAACATGAACAAAGTAAATTGAGAATTGCAATAGATCTCACCAAAGAGTGATTGAGAATTCAGAAATGGAAGAAGATGAACCCTAATGAGAGCTTGGAATCTCTCTCTCTACCCAAGAGTGTAACTACTACTAGCAAAATATCTAGAACCATCTAAAAATGAGCCAAAAGTCCCTTAACCCTTCAACCCCTGCTCTTCTTAAGCTCTTCCCGCCAAGGCACTTCCCCAAGATGGGATCTCCAACTGTCTCCACGCCCAGGTCACGTGACTCTTTAAAAAAATCATATTCGAGCATCGGCGCGCACGCGCAAAGGACGCGTGCGCGCCACTGGGGCACCTTGCAATGCGAGCGGAAGCGTAACGTACGCGTGTGTGCCCATGGGGATCATGGCTTAGCCGCTACACGTGCTGGCTCGTAGCTTGGCTTCTGACGTTGGCTTCTAGCTGCGCAATCCACGCGGGCGCGCCAAGTACGCGCACGCGCCCTTGCTGAAGTTCCCAAGGCTCAATTTCTCACCCTTCCTTTGCACCCATTCTCCTTCTCTCTTCCGGTTCATCCCTGCCCTACATTCTGAAACCACTTAACACACAGGTCACGGCATCGAATGGCACCAAGAGAAGATTAGAAATGTATCTGGTTTAGTGCAAAATAAGCATGTTTTCATCCATGAGGCAAAAATTAGGAAAGGAACACAAAGTCTTATATTTTCATATGAAAAGCGTGTGGAATCATTGATAAAACCCCTGAAATCAATACAAGATAAACCCTCAAAATGGGGTTTATCACTATCCTGCAATTCCTTGAGAAGACGACCCGAGGTTTGAATACTTCGGTTTATAAATTTTATTGAGTTTGTTACTTGTGACAACCAAACGTTTGTACAAAAGGATTTTCTGTTGGTTTAGAAGTTATACTTACAACGAGATTATATTTGTGAATTTCTTTATCGATAGAAAATTCGTTCGTCAACCAACACCAGCAATCCTGACAGCATGACCTTACACTCTTCCAAGGAGTATAACTTGGGCTATATGCGTCCAAATGAGTTGCTTCTAGTTACGTTAGAAAACTGACATCCAGAGCTTTCCAAATTGAATTTCAAAAACTGGTGTTGAAATGGGACCTAAAGCAGGCCTAGCGCTCTTGCCTGGCACTCTCCAGCAAGCTTGCTTGAGAGCGCTAGCATCCTGACAGCATGACCTTGTCATCTTCAAAGGAGCATAACTTGAGCTATGAAGGTCCAAATGATGTGCTTTTAGTTGCGTTGGAAAGCTGACATCTAGAGCTTTCCAATGATGATAACAGTTTATAGTGGGCATGAAATTGGGGCAAAAAAATTTGGTATCTTTAAACCCCAAAAACACCCAGCATGAAGCAATGATAAACCCCGTTTTTAGGGTTTATCTTGTGCTTAATTTAGTAGAATTTATTCATTATTCTCACACATATGCATGTAATTCGCATGTTTTATATTTTCCTTCCTAATTTTGTACAATGATTGAAAACATGCTTCTTTGGCCTTAATTTTGCTAATTTTAATTCTTTCTTATTACCTTTCGATGCTGTGATATGTTTGCTGAGTGCTTTCAAGGTTTAAAGGGCAAGAATGGCTTAGAGGACGGAAAGCGAGCATGCAAAAGTGGAAGGAACACAAGAAAATGAAGTTTTAAGAAGCTGGCAGCGACGCGCACGCGTGGATGACGCTTACGCGTGACTGGCGAAGAAGACGAGCGATGCGTATGCGTGTGCGACGCGTACGCGTGACCAGGATTTTGTCAAGCGACGCGTACGCATGACAGAGCGTCACGTGCTGCAATCTGCAGAAAATGCTGGGGGTAATTTTTGGGCTCTGTTTGGCCCAGTTCCAAACCCAAAAACATAGATTAGAGGCTGCAGAGTGGGAGAATCAGAGAGTCACTACTCATTATTCATAATTTTAGGTTTTAGATGTAGTTTTCTAGAGAGAGAGGTTCTCTCCTCTCTCTAGGTTTTAGGGTTTCTCTTAGTTATACGTTTATTTCTTCTCAAATTCAGGTTCAATGTTCCTTTAATTTAGTTTTCTTATAATCTTATTTATTCTAGTACTTTGATTTATCTACTTATATCATTGATTCCTTTATGTTACCAATTTGGTTTATGAATTCTTTTGTTTCCTTTTATTCTTATTAATGCAATTTATATTTCATGTTTATTATTGTTCAATTGCTTTGTTAATTTTATTTCTTTGCTTTGGTTTGTTTAGATTTTTCTATGTCTTGTCAGTTTTCTATGTTTCGTTCTTATACCTTCCAATTGTTTGATAAAATGCTTGGGAGGATTTTTATTTAGATTTTCATGCTCTTGCCTTGGATTGATTAGTAGAGACTCTTGAGTTATCAAAAGTCTTTTGTTAATTGGTAATTGAGACTTGCTAGTTGGCTTAGGCTTCACTAAATCTAGTCTTTGATTAGGACTTGTGAACTTAAGTTAACTTTACTCACTTGACTTTCCTTCATTGTTAGAGGTTAGTTAAGTGAGAGCAAAAGGCAATTACCATCACAATTGATTATGATAACTATGATAGAACTTCTAATTCTCTTTTCTTGTTAAGAGCTTTATTATTTATTAGTTTATCTTATTGACATTTTTACTTTCTTGTTTCTCATTACAAAAACCCAAAAACATTTTTCCATAATCAATAGTAAGTACACTTCCCTGCAATTTCTTGATGTTTAATACTTCGGTTAATTTTATTGGGTTTGCTTAAGTGACAAACATATTAAATTTGATTGAGATTGAATTGTCGGTTTAGAACTATACTTGCAACACGATTATTATTGTGAAAAATATTTACCGACATTTTTCCCCATTAATTTTTGGCACTGTTGCCGGGGACTTATTGGTTATTATGAATATTGTGAATATTTTTTCTTTTCGTTTCTTAGTTAGTTATTTCTAGTTAGGAGTTTATTTTCATTATTTCTTATTAGTTTTTGTTTTTATTTTCTTTTGTTACCATGAATTCTCACCCATTTGGCTATGAGTTTGGTTTAAATTGTGTTGTAGGGAATGGAAGCTACAATGGAAACATGCATCAAGGATGGGACAATCAAAGATGGGAGGAGCCATAAGGATTTGATCAACCCTCTTGGCAACAACCACCTCCAATGTACTATCAACAACCATTCTATGATGCATACCAAGACAATGGTTATGGTGGACCTCTTCGTGACAATCAACATCCACCACAATATACCTTTTGAACCCCCTCCTCAACATAATTTTAAACCACTATACTCACAAACCCCATGTTACCAAACACCCCCATATGACCCTAATCCTTACCCACCATACCAAGAGCCTTATGAGCCATACACAGAACCACCCCAATTCCAACACAGTTACTCCCAAGAATCACCACCTCCATATACACCATGTCCATATCCATCAATCCAAGAACACTATGATCCTACTTATGATAGCCAAGCGGAACAAGAGCCACAGGATCATTTCAAAGAAGCAATGGGTCAACATCAAGCAACCATCCATCAAAAGTTGGACCCATGTGAGAACAAGGGATTGAAGTGTGTTGTACAACAAGTGGAAAAGATAGAGAGTGGTGAACCACCACATCCATATCATGAAGAACCATCCTCCAATTATGAACCTTTCCTCCCAAGTAATGAACTTTCATATCCACCCTAATCTCCAATGGATGACACTCTTGGTGTTCTTCTTCAAGAGCAAAGAGAGATGCAAAGGACAACACAAGAGTTCATAGCTACCTTGACTGAGATAATATGTAATTTAGCTTTATTGTGCTTCAACACTCAAAGTATCCCCATGGCTACATATGGAGAATCTAATGAAGAGCTTAGCATGAAGGAGAGATTAGGAACTCCGGTGGAAATTGAGGAATATGGCTTTGTATTGGAACAATTGGAGGAAGCCGTACTTGTTGAAGAGGAAAAAGTGGTCGAAGACTTAGGAGATGCTGAACCTTGATGGGAATCTAGAGTTGTAGAGTATTCCTCCAAGAAGCTTGAAATCGATGTTGAGGAGGCTAGTGCACAACCTCCAAGGCATGTTCCTTATGAAGAATTGGATGGAATAGATCAAGAAGGAAGTTTCCTTGGTGATGATGATCATGAGTCAAGCCAACCTTCTCTCGATGAAATTGAAAGCAACATTGAGGTGGAAGTCATTCGAAAAGGATGGATGGGAGTTGAATATGCTTTGTCAAGATCGTTGGAGACTTTTCTACCTAGGTTGCCATCTACTCTTTCATTTGAGTGGGTAAAATTTATCTCCATTCACTTTATTGTTCCACTTGAGTATGGTATTCTCGAAATGGATGGCAAACTTAGGAGGTTTTGTGGAATGAAGCGTAAGAGAAGGATGTTTAGTGGTTGGAGTTGTAAATCAAGGCTCATCAAGGTTGAGGTTTCAAGAGCTAGATGCAAGGGTCGGGCTAGTGATCCATTGGTTGGATCTAAGAGAAGCGTTTGGTACTTCCTTGAGAATTCGGATTGCTTGCCACCCGGTTGGAAGAATGAGGATCCACTTAAAGATGGGTGTAGAAACAAGATTTGGGATCCTGGCATACAACAGGATCAACTTTGGGAGCTCAGGACTTGTGAAGAACTTCATCAAGGCTTGGTAAATTCAGTAGGAAATGTCGGAGCTTATTGGAAGTCCAAGCGTTGGTGGAAGTTTCAAGATGTGTTCAAGCACAAGTCACCATGACAAAGAGCTCACCAAATGTCCAACCTAAGGACTTTAACTAAAAGTGCTAAGTGAGAGACACCCCACCATGGTAACTTCTTTCTAATTTTCCCTTTGTTTAGATTGGTAATAAGTTAATTTTTATTTTTAGTTATGTTTATTTAGTTATATTGTGGTTTCACTGGTTTGATCATGTTTGGCATTAATTTTATAGCTGGTTTATTTTATGGTGATAAAAAAGGGGTTGTGACGCGTACGCGTGGTTTATTTTATGGTAATAAAAAAAGGGGTTGTGATGCGTACGCGTACCCCACACGTACGCGTCGCTTCCAATTTTGCGATTTCGCAAGAATAATCAGAGAGTTGGGCTAAAACTGTGCTGGTAGGGTGCTAAACGCACAACGCAGCCCACGCGTGTGTGCCCCTGACGCGTACGCGTTACTTTCGATTCTAGGATTCCACGCGTGGGTGTGACTGACGTGCACGCATCGTAAGAAAATGCCACCCCAATGCAAAAGTTACAGAAAATTGCACAAAAACGGCAGTGGAATTGTACATTTAGCACAATCTAGCCCGACGCATACGCGTGCTTCACGTGTACGCGTCACCCTTTCTCTTCAGCGACGCGCACGCATCTGTGATGCGTACACGTGGATTCAAATTCCATAACCCTAAACGCGAGAACTCTTTTCATTCGCGTAACCCTATCTCCCTTCTCCCTCCAACGTCTCTTTGTTTTTCTCTTCTCCCCTTACAAACCGCCATTAACACCGTCATCAACCTCTGCTTCTCAACATCACCGACCTTCGTCCGGCGACCCCGAGCCGCCGCCAACCAATCCCCTCTCTTCCCTTTCTTCTTCTTCTTTTCTCTCTCTTCCTTCGTTGCCTCTTCAACCCACCGAACTACCATCAATCAAACGCCGCTGCGGCCACCCATTACCACCACCAATCTCGGCTTTCCACCACAACCACTCGTTCTCCTTTCTTCTTGCTGCATTTCACGCATTCTTCCCGTCTCTACACCAGAACGGAACCTGGTGCTTTTCCCTATTTTCGCCTCTCCTGTTCTGCCACTCCTGCTGCACGATCATTAGAGCCGCCATCTTTGGGTTGGCACTGCTTTCTTTCCCTTCCAGTCTCCAGCTCTGCTTCTGCTTCCGAAACCCCTTCAGGTTCCCCCTGTTCTTCCTGCTGCGTTCTCTCTATTCTATTTAGTTTGATTATGTTAGCTTAGTTGAATTAGGTGGTTAGGTAGTTTTAGGATGTGATTAGTGGATTTAGGGCTGATACTTGCGCTGTTCATGCTGTCTGGAATGGTTGCTATCCATTTGTTTATTAAGTGATGATAATGTCGCTGCTCCATGATTTCACATGCTGCTATTTGATACTGTTTATTGATCAATGCTGCTGCTTAATGGTATGTGTTAACAAATTATTTGCTCATCGCAACTCTTTGTGCTTAGCCCGCATTGATGCTTATTACATTATTGATTATGCCTGCTGCTGTTCAGAGTGGATTGTTCTTTTCTTGGAATTTTGCCCTGGATAAGGATGATCTTGATGAATTTTTGAATTTAAGAGATCACTACTGCTGTATTTCTTTGTTCCAATCTGAACTTGAGCACTTGATTCTGGACGCTTAATTGTTGAATTCATGCTAAATGCTTATAATTGGTTGTGAATGCAAGCTGGGTGTAATTGTTCGATTTCTTATTGCTTGCTTAAATTCAAAGAAAAGAAAGCTTCCTGATTATATTACTCTTGTTTGTTTTGCTGTTTTGGGTGTTGTGGTTTAGGTCATTACCTTGTTTCATTGTTCAATTAAGAATGCTGTCGTGCTGATTTGTGTTGTTTTATTTTGTCCACTGTTGCCTGAACCATATGGATTTGCTACTTGTTATACCTGTTTGATTCATTCTAAATTCATATGAGTTATTCTGCTACTGTTTGGTTATCCAGAAACGCTCATTTACTGCCGGAATACTGCCCAAATTTTTCTGGAAACTATTTTACTTAACTTCCACTCATGAATTGACTTTAGTACTTTTGAATTGTGATTTATTTTGTTTAAACCAAAGCCAATTCATAGGGTGATGGGTTAGCATTTCCATTCCCTTTGTTTCCATTTCTATTTGAATTACATTGTTGATGATTTTAATTCCTTTTGTGCTTCTTACATTACATCTTTCATCATCATTGATTTGCTTTGTCTTCATGCAAGTGAGCTTGCTTGTTCTTTAACTTTGTGAATTCATTTTGGTTAAGAAATACATTACCATGCCGCTAATTTTAACACAATTTTCTAACTTTTGATTTGCTTGACTTTCTGACTTTTTTTTAGTTTTCAACTAACTCTTTTAGTTTCTTTCGAGGCATGGTAACTGTTGTTTCTTAACAAACAAGCGTTCTGAATTTCATTGTATAGATTCTTGGATTGTGCTTCTAATTGAATTATGAATTTTACTTTTCTTCTATTCCAGGGATTTACCTTTTTTCTCACTTCATGAATATACCTCAATATCCTTTTGTTTCTGGTTTTCTTCCTATTTGCTTATTTACTTGCTTTTCTTTCCTCTACTTTATTTAATAATCTCTATCTTGGGAATTCTATTTTTTAGAATGTCTGACAGAGGGAAAGGCAAAGCCAAGGCCACCTCCAGTAAGAGGAAAAGGTCGCAGCCATTGGTGGACGAAATTGTGATTCATATGTTATTGCATTTTGTAAAATTCATTGCTTTTTCTTTCCCTGGAAATGGCGCCAAAAACATGATGCCAATACCATGGTTTACAACTATGTGTGGTCACAACTCCGTTCAACTTAACCAGCAAGTGTACTGGGTCATCCAAGTAATACCTTACGTGAGTAAGGGTCAATCCCACAGAGATTGTTGGTATGAAGCAAGCTATGGTCACCTTGTAAATCTCAGTCAGGCGGATAATAATTGATTATGGATAAGTTTGAAAATAAATAATAAATAGAAAATAAAATAGGATCGAAATACTTATGTAAATCAAATAGTGGGAATTTCAGATAGGCGTATGGAGATGTTGTGCTCCTCTTGAATCTCTACTTTCTTATTACATTCATCCACTCCTTCTTACTATTTTCCATGGCAAGCAGTATGTAGGGCATCACTGTTGTCAATGGCTACATCCCATCCTCTCAGTGAAAATGGTCTTATGCTCTGTCATAGCACGGCTAATCATCTGTCGGTTCTCAATCAGGTTGGAATAGAATCCCTTAATTCTTTTGCGTCTGTCACTAATGCCCAGCCTTCAGGAGTTTGAAGCTCGTCACAGTCATTCAATACCGGAATCCTACTCGGAATACCACAGACAAAGTTAGACTTTCCAGATTCCCGAAACCCTACTCGGAATACCACAGACAAGGTTAGACTTTCCGGATTCCCATGAATGCCGCCATCTATCTAGCTTATACCATGAAGATTCTATTGGGGAATCTAAGAGATATGCGCCCGGCCTAAGGTAGAACAGAAGTGGTTGTCAGTCACGCGCGTTCATATGTGAGAATGATGATGAGTATCACGGATCATCACATTCATCAAGTTGAAGTGCAACGTATATCTTGGAATAAGAATAAAAGAAAATTGAATAGAGAATAATAGTAATTGTATTGAAACTTGAGGTACAGCAGAGCTCCACACCCTTAATCTATGGTGTGTAGAAACTCCACCGATGAAAATACATAAGTGAGAGGTCCAGGCATGGCCGAATGGCCAGCCTCCATGATCTGAGAACTAATCGTCCCAAGATTATCCTAAGATCTAAAGTGATCAAAAGATGTCCAATACAATAGTAAATTATCCTATTTATACTAGACAAGTTACTAGGGTTTACATGAGTAAGTAATTGATGCATAAATCCACTTCCGCGGCCGACTTCATATGTGTTTGGGCTGAGCTTGATCTATCCACGAGCTGAGGCTTCTTTTGGAGTTGAACGCCGAGTTATAGCGTGTTTCTGGCGTTCAACTCCGGGTCGTGACGTGTTTCTGGCGTTTGACTCCAGACAGCAGCATGTACTTGGCGTTGAGCGCCAGTTTACGTCGTCACTTCCCGAATAAAGTATAGACTATTATATATTGCTGGAAAGCTCTGGATGTCTACGTTCCAACGCCGTTAAGAGCGCGCCATTTGGAGTTCTGTAGCTCCAGAAAATCCATTTTGAGTGCAGGGAGGTCAGATTCCAACAACATCAGCAGTCCTTTTGTCAGCCTTTTTCAGAGTTTTGCTCAAGTCCCTCAATTTCAGCCAGAAATTACCTGAAATTACAGAAAAACACACTAACTCATAGTAAAGTCCAGAAATGTGAATTTAACATAAAAACTAATGAAAACATCCCTAAAAGTAGCTTGAACTTACTAAAAACTACCTAAAAACAATGCCAAAAAGCATATAAATTATCCGCTCATCACAACACCAAACTTAAATTGTTGCTTGTCCCCAAGCAACTGAAAAGAAAATAGGATAAAAAGAAGAGAATATACTATAAATTCCAAAATATCAATGAATATTAATTCTAATTAGATGAGCGGGACTTGTAGCTTTTTGCTTCTGAACAGTTTTGGCATCTCACTTTTTCCTTTGAAGTTTAGAATGATTGGCATCTCTAGGAACTTAGAATTTCAGATAGTGTTATTGATTCTCCTAGTTAAGTATGTTGATTCTTGAACACAGCTACTTTTATGAGTCTTGGCCGTGGCCCTAAGCACTTTATTTTCCAGTATTACCACTGGATACATAAATGCCACAGACACATGACTGGGTGAACCTTTTCAGATTGTGACTCAGCTTTGCTAGAGTCCCCAGTTAGAGGTGTCCAGAGCTCTTAAGCACACTCTTTTGCTTTGGATCACAACTTTAACCACTCAGTCTCAAGCTTTTCATTTGGACCTGCATGACACAAGCACATGGTTAGGGACAGCTTGATTTAGCCGCTTAGGCCTGGAATTTATTTCCTTGGGCCCTCCTATCCATTGATGCTCAAAGCCTTGGATCCTTTTTACCCTTTCCTTTTGGTTTTAAGGGCTATTGGCTTTTTCTGCTTGCTTTTTCTTTTTCTTTCTATATTTTTTTCTTTCGCCATTTTTTTCGCAAGCTTTTTACTTTTCACTGCTTTTTCTTGCTTCAAGAATCAATTTTCATGATTTTTCAGATTGTCAATAACATTTCTCTTTGTTCATCATTCTTTCAAGAGCCAACAATTTTAACATTCATAAACAACAAGATCAAAAATATGCACTGTTCAAGCATTCATTCAGAAAACAAAAAGTATTGTCACCACATCAATATAATTGAACTAAATTCAAGGATAAATTCGAAATTCATGTACTTCTTGTTCTTTTGATTAAAAACATTTTTCATTTAAGAGAGGTGAAGGATTAATGGAATTATTCATAACTTTAAGACATAGTTACTGTTCATACCCTGACCGGGCTCCTCCAACTCGGCAAAATCCATGAAAGGTCCGACCTCGTCCCAAGGCCCACGCCTGAGGTCGGACCTCGGACAATAAAGCTAAGAAAGCCCATCAAAAGGAACGCAGCCCAAAACCTAAAGGACGGAAAAGGCCTAGGAAAGGCGGTTCTACAAAGATAGAGATAAAACCCCCAAAAGATAAGATAAGATAAGAATATCTTATCCAGGGAAGATCACGGCCAACTACTATAAATACACTGGAGCACCCAGGTATGGCACACATTCCACATTCTACACATATCTGCTTGAACCCATGCTAACTTAAGCATCGGAGTGTCATTGCAGGTACAACCACCAACCACTCCACATATCAAGCTCGGGTCCCTGACCCCCATCTCGGGCCTCTCCAAGACGACCGAGCTACACATTTCAGGTAACCCTCGGAACATTGGCGCCGTTGCCGGGGACCTGGAGGTCATCCCTCTACTATGGCGGACGACCCCTCCAACAATGACCACACTGCATCAGAACAAGAGGATGAAGTTGACACCGGAGAACGACCGGACAGCCCTCTATCACCACGCACTCCAGGAGGAAACAAACAGAATCGCCCAAAGACATCACTCCCAAACAAAGATCCACAAAATCCCGAGAATGAAAAGAGCTCGGAAATTCTAGAAGCAGTCCGAGCACAACAAAACCGACTGAAACAACTCGAAGAGGACATAAAGAAGCAGAGAGAAACTGAACAAGATCTGAGAAGGGAGGCTCGCAAGCGCAGAGAATTAGAAGAAAAACTACGGAAAATAGAGGCCAACCTAAAAAACCGGACAGAACGCGGCACCACCCCCGAAGGCAACCATGATCCCTTCGCACAAGAGATCATGAAGGAGAAGGTACCGCGAAACTTCAAACCACCCGATATGGATCTCTACGACGGCACCACCGATCCGAGTCACCACCTCAGCAACTTCAGAAGCAGAATGTACCTGGTCGACGCCTCCGACGCAATTCGATGCAAAGCCTTCCCCACCACTCTCACCAAGTCGGCCATGAAGTGGTTCGACAACCTGCCACCAAGATCAATCACCAGCTTCGAAGACCTAACCAAAAAATTCCTAACAAGGTTCTCTATTCAAAAGGACAAGACAAAACATGCCCCCAGTCTACTCGGAATCAAACAAGGTAACCAAGAAACCCTCCGAGAGTACATGGAGCGATTCAACAGAGCCTGCCTGGACATACAACACTTGCCCACTGAAGCAGCCATCATGGGACTAGCAAACGGCCTAAAGGAGGGACCGTTTAGCCAATCCCTATCCAAACGATACCCGACCTCCCTATACGAGGTGCAGGAGCGAGCAGAAAAATATATCAACATGGAGGAAACCTCCCAGTTAAGAGACTCTTCTAGGAAGGAATCAACCTACCCACTCCGAGATCGAGATTGGGAACAGAGAAAGAAAGAAGAAACCAACTCGGACAAGCCACGGAAATACCACAGTTACACCCCCCTCCGAGTCTCCTTGGTAGACATCTACAGAGAAGTATACCACACCGAAAAGATCCCACCACCTCGACCGCTAAAACACAAGAGAGCGGGGAGAGATCGGTCCGAATACTGTGAATACCACAAGCTCTACGGTCATTCTACTAACGACTGCTACGACCTAAAAAATGTTATAGAAAAGCTAGCCAGAGAAGGAAAACTCGACAGACACATAGCAGAGAAAGGAGAAGAGACCAGGAAGAGAAGACAGGGAGATAACGAAAATCGGGCCGAACAAACCCCACGAACCCCTGAAAGGCACGTTCACATGATAAATGGAGGTTTTGCAGGCGGAGGAACATCCAGATCCTCGCGAAAAAGACACCTCAAAGAAGTCTATCATGTCCGAGAAGACAGTCCCCTACCCGAATTACCTCCTATCTCATTTACCCGAGAAGATGCTCAAGGGATAATACCCGGGCACGACGATCCAATGGTAATCACCATCATCCTAGCAAACGCCAACTTACATCGAACTCTGGTTGACCAGGGAAGCTCAGCAGATATCCTGTTCAAAACGGCCTTCGACAAGCTCGGACTCGAAGAAAAAGAACTAAAAGCCTATCCCACCGACCTATTTGGGCTAGGGGATACCCCAATCCATCCCTTAGGATACGTCTCGCTGCACACTACCTTTGGAAGAGGCGAGCAATCTAAAACATTAAGCATCGACTACATTATAGTCGACGTCACTTCAGCATACAATGCCCTCATTGGGCGACCAACCCTAAACAGACTGGCAGCTATAGTCTCGACCCCACACCTCTGTATGAAGTTCCCTACCGCAAAAGGAATCGCTACCCTAAAAGGCGACCAAAAACTAGCACGGCGATGCTACAACAAAAGCCTGAGCCTAAAAGGGAAAGAGGTCAACACAATAGAACTCGGACGAATTCAAGCCCGAGAAGACCTTCGGCCACAACCAGAGGGAGAAACCGACAAAGTCCAGATCGGGAACACACCTGAAAAAATAACAAACATAGGAGCAAACCTCGAAGCAGGCCTAAAAGAGGAACTCATAACCCTCTTAAGGGAGAATTCCGACCTCTTCGCCTGGAAAGCCTCCGACATGCCAGGCATAAGCCCCGACCTGATGTGCCATAAGCTATCAGTATACCCGGGATCCAGACCTGTCCAACAAAGACGCCGGAAGCTCGGACCTGAGCGCATGCAAGCAATAGAAGAACAAGTACAAGCACTACTAGACGCAGGGTTCATTCGGGAAGTAAAATACCCCCTATGGCTCGCAAACGTGGTCCTGGTAAAAAAGCCCAACGGAAAATGGAGGATGTGCGTCGATTACACGGATCTCAACAAAGCCTGCCCCAAAGACCCATATCCACTACCAAACATCGACGCCTTAGTAGACGCAGCCTCAGGCTATAGATATCTCTCCTTCATGGACGCATACTCGGGATACAATCAAATCCCGATGTACGGACCCGACCAAGAAAAGACCTCGTTCATAACCCCAAGGGCAAACTACTGCTACGTAGTAATGCCCTTCGGACTGAAAAACGCAGGGGCAACCTACCAAAGGCTAATGAACAAAGTGTTCTCAGAGCACATCGGACTACAGCTGGAGGTGTACGTCGACGACATGCTGGTAAAGACACAAGAAGACAGAAACTTGCTGACCGACCTCACCAGTGTCTTCGGCACCCTCAGAAAACACAACATGAGACTTAACCCGACAAAATGCACCTTCGCCGCAGAAGCCGGAAAGTTCTTAGGCTTCATGCTGACTCAAAGGGGCATTGAAGCAAACCCGGACAAATGCCAAGCAATACTCAATATGAAGAGCCCGACGTGTGTCAAAGAAGTACAACAACTGAATGGAAGGCTAGCCGCCCTATCAAGATTCTTGGCAGGATCGGCAATAAAATCACTACCTCTCTACTCGCTCCTAAAAAAAGGGAAACCCTTCTCATGGACCCCGGAGTGCGAAAAAGCCTTCCAAGAATTCAAGGAGTTCCTCGGACAACCACCAATCTTAACCCGACCTTTAAAAGGAGAAGAACTCGTACTATACCTCTCGGTTGGAAACCGAGCAGTCGCTTCAGCGTTAATACGAGAAAATAGCCAAGGACAACACCCCATATACTTTGTAAGCAAAGCACTACAAGGGGCCGAATTAAACTATCAGAAGATAGAAAAATTCGCCTACACCCTAGTGTTCACAGCTCGGAGGCTCCGTCCCTACTTTCAAGCCCACACCATCAAAGTCCGGACAAACCAACCCATGAGACACATCCTGCAAAAAACAGACCTGGCAGGACGAATACTACAATGGGCGGTGGAACTGTCCGAGTTTGACCTCCACTATGAAGCCCGGACTGCCATAAAATCCCAGTATCTAGCCGACTTTATCGCAGAATACACGGAGACCCCTGGAACCCCACTCTCATGGAACCTGTATGTCGACGGGTCCTCAAACAAAACAGGAAGCGGAGCCGGGGTTATACTTGAAAGCGACCAAGGAACGCGGATAGAACTATCCCTAAAATTCGAGTTCCCGGCTTTGAACAACCAAGCCGAATACGAGGCCCTACTAGCAGGTCTAAAGCTAGCCGAAGAGGTCGGAGCCCAGAGAATCACAATCTTCAGTGACTCCCAGGTCGTCACATCACAAGTAAATGGAAGCTACCAGTCCAAAGACCCAACTATGAAAAAATACCTGGACCAAACACAGGCACAATTACGCCACTTTTCAGAAATACAAATCCAGCACATACCTCGGGAACAAAACGCCCGGGCAGACGCCCTCTCAAAGCTCGCCAGCACCAAGCCCGGAGGCAACAACAGAAGTCTCCTCCAAGAAACCTTACAATCTCCCTCCGTGTTAAGAGAGGAAGAAACGCTAAATATATCCAACCAACAGCAAGAATGGATGACCCCCATACTCAACTACCTGAAGTCGGGAACTCTCCCCGCCGAAAGAAAAGAAGCTAAAAGGCTTGCAAAGGACGCCCAGAATTATACACTAATCCACGACGTGTTATACAGAAGAGGATTCTCAAACCCCCTCCTTAGGTGCGTTCCGACCTCAGAAACAAAGAGCGTCCTCGAGGAAGTCCACGGAGGTATGTGCGGGAACCATCTCGGAGCTCGGGCATTATCCAAAAAAATAGTCCGAGCCGGGTTCTACTGGCCGACCTTGCAAAGAGATGCAACGGAATTTGTGAAAATATGCCCCCCCTGCCAAAAACACGCCAATTTCCACAAGGCACCACCAGAAGACCTTATCAGCATCACCGCACCATGGCCCTTCGCAAAATGGGGACTTGACCTACTCGGCCCGTTCCCCCAAGGACCGGGGCAAGTCAAATACCTCATAGTAGGGGTCGACTACTTCACAAAGTGGATCGAAGCTGAACCCTTAGCCACCATTACGGCTCAGAAAAGCCGCAAATTCCTATACAAAAACATTGTCACAAGGTTCGGAGTCCCCTACTCCATCACAACGGACAATGGAACACAGTTCACGGACACAAGTTTTCAGAACTTAGTAGCCGAACTAAAAATCAAACAGCAATTCACCTCAGTCGAGCACCCACAAGCCAATGGACAAGCAGAGACTGCAAATAAAGTCATCTTGGCAGGGTTAAAACGAAGACTCCAAGAGGCCAAAGGGGCATGGGCCGAGGAGCTCCCCCAGGTACTATGGGCATATCGGACAACCCCACACTCTACAACGGGAGAATCACCGTTCCGACTAGCTTACGGGATGGAGGCAATGATTCCTATCGAAATAGATGAAGGGTCACCCAGAGTCATCTTCTACAACGAAGAAGGCAACCCGCAGGCACAAAAGGAAGAACTCGACCTCCTCCCTGAGGTCCGAGAAAGAGCCCGAATCCAAGAAGAAGCCTTAAAACGGCGAACGGCCCTCAGATACAATCAGAAAGTAATAAAGCGAAACTTCTCCATTCACGACCTGATTCTAATCCGAAATGACATCGGAACACAAAAGTCGGGAGAAGGAAAGCTAACCGCAAATTGGAAAGGGCCCTACAAGGTAACAGAAGTCTTAGGGACAGGCTATTACAAAGTATCCGACCTTGAAGGCAATGAGCTGCCCAGGGCCTGGCACGCCTGTAATCTAAGACGGTACTACAGCTAGAAAAACTTAACCCGAGGTGTACTCTTTTTCCCTACAAGGGTTTTTTAATGAGACACCCGGTTAAGTAAGACACCCGACCTAGTCAAGGGTAAACACTCTGTAAATATTCTTTCTTTTTTAATACTAATCAAATTTTTCTATTTTTTCCTCATGATGAAACAAATCCTAGAAAGTACCCCGCCAAGGCACATTAATTTATGCTCGGCAAAACGCAAAAATCATTTGCCAAGAGACCACACAAGGTCGGCAAAGATAAAGCGACGAGGTTCAAATTAATGTGAGAAGTTATAAAGTAACTCTGAAAAGGCTCAGAAAAGCCAAATAAAAAGAGATTACAAAAATAACTTAAAAAGGCCGACCAACAACAAGGTCGGACCCAACAAAAGGAGGTACTCGAAACGCCCGAGGTCCGAGAAAGAAGCCTTAAAACGGCGAAAACAAAGATTTCGAAAACGCTTACTAGAAAGTTGCTATACAACTAAAAAGTACAAGCGAAAAAACGAAAACAAAGATTTCGAAAACGCTTACTAAAAAGTTGCTATACAACTAAAAAGTACAAGCGACAAAACGAAATCAAAAGAAAGGGTACAGCAAAAGTTCCAAGCGCTAGCTAAAAAGTTGTTATCCAAAAACAACTAAAAAGCATAAAAGCGGAACAAAAAGTCAAAACGCGAACAAAAACACCGCATAAATAAGCTAAAAAGTTACTACAAGTAGCTAATAAGCAAAAAGGTGTCCAAAGCGTTCACAGAAACCATCCAAAAACAAAAGAGCCCACAGGTCGGGCAAAACACCAAAAATAAAAGATTACAGAGGATCAAGGTCCTTTCCAGACTCCACATCAACAGAAGGCTGCGGAGGAAACATAGATATCGGGACTGCATCAACAGCAACGTCATCCCGGTTTGAAACCTCCACACCAGATCCATCCCCGGCCAAAGGTGAAGTCGGGATCTCCAACGGAACTTTGGGGTCGGACACCGGAACCTCATCCTCGTTGGGAGCAGGAACAATCTTTCCCTCCACAACAACGTTATCCGTACTAAATAAGCTCAGATCCAGGTCAGGAGCAAGAACTCGGACCTGAGCCTTCAAATTCTCAAACATAGCATCCATACCCTTGGCCACATGACCTTCTAGCTCGTAAAATCATCCCGAGCAGATTGCAACTTCTCCTTTGTCTCCACAAGCTCGGCATATATCCGAGTATAATTCTCCGTCGCCGCCTTCACCATCTCCTCAGATGTCTTCGCTGCCGCCACAGCCGCGGTAGCTTTAGTTTTCTCTTTCTCCAAAGAGCCTCCAGCTCGGTAATCCTGGCAGCCTTCAGTTGACTAATCCTATCAAACTCGGACTGAGCCTTCTCAAGTCGGGAGCTGGTCGCCCCAAGGGGGGATTTCTTGAACTCCCGGGCAATAGCGGCATGAAGACTAGCCATCCGGACACAGCTCT